>NW_027361679.1:12082500-12682500 GCF_039654945.1 Dendrobates tinctorius | reverse complement strand
ATTTTGACTATAAAGAGAGTCACAATCACTGGTCAATCCGGGGTGTCCGTCCCTTATGAGGTACGGTTCGAGCACTGGGCCCCCAACGGGACTGCACCTCTATATGATTCCACCCATGAATCCCCCCTCCAGGGGACAAACCTCAGATCCTCTTTGCAGCAACAAGCACAGGAAAACCACACCAACGGTCAGTCTGAACAGTATAACTGCCAACTTACCGTGGTTGTGGGGGGGGGTGATCAGTCCCAATTTTCCAACACCTGTGTCGGCTCCGAGGGTCCTTTGTCTTGTTGTCCTCCGGGGGCAGAGGCGTCCCTACTCGGGGGCCCCACGTTTGGGCGCCAAGACTGTTGAGGTAGGGCTAAATTAACCCTTCACGGTTGATCCAGTGATTTCCAAATTAATTCACAGGGCGTTGCTAGCAACTGGTAATGACCACACGGAGACGGGGGTCTCTGTACGGGAGGATCGAGGCAGATCACTGAGCCCCTTTACTGAAACCTATGACCTTGGCTCAAAAATACCATTGCATTTTTTGCTATGTGTCTAACATACTTTGCATAAATCAATAGTATAGGGAATTATCAGAAGCTTTCTTTTCTCTTATTCAATCAAATGTAATCAATGCTCTGATATATGGAGAAATATAAAAGAGCTATTGGCATAGGCCTAAATCGTAGTTCCTGAGTGCCTAGGCACATGTGCAATAGCTTACATGTAAGGCTTAGTTCATATAAACCTATTTTTGGCTGGAGTGCTGTCTAAGAAAAAATGGACAGCACATGAATGGCACTCAAATAAATGTTATTCAAAAGAGGAGTGCAGTTCAGCGATTTTTTTTTCACTAACTGAATCTGCATGTGAAATAAAATGTCGAAATTTCTTCCGTGTGTTGAGACCGTCCATTTAAGTTTATTGATGTGCAAAAAGAAATGGGATTCCACATGGGGCAGCTGTATATAATGTGACTTTTGCAAAAATATTGCAATTTTTTAAAATAGGAAATTTGGTATTTGGTCTTGTACATTTTTGTAGCTGCTGGTGTATAGAAAAGTGTTGCACAAGGATGACAAATGAGATTTATGAATGCAACTTAGGAAAATGTTTATATGCTCATGTGAACTTATATGATAGTTTCTAATTTCTTATTTCACTTCTTTTTTCAGTTTCTTTTAATGTATTGGGAAAATCCTTTGCCTTGGCTATGTGAGGGAACTAAACTATTTCTTTTGAGGATGTATCTGCATTATTATGAGTTTTCTATCTTAAAACTTTGAGATAATTGTAAACTGCAAAGGGTTATTTATTTACCCTGGATCAACAATCCAAATATCTAGTTTGTGAGTCATATGTCTAGAACTTTGCACAGAAGTCACCTCTGCACCAATCAGTGAGCAGTTAGTAGCTATTAATTAATGAAACAACATGTTTATTGCCGAAATGTTGAGCAGTCGCCGCTGTTCCCACATCTCGAAAGGTTGGGTACAGATGACCTTTGCTGATATTAAGTCTCAGCCTTCTATTAATATAATAACCATGCACACATATTACATATTTAGTCAAACTGTGTAAATTCCATAATTTTATTAAGTTATAATAATATTTTGAAACGGCAAAGAGAGACAAGTACATCCAATTATTTGCATTGTATAAGGTGAAGATTGCTGCATGAAGAAGGGATTAGTTTTTCTACAGAATTTTTGTTTTTCACTGAAACTTTGAGTATTTATTTGACTAATTTATGAACAGAACAGTGTTGTTTTTATGGAAGCAAACAGAGAACTTGGACAAGTATTGTGTTAAATGGTCTGCCATTACATTGCAGGCATTCTGAAGATGCATTGGAAAATAAATCATAGAACAACTTTAAAAGTTGCTTTTTTTTCCTTGCCTCCCACATTTTAATCAAAATATTCCTTCTTACACAAACTTCTTTCTTATGCCTGCTAAAGACTTCCAACTTTGCGATTTATGTTTACAGTCCTCGGAATTTTTATTGTTTCAATCTGGAAAAAAGGGAAAATGAAAAAGGAGCAAACATAGCATTTATATCATGCAGTTACAGGCACTTTTAAGAAATGTTTTTAGAAATACATTTACACAAGGGGGCATGCGTGGGACCATATATGATTTTAGTCAGCATTTTCCTCTTGAAATTAAGAGGTGGGGGCGTATATGAATGTAATGGTAGTGATATTACTAGATGCATCATGGATGTGTGTTTTGAGACTTTTACCCAGCGTTCCACTTCTCTAAGATAACAAAACTTTTAACTGTTTTTTCTTCCTTAACATGTGAATATAAATGACAAACTAGCAAGGACGACTCAATCCTTAATTTAAGAAACTAATTACGGTTACAATGAGGCACTTGATCACTAGAGGTGAATTGGCTAAGTTCACACTAGGCATTTTTGCGGCATTTTTTAATGCAAATTTTCAGCTGCGTTTTACAGTACTTGCAAAGTCTATGAGATTTCAGAAATCTCATCCACACATTGTTTTTTTCATCATCAGGATTTTGTGTTTGCATTTTTTCTGCACAATGGAGCTTGTCACATCTTTCAGTGTTTTTTTCAGCGTTTTTCACCCATTGAAATGAATAGTTGATGAAAAAATGCATCAAAAACACAAGTATTAGGTTTTGCTGTATATTTTTTTGTGCCAAAACCTGATTCGATAGAATAGGACTTATTTTTTTTCAACACTAAACTTTATCAGCATGCACAAGATACAAATCTAGCACACCAAAAATGCAGCCCAAAATTCAAGAAAAACCAAGGAAAACATGTTTTTTTATCTACCGCTTCTTTCCTGCCTAGTAAGTTTTTGTTATGGGAGAATGAGGTACAGTGTGAGGGCCAAGGTGCATTATGCCTACCATATGGCCAGAATAGGGCAATGTGACACTTTGTAGCTGTCGTGTAGGGTTTTGTGCCTGTCAAAGGTCATTGCAAACATTCCACCCCAGCATCCCATGGCTTCCAATATTGCAGTTATTTATCAATTTTACTTGTTTATATAGCCCCGTTAATTTCACAGCGTGTCAATTTCCCTTATTCCCCCATTCTTAAAAAGTTGATAAAATTGAAAAATTCCTATTTTAAGTAACCACACTCTTACAATAGGTAAATGCATATGAAGCTTAGGGTGCTTGAGCAGAGGGACAGAAAGTGCTGTGCTTGACATCAACAGGATTGTAGCTGGTGTTGGGCATTGAGGATGTTATGGGAAGTGGAGTGGAGAGGAAGGCATTCTGTGTGTAATGATGGCAGTTTAGCTTCCATGAAAAGTAGTGTGGCTGTCAGGGAAACATTTGGTTAACACAAGAGACAGTCTGTTGCAATCTGACATTTAAGGGAGTTTACACTGTACAAAAGCCAAAGGGAGAAAACCCTACAGAAATGTTTCATTTCTGATATATGTCATCATTTCATTAAAACTCAGATAGAAAAGACTAGAGATGAGCAAACCTTTCAAGGTTCGGATCGGATTTGCCGAACAGACCTCCGTTCGCCGAACATTTCGACAAGCCTTCCCGAACCCCCTTAGATTCAATGGGAGGTAAAACCAAATGCACCTTAAGGGGTGACTAAATGTTTCTCAAACAGCTAAACTTAGGGGCAGGCACCAGGAAAAATGACATCAATTGACCCATATTAGAAATTTGCAAATGGCAGAGCAGCACTCAGTCAGTCTCTGTCCTAGCATTTACAGCTTGGAATTGAAGTTTTAATGAGGAGCTGGTGGTTAAGGAAGTGGTGTAAGCCTTCTGAGCTGGGAAACCTCACACCTCAATCAATACCTTCAACTTTTATTCCAGCCACACTCAGATGGCATAAACATCAGTTTTATAGACTACTATTGATAGAAAAACGTAAGGAAAGTAACACAGGTAGTCAAGTGAAAGTAAGATCAGGCCTGCCTGACTGGGAGACCTATTGTTAGGAATCTGGTTTCTTCTATGCCTACACAGGAATCCAGATTCTCACATCTATCTCCAGAGACTAAGTCCTTTGTTCCATCTTCTGAGCATGCTCACGGGACGAGCTCCCATTGGAGTTCGGGAGTCAGGTGCTCAGGTCCTGCTCCGGATCCTATTGGCTCCTTTTGGAGACCTAGTCATTTCCGGCAGGCCCCGCTTGCTATAAAAAGTGTGCATGGCTGTTCCGCCATGAGCTAGTATTTTCGTACTGCTGCTGTATGTATGATGATGGATGCTTGGACTGGTGACTGACTTATTATGAAACCCCTTCCCTCTGATAATACGTTTGTGTGAGTGTTTGGGCACCAGCCAGTATCAGCGCTAGCGCCAGCGCGCTCAAGCTCCATCTGTTCCAGCAGCTAACCTCCTGCATCGCGCTTGCAGCATAGCAGTGCTTTCTCTGCGGCTCAGTTCTCACCGCACTGCGGTTGCAGTCTGTCAGGCTTTCGCAGTTGCAACGTTCCGAATCTTATTTTATGGTAGGTCTAGATAGAGTAGTCTTGTCGCTTAAGGCTATTCCTGTGACCTTACATACCGTATCTGTATCGCTGATAGTTTCTGACATAGAACAGACTCAGCGTTTTTGTATGATTTGTGCTTGCAGCTCTGTGTGTGAACAGAGCTTGCCTCAGTGCATGTTGGGTGCAGTTAAATCCAGTGCACATTACCGCCATAGTGCTCTGCCTCTGTTAGCAGCGGTTTTTCCATCTGCCGCACGGTGGACCCCGAGTGGCGAAGGCACTTTATTTACATTTTTATTTAGTGTCTTGCGCCACTCCTAACACCTATTTACTGTGGGTACAGAAAGTATTCAGACCCCTTTAAATTTTTTACTCTTTGTTTCATTGCAGCCATTTGCTAAATTCAAAAAAGTTCATTTTTTTTCTCATTAATGTACACTCTGCACCCCATCTTGACTGAAAAAAACTGAAATGTTGAAATTTTTGCAAATTTATTGAAAAAGAAAAACTGTAATATCACATGGTCATAAGTATTCAGACCCTTTGCTCATATTTAAGTCACATGCAGTCCATTCCCTTGTGATCCTCCTTTAGATGGTTCTATTCTTTCATTGGAGTACAGCTGTGTTTAATTAAACTGATAGGACTTGATTTGTAAAGGCACACATCTGTCTATGTCAGACCAAATGAGAAATATGAGGTCATAGGAACTGACCAAGGAGCTCCTAGAAAGAATTTTGGTAAGGCACAGATCTGGCCAAGGTTACAAAAGAATTTATTCTGTACTCAAGGTTGCTAAGAGCACAGTGGCCGCCATAATCCTTAAATGGAAGAAATTTGGGACCACCAGAAGTCTTCCTAGTTCTGGCGATCCAGACAAACTGAGCAATCATGGGAAAAGAGACTTGGAGAGAGAGGTAAAGAAGAACCCCAAGATCACTATGGCTGAGCTCCACAGATGCAGTAGGGAGATGGGAGAAAGTTCTACAAAGTCAACTATCACTGCAGCCCTCCACTAGTTGGGCCTTTATGGCAGAGTGGCCTGACAGAAGCCTCTCCTCAGTGCAAGACATATGAAAGCCCGCATAGAGTTTGCTAAAAAACACAAGAACTCCCAGACTATGAGAAATAAGATTCTCTGGTCTGATAAGACAAAGATAGAACTTTTCGATGATAATTCTAAGTGATATGTGTGGAGAAAACCAGGTACTGATCATCACCTGCCCAATACAATTCCAACAGTGAAACATGATGGTGGCAGCATCATGCTATGGGGGTGTTTTTCAGCTTCAGGGACAGAACGAATGGTGGCAATTGAAGGAAACATGAATGTGGCCAAGTACAGAGATATTCCAGATGAAAACCTCTTCCAGAGTGCTCTGGACCTCAGACTTGGCTGAAGGTTCACCTTCCAACAAGGCAATGACACTAAGCACACATTCTTGACTGGTCCAGCCAGAGCCCTGACCTAAACCCAATTGAGCATCTCTGGAGAGACCTGAAAATGGATGTCCACCAATGAACACCATCCAACCTGTCAGAACTGGAGAGGATCTGCAAGGAAGAACAGCAGATGATCTCCAAATCTAGGTGTGAAAAAATTTGCATCATTTCCAAGAAGACTCATGGCTGTACTAGCTCAAAAGGATGCTTCTACTCAATACTGAGCAAAGGGTCTGAATGCTTATGGCCATGTGATATTTTAGTTTTGCTTTTTTAATAAATTTGCAAAAAATTCTACATTTCTGTTTTTTTCAGTTAAGATGTGGTGCAGAGTGTACATTAATGAAAAAATGAACTTTTTTGATTTGACCAAATTGTTGCATTGAAACAGAGTGAAAAATTTTAAGGGTTTTGAATACTTTCTGTACCCTCTGTATGTTGGCAATCCACCAGTTGAAGACTGATCATGGACTCTCCACATTTAAAAAAATAAACGTCACAGAGCACTAAAGTGGCATCAATTTCCACAGAGTAGAAACAGTATAATAGGCCTCTGACACACATTCCACCTCAGTCAACACACCAGATGGAGACCCCATTTTGTCTCCACATTTCAAAAAATTGTTTGTAACATCAGCAGTAGGAGCAACAGCAGCCACAAAACACAACACAAATATGGTGCAGAATGCAATAACACAAGATCAATACATGCCACTTAAAATGACACCATCTCCTAGTCTTCCCAATCTGTGACTCGTGTGAAAAGTCAATTTAATAAATGTTAGGTGGTCTACACTTTGAGAGGACAGCCAGATGAGCTTATCCATCAAGACACCACCAGCATCGCTGAAGACACACTTTCTTAGAGAATGCTGGCTGTCAGGCATGACAAAGCCTCCAAGGCATGACAGGTGAGCTCAGGCAACTCTTTCATTTTAGAAAACCAAAATGTAAAAGGGTCCAACTTCCAGATGACATTGAGCTCCAAAAACTCCTGCACCATCCTCTCCAATTGATGACAACTTGATAGACTTGTACTCTGTTCTGCTGATGCACGGGCTGGTCTAAAATATGTGTTAAATGAGTCACAGAAATTGCTTGTGCCACTTACACTGCTGCAGCTGCTGCAGCTGCTACGGCTAATGTTTTGGTGATGACATCTTGACGTTCCCGTGGTTGCATCACAGCTGTCTTGGGAAAACCACTCCTAAAATTGTCTACAAGCGTATTTTGATCCTCCAGCATGGGGGAATCATCTGGCTATATTTATTATTGTACCAAGGGTCTAACAGAGTGGCAACCCAGTAGTCAGCACTATTTCTAACCCTAAGAATATGGGCATCATGTTGAAGATAGTGCTGCAAGAAGACACTCATGTGTCGGGCACTTCCATGAAGCCTAAGTCCACGCTGTGTTGGTGGCGGAGTAACAATCAAGGCTGCTTCCTCCATAACCTTCCGCTAACCCCAGGAAACAGAGAGCATATCATTACATTGTTCCAGAAGTTTTGAGGCTTGTCTCTGTGCTGTTTTGCATATTGTAGGTGAGATACTTTGTGGCATTTGCGCAGTAATGGCTTTCTTCTGGCAACTCGACCATGCAGTCTATTATTCTCAAGTGCCTTCTTATTATGCATCTTGAAACAGCCACAACGCTAGCTTTTACAGAGTCTTGTATTTCAGCTGATGTTATTTGTGGGTTTTTCTTTGCATCCCAAACAATTTTCCTGGCAGTTGTGGATGACATTTTTGTTGGTCTACCTGACCAGGGTTTTGTTTTTACAGAGTCCCTGATTTTCCATTTTTTAATCTCAGTTTGAATACTGCTGACTGGCATTATCAATTCCTTGGATATCTTTTTGTATCCCTTTCCTGTTTCATACAGTTCAACTACCTTTTCCCGTTGATCTGTTGACAATTCTTTTGCTTTCCCCATGACTCACAATCCAGAAATATCAATGGCTGAATGAAAGATGCAGAAGTCTGTCTGGATCCCAGAAACTCACTCAGCTTTTATACACACACACTGATTACAAGCAAACAGGTCACATGTGTTGATATTACATTTAGTAGCCATTCAAACCCATTTGTGTCAACTTCTGTGCATGTTATCAGGCCAAAATCACCAGGGTATGTGAACTTTTGATCAGGGTCATTTGGTTATTTTGAGTTGTCATCATGATTTAAAAAGAGAAAATACAGGAGTTTGACAATAAATGGCTTCACCCAACCACTAACCATGAGTGGAGAAAAAGTTTTGGTGCTATCATTCATATTCTCTGAAAAAAGGCCAAGATAGCAAAAATTTTGCCGGGGTAGGTAAACTTTTGAGCACAGCTGTATATCGCTGTGCTCTTCCTTCACCTGCTCATAATTCGACCAAAAGAGCACAAGGCCCCTCAGTCGAATGAGGCTGATGTTCAAAGTAGAAGTCCTAAAAAGGATGTATCAGGGCAAAGATGTTGGTTGCCCTGAAATCCATATTGAGGTGGAGCTCTCCCACTTAAGCCCTTAGAGGACACACTTTACCACCCCTCCCTCGAAGATGGACCACATTCCTCCTGGTGACCGACCCCTAACTCAAGTGTCGGGAGGGACCATACAGTTTCCCCTCTTCTATCCTGGAAGGCAGCCAATCCATGCCTCTCTATCCAGAAAGACAAGTCCATCTCTCCTCCCTCTACATTGACCATCAGTACACATTTTTGATGACCTCAATAGAATGGCAGTGCAAAATATCACCCCCAAAATCAAGAGATGAAGAAGCACCCCAAGACCCACCTAGAACCCCAGCTGCAATATCTGAAAAACTGAGAGGACCCACAGCTGAGGGTCAGATGTACCAGCCACCCCATCCTCAACATCTGATACACCTCTAACACTCTCTTCCACCAGCAGCTCCCAGATTCTGTCTACACTCTCACTCACATCTTTGGAGACTTCCATGCCAACATTAGCCACATCATCCACATCATCCATTCCAGTGATAACATTCTCAGCTATACTTACAACAGACATACAGTGTCATTCCCATCATTCACACTAAAACCACCACCATTATTATTATTATTATACATTTTTATAGCGCCATTTATTCCATGGCACTTTACATGTGAAAAGGGGCAAATATAGACAAGTAGAGTAAACATGAGCAATACAAGACACACAAGTACAGAAGTAGAGAGGACCCTGCCAGCAAGGGCTCACAGTCTACAGGGGATGGGTTAGGATACACTAGGAGAGGGTAATGCTGGTCGTATGGTGGTTCAGTAGACTGAGGATCACTGCAGGTTGTAAATAAAAATTTCAAAAACTGACCATCACATCCAAGCATAAGCTTGTGCTTGCTTATTCTTGGATGTGATGGTTAGTTTTTGAAATTTGTATTCATTTACCTTCTGACTGAGCACTCCACCTGTTAGCTGCAGGTGTTTTTAATCAAACCAGGGCCAATTCCCCTCCACAGAGTTATAGACTTTAGTCCTAACAGAGGATTTTTCATAGGTTCCCATTCAGATGGAGACTACAGGCTTAGTGAGGATTGGCATAGAATAGGGACCTGGAAACGAGAAATGCCTTAACGTGGCTTCCAGGTACACATAACTTGGCCATTTTATGTGCTAAGTTTTCTCAATATTTCATACTTCTAATGCAGTAATGCAATTCATTATTCATTTTTCATGTTTGCTTGGTTTGGCGCTAGAGTGTGCTTCCTTTTTTGCTTCACTGCAGGTTGTAGGCTTGTTGGAAGAGGTGGGTCTTCAGGTTCTTTTTGAAGGTTTCCATGTAGGCGAGAGTCTGATGTGTTGGGATCGAGAGTTCCAGAGTATGGGGGAAGCAAGGGAGAAGTCTTGTATGCTGTTGTGGGAAGAAGAGATAAGAGGGGAGTAGAGAAGGAGATCTTGAGAGGATCGAAGGTTGCATGTGGGTAAGTACCGGGAGACCATGGCACAGATGTATGGAGGAGACAGGTTGTGGATGGCTTTGTATGTCATAGGGTTTTGAACTGGGGGAGACAGGTGGATTAGTCAGGCAGCAGAGTGCAGGATGGATTGGAGTGGTGTCAGAGTGCTATAGGGGAGGCCAATGAGTAGGAGTTTCCAGTAGTCAAGGCGGGAGATGATAAGGGCGTGCACTAGTGTTTTTGTGGTTTCATGGTCAAGGAATGCATGGATCCAGGAAATATTTCTGAGTTTGAGACGGCAAGAGGAGGCAAGGGTTTGGATATGTCACTGGAAAGAAAGGGCAGAGTCGAGGATCACCCCAAGGCACAGAGAATGCGGGACTGGGGAAAGTGAGCAGCCATTCACATTGATGGCTAGGTCTGGTGGAGGGGTAGAGTGAGATGGGGGAAAGATTATGAATTCTGTTTTGTCCATGTTCAGAAGAAAGCTGAAATAGCATACAGACATTGTGGGATTTTGGTAAGTAAGGAGGTGAGGTCAGGTCCAGATAGGTAGATCTGTGTGTCATCGGCATAGAGATGATACTGCAAACCGTGGGATTCTATGAGCTGTCCCAGGCCAAAGGTGTAGATGGAGAAGAGTAGGGGTCTTAGAACTGAGCCTTGAGGAACACCGAGAGACAGAGGGCGAGGTGAGCAGGTAGTGTGGGAGAGGGAGACACTGAATGTTCAGTCTGTTAGATAAGATGAGATCCAGGATAAGGCCAAACCTGTGATGCCAAGAGATGAGAGAATCTGTAGCAGGAGGGATTGGTCAACAGTGTCGAAGGCAGACGACAGGTCCAGGAGAAGGAGGACAGAGTAGTGTCGCTTGCTCTTGGCGGTTAGTAGGTCATTGGTGACTTCAGTAAGGGCAGTTTCAGTTGAGTGATGCAGTCGGAAGCCTGATTGTAAGCGGTCAAAGAGGGAGCAGGAGGAGAGGTGGGAGGACAGTTCAAGAAGGACATGATATTCCAGTAGTTTTGAGGCATAAGAGAGGAGATATCGGGTGATAGCTAGACACAGAGGATGGGTCAAGTGAGGTCTTTTTGAGGATGGGTGTGATCGAGGCATGTTTGAAGGATGAGGGTAACACCATTTATAAGTGAGAGGTTGAAGAGGTGTGTTAGAGTAGGGATGAAGACTGTGGCGAGGTTAGGGATGAGGTGGGACGGGAGCGGGTCAAGCATGCAAGTGGTGAGGTGTGATCTTGATAGGAAGGTGGAGAGCTGATCCTCTGTCATGGTGGAGAAGTTGGTTTTGGAGGAACAGGGCTGAGCAGCTAAGAGGGGCATTTGGGGCTGTGGGCCAAAGCTTTCTCTAATTGTATCAATCTTCTGCTTAAAGAAGGAGGCAAAGTCTTCAGAGGTAATAAGAGAAGGAGGAGGTGCTGGGGGACAAAGTAGAGAATTGAAAGTGTTGAAAAGCTGTTTAGGGTTGTGAGACAGTGAGGATATGAGAGATGAAAAGTAAGTTTGTTTTGCGGCAGTGAGTGTGGACTTGAAGCTGGTGAGGGACTGCTTGTATGCAGTTAAGTGCTCGGCAGAGCGGGATTTCTTCCATCTCTGCTCAGCAACCCTGGAAGCCCGTCTCAGTTCTTTGGTGAGGCTGGTCAGCCAGGGTTGCTTGTTGATTGTGCAAGTTTTGCTATGTGTGAGGGGGCGGCCGAATCAAGTGCTGCTGTTATTGTAGTGTTATAAAAGGTGCAAGCAGAACCTGTGTCATGAAGATATGTCTGTAAGAGGTAGGAGGGACTCAGAGAGTGATTGTAAATTGGGGTGTTTGAGATTCCTGCGAGGGTGAGCGAGTTTGTGGAGTAGGGGTTGCGCAGTAGGAGAGGAGAGGGAAGAGAATGTCAGTAGGTTGTGGTCAGACAGGGGGAGGGATGAGTTAGTGAGATTAGTAAGGAAACAGAGGCGGGTGAAGATAAGGTCCAGTGTGTGACCATCTTTGTGAGTGGCCGCAGAGGACCACTGAGTGAGGCCAAAAGAGGCAGTAAGCGACAAAAGTTTAGAGGCAGCTGGGGTGGAAGCATCAATGGGGATGTTGAAGTCACCCATGATGATAGTGGGGATGTCAGCAGTGTGGAAATTAAGTAGCCAGGTGGTGAAGTGGTTGAGAAAGGTGGAGATGGCTAGTTCTGGGGGGCGGTAGATCACAGCCAGCTGGAAGTTGGAGGGGGAGTAAATGCGGACGGAGTGCTCCTCAAATGAGGGAAGAGTAGCGGAGGGTGGTAGTGGAATTGGGGTAAAGGAGCAGGTATCGAAGAGGAGCAAGCCAACTCCTCCACCACGTTTGTTGCTGGGGCGATGGGTGTGGGAGAGGTGGAATCCGCCGTAAGAGTGTGCAGCTGGAGAGGCTGAGTCAGAGGGGGTGAGCCAGGTTTCGGTGATGCCAAGGAAGGAGAGTTTGTTGGTGATGAAGAGGTCATGGATAAATGACAGTTTATTGCAGATAGAGCGTGCATTCCATAGTGTTCCAGGTAGTGGGATCGGGGGAGTGGGGGCTGGATGAATGGGTATGAGGTGGTTGCGAAAACGTGTAGATGATCATGGCAGGGTGTTAGAAGTGAGTGTGGGGATGTGTTGAGGAGGGCCAGGATTTGGAGATATGTTACCAGCAATGAGGAGTAACAGACAGAGCATTAGAAGGTGGGAGCAGGATAAGACATGATGTGGTCGTGTGTGTCTGGAGAAAAAGGATTTCATGTAGAGGAACAGTTCTGAGGAAAAGGTGAGATGGCTGGGAAGGATAATCCTTAACCATTATCCTTAACCATTACCCCCACTCACACTAGTGCCAGACACCCCCCACATACCATTCCTTTTATCAGTACCACATTTATTCACCACCTTAGTTACAAGATTACTTCCCTCTGGTGAGTTAGTTTTTGCTTTTGCTATAGTTTTTACTGCACTGAGATTTTTAAGTGCTGAGGAACCTTTAGGAGCTACATTGCAAGCTTTCAGCAACCCTCTCTGAATCTGGGACTTAGCACTCACTGCAAATGATGTTTCAATCCTGCTCCTGCTCCCTCCACAGACTTCCTCATAGTGGGGGACCCTGCTACCCTGGCCACCACTGGACCTAACAAAAGTAAGCCACTCGCATCCACCGTCGAAGATGCGTTCTGATTGATTTTCCCTGAGGCTGTGACAGCAGATGCCGTCTTCACAGCAGAAAACAAAACATCTCCATGAATCAGATACATCGGGACACCAATCCAGTACTAGATCTGCATGCAAGGGACCTGGCAACGTGGCACACACCACCAGAGACAGGGTACTGGCTATACTCGCTGCCACCATGACAGCCGCAGACCTTATGATAGGCCCTGCTGTAATTATACTGTACGATAAGACGTAAGGTTCCCTGAGCAGTACACTACAGATGAGACCCTGCCTGTCACACAGCTGCAAACCCCCTTCCTCCACCAACTCCCCCCGGCTCACACAAAACCAGTCTAACCTGAATCCCCAGTGTGAGCTTCTTCCAGCCTCACGGCGGGGGGTCTCTTTGTCTCTGAACCATACAAAATAATGGAGATCTAATCATTCGGTCATAAAACTCGGCATGTTTATGATAAAAACATGAAAATGACATTTCTGCAAAATGCACAAAACCAGCATTTTGGCCTATAATTTTCACAGTTCTAGCACCCCCAGAAACCGAGAACTGGATTTCTCCTAAACGGTGGGACATAATTACTGCATGTTTGGTCTTTAATTATTGTCTGTGACAGGCTAAAAAGAATGATACCATGTGCGTGTTTATACGAGGTACCCTCTACGAGATATAGTCATTATAAGTTTTGTAGTCAGAATTGTACTCCTAGAGCAGGGGGAGGAACATCACCAGACTGCCCTTTCATGATGTCACAAACCCAAAGCTATAACGTACTCCACCCCTGAAATTAGTCAGTCGAGCTATAGGTTTTCATGTCTAAAGGACCCCAGATGCAGGGAGACGTGTGGCTCCACCTCCTCCCCACATGGCTAGCCTAAAGACCATTAAGCGACTGTAAGTGTTGATTTTCTATGTTAATCCCATTTATTTTATATTTGCATTGTACATACCTACTGTCTCAACTTTGTAACATCTTTTATCTGTGTAATCACTGCCCCCTTTTGGGGAATAAATTCTAAAATTTATTAGTCTGCCTTCATGCTCTAAGAACGAACGTACACGTGCCTTTAAGATAATTACGCTACTGAATTGGGTTTGCTTTGAAGCCCTCTATTAAGCTTATAACTTAAGCAGAGAAATCTCGAGCTGGTGGCGGCAACATGTGGTCTGGGCCCTGGGCACTGCTGAGAGTGACGGAAGGGGTTTTATAAGCTAATTGGGTGGCTGCGGCCAGAGCGTTTTAGAATTCCCTCACTGCAGCGTGTCGGGTGACCAGACCTCATTGAAGCAGCCGGTCGGCGACCCATTATCCCAGGTGTAGTTCCCTGACTGACCTGAGGGCAAGGGCGGGCGCCGGTGAGCTGCGAGTTCCAAAGTGGAACTGGAAAAAGTGGGATATACATAAATCCCCGCAGTTTGTGGAACATTGTTAGCAGTGGTGGGGCATCCAAAATAACCCCCCTGTGATAAATTGTTAGGGCAAAACTAGCTTGCTGTTTTTATCACATGGTGCCAGCAGTGGGATAACTATGATAAGCCCCCTTGTGCCTGTGATAGCCATATGTCGGCAGTGCGTCGCATCGCTCTTTCTGTGACATACCGGTGTCAGCAGGTGGGGTCTGTGACACCCGCCTTATTAGAGTCCACCAGATTCTGGGCCTTTGACACCCATCCAACTGTGGACCTGCATGCAGATGCGGCCCTGGCCATTTTTGTTGTGGACATGGCAGCTACTGCAGACTCCACCACTGAGAGTGACATAGCAGCGGATCCACACGTGGGTGACCCCAACACCTCAGCACACACCGTGATGGGGCATCGGCTGCCAACACAACACTCCTTTTACCACCTGACGCTGGGCTACTTTCCACACCACACTCCGTGTCACATATACTGTCTGGCTTTACGGCCATATGCTCATTGCACAGCAGAGACAGCATTCTGCACCAGATAGACTTACTCTCCTATCCCCCTTAATAGAGCCCCTCATGTGTTTAAACAGTGAAAATCCCCCTAAAAAACACTTTCAGAAACTAGACCCCTAAGGAAATGGATCTAGTTGTGTGGTGAGCACTTTGAACCTCCAGGGACTTCATAAAAGTTTATAACATTGAGCTGTGAAAATAAAAAAAATCACATTTTCCCCACAAAAATGTTATTTTAGACCCAAATTTTACATTTTTATAAGGGTAACAGGAGAAATTGCACGATATGCTTTGTAGGACAATTTCTCCTGAGTACACCAATACCCCATATGATGAAGAAAACTACTGTTTGGGTGAACAGCAGGGCTCAGAATGAAAGGAGTGTCATTTAACTTTTTGACAATAACTGGAATCATTAGCGGATGTTATGTCCCAATAGGAGAGCCCCTGATGTGTATAAACAGTGGAAACCCCCGACAAGTGACCACATTTTGGAACCTAGAAACTTCATGGAATGTATTTAGATGTGTGGCAAGCACCTTGAACCCCCAGGTGCTTCAAAGAAGTTTATAATGTTGAGTCGTGAAAATAATAAAATCACATTTTATTATTAACATAAAAATGTTATTTTAATTCCAAATTTTGCATTTTGGTTAGTTTAACAGGAGAAAATGCACCATAGAGTTTGTTGTGTAATTTCTCCTGAGTATGCTGGTACCCCATATGTGAGGGAATATTACTTTTGAGGCACAGCGAGAAGCTCAGAAGGGAAGAAGTGCCATGTTGGAGTTCAGCTTTTGCTGGAATGGTTTGAGGATGCCATGTCACATTGGCAGAAACCCTGAGTTGCCCGAACAACAGTAACCTCCTATATGTGAACTGATTTTAAATACCACACTCCCCAATGAATTCATCTTGGGGTGCTGTAATCATATTGACACTACATGTGCTTCACAGAATTTTATACCATTGAGCGGTGAAGAAAGAATAAATTACATTTTTTATATTTTCTAAGAGCTAATGGGAAATTTTTTACAATAAACTGAGGTCCATTTTTCCCGAGTGCCCCAACACCCTATATGTAATTGGGAAATATTTTTCAGGCACAGTGCAAAGCTCAGAAGGAAAGGAGCACTAGATTTTACTGTTATGATTTGCAGGTGCCATGGCCCACTAGGAGAGCCCCTGAGTTGCCATAATAGCTGTGACCCCATTTTACAAACTACACTTCTCAATGAATTCATCTAGTGGTGCAGTGATCATATTAACATCACGAGTGTGTCATAGAATTTTATACCATTGGGCAGTGAAGAAAAAATAACTACATTTTTACCATCAAAATTTTGTTTTAGCCACAGATTTTACATTTTCACGCAAGAAATGGGTAAAAATTACACCAAAATTAGTTCCACAATTTCTACTGAATGTGTCAATACCCCATATGTGACTGTACAGTAGGGTGACCGGATCTCTTATGGGGGGAAAAAAATGTCAGAATCTTGTTCGTCTGGACCCCACAAAACGATTCCCCTTTCCAGATATTGAGATAGTCAAAATTTGAGCTCGATCAAACGACGTTAACCCGTGCCGCTCGTTGCTCAAAGTTTGAAAAAATCCAAATTTTTGGACAAAAAGCTGACATATGGAGCCATAACTCCAGAACGGTAAATAATAAAAACACGCTTAATATCTCAAAAGAAAGCTAATGTTGTTCTTCAAAATTTATATTTTATACATACAGTCATATGTAAAAGTTTGGGCACCCCTATTAATGTTAACCTTTTTTCTTTATAACAATTTTGGTTTTTGCAACAGCTATTTCAGTTTCATATATCTAATAACTGATGGACTCAGTTATATTTCTGGATTCAAATGAGGTTTATTGTACTAACAGAAAATGTGCAATCTGCATTTAAACAAAATTTGACCGGTGCAAAAGTATGGGCACCCTTATCATTTTCTTTATTTGAACACTCCTAACTACTTTTTACTGACTTCCTGAAGCACTAAATTGGTTTTGTAACCTCATTGAGCTTTGAACTTCATAGCCAGGTGTATCAAATCATGAGAAAAGGTATTTAAAGTGGCCACTTGCAAGTAGTTCTCCTATTTGATTCTCCTATGAAGAGTGGCATCATGGGATCGTCAAAACAACTCTCAAATGATCTGAAAACAAAGATTATTCAACATAGCTTTTCAGGGGAAGGATACAAAAAGTTGTCTCAGAGATTTAACCAGTCAGTTTCCACTGTGAGGAACATAGTAAGGAAATGGAAGAACACAGGTACAGTTCTTGTTAAGCCCAGAAGTGGCAGGCCAAGAAAAATATCAGAAAGGCAGAGAAGAAGAATGGTGAGAACAGTCAAGGACAATCCACAGACCACCTCCAAAGACCTGCAGCATCATCTTGCTGCAGATGGTGTCACTGTGCATCGGTCAACAATACAGCGCACTTTGCACAAGGAGAAGCTGTATGGGAGAGTGATGCGAAAGAAGCCGTTTCTGCAAGCACGCCACAAACAGAGTCGCCTGAGGTATGCAAAAGCACATTTGGACAAGCCAGTTACATTTTGGAAGAAGGTCCTGTGAACTGATGAAACAAAGATTGAGTTGTTTGGTCATACAAAAAGGCGTTATGCATGCGCTGTATTGTTGACCGATGCACAGTGACACCATCTGCAGCCCATCTTGCCCAAACACATCGCAGAAAAAAACTACTTACAATTCCAACAACTATTGGCTCTTTATCTTCCTTCTCCTACTGATTTCAGGGGACATCTCCCCCAACCCTGGTCCACCATCCCCCAACCTCAACCCCTACCCTACCTCATATCGAAACCACAATAATCTGATTAACATTACTTGCACTCCCTCATCTCCATCTTTTTATTGTGCCCTCTGGAATCCACAGTCTGCTTGTAACAAGCTTCCTTTCCTACACAACTACTTTCTGAACAACTCTCTTAATCTGTTGGCCCTCACTGAAACCTGGATTCAGGATTCTGACACTGTCTCTCCTGCTGCCATTTCCTACGGTGGCTTACAATTCTCTCACTCCCCGAGACCCACAAACAGACCTGGTGGTGAAGTTGGCATACTCCTGTCCCCACAATGCACTTTCCAGGTCATCCCCCCAGCCCCATCACTCTTATTCCCTTCTTTTGAGGTCCACACCATCAGGCTCTTCCGTCCCCTCTCCCTCAGGGTAGCGGTCATATACCGGCCCCCAGGCTCACCCACCCACTTCCTTGACCACTTTTCAGCCTGGCTGCCACACTTCATGTCCTCAGAACTACCAACCCTCATCCTGGGAGACTTCAACATCCCCATTAACAGCCCTAATTCCACATCTGCATCCCAGCTTCTATCACTAACCACCTCTCTAGACCTCTCACAGCTTTCAACCTCTGAGACACATAAGGACGGTAACACCCTTGATCTGGTCTTCTGCCGGCTCTGTTCAATCTCCCACCTAAACAACTCACCGCTTCCACTCTCTGACCACAACATTCTCTCCTTCACGCTCACAAATCCTCGCCCACCCCAGCTCATTCCTACCTACCACACAGTCAGAAATCTACAAGCTATTAACCCTCAGACACTTTCAGATTCCCTACATTCATCTCTGTCCCCAATCTCCTCTCTTTCCTGTCCTAATCTGGCTGTTCATCACTACAATGACACTCTTAGAAGCACCCTTGACCAAGTAGCTCCCCTCACCCTCAGAACCTCCAAACACAGAGTAAAACAGCCCTGGCTCACATCGCAAACTCAACTTCTCCAGCGATGCTCCAGGAGTGCTGAACGCCTATGGAGAAAAACCCGCACACCAGAAGACTTCATCCACTTCAAATTTATGTTAAGAACCTATAACGCTGCCCTTCACCTTGCCAAACAGACCTACTTCACCACCCTGATCTCCTCACTAGCCAACAACCCCAAGAAACTTTTTGACACTTTTCACTCCCTCCTCAGGCCAAAAGCACAAGCCCCTATCACAGACATTTGTGCTGATGACCTGGCCTCCCACTTTACAGAAAAAATAGATAATATCCGTCAAGAAATCTGCTCCCAACCACCAAGTGCTGTGACTCCCATCCCTTCCTACATCTCCCCTGGCTCACTCTCCACATTTGATCCCATCACAGAAGAAGAAGTCTCCAGACTCCTCTCTTCTTCTCATCCGACTACATGCACTACCGACCCCATTCCCTCACATCTCCTCCAGTCTCTCTCTCCAGTCGTCACAACCCACCTAACTACAATCTTTAATCTCTCCCTCTCCTCGGGCATTTTCCCATCCTCCTTCAAACACGCCATCGTTACTCCATTACTAAAGAAACCTGCTCTCAGCCCATCCTGCACAAACAACTACAGACCAGTCTCCAATCTCCCCTTCATCTCTAAACTTTTGGAACGCCTAGTTTACTCCCGCCTTACCCGTTACCTCTCCATTCACTCCCTTCTAGACCCTTCACAGTCCGGCTTCCGCCCCCTACATTCGACTGAAACTGCACTCATCAAAGTGACCAATGACCTTCTGACAGCAAAACGTAACGGTGACCACTCTCTGCTCATTCTTCTTGACCTATCTGCAGCTTTCGATACTGTTGACCACCATCTCCTACTCGCTAGGCTCCAGTCACTAGGCATTAAGGACACTGCACTCTCCTGGTTCTCTTCCTATCTCTCTGACCGCTCCTTCAGTGTTTTGTTCTCTGGCTCCACGTCATCTCCTCTTCCTCTTGCTGTCGGGGTACCTCAGGGCTCAGTCCTTGGCCCCCTTCTTTTCTCTCTCTACACAGCCCCAATTGGACAGACCATCAGCAGATTTGGCTTTCAGTACCATCTTTATGCTGATGACCACAACTATACACGTCTTCCCCCGACCTTACCCCCGCTGTACTACAGAATGCCAGTGACTGTCTGTCCGCAGTCTCCAATATCATGTCCGCTCTCTATCTGAAACTCAACCTCTCCAAAACTGAACTTCTTCTGCTCCCACCGTCTACTAACCTCCCTAAATCTGACATTTCCCTCTCCGTGGGTGGTACCACAATAACACCCCGGCAGCAGGTGCGCTGTCTGGGTGTTATGTTTGACACCAATCTCTCCTTCACATCCCATATACAATCCCTTGCCCGCTCTTGCCACTTATACCTAAAGAACATCTCTAGAATCCGCCCTTTTCTCACTATGGAAACAACAAAAACCCTCACTGTTGCATTGATCCACTCTCGCCTGGATTACTGCAACGCTCTATTAATTGGCCTCCCCGTCACTCGACTATCCCCTCTCCAGTCCATACTTAATGCAGCGGCCAGGATCGTCCATCTGGGTAATCGGTACTCGGACGCGTCCGCTCTTCGCCAGTCCTTACATTGGCTGCCCATTCATTATAGGATCCAATTCAAAGTACTTGTTCTCACCCACAAAGCTCTCCACAGTGCGGCACCCCCTTACATCTCTTCTCTCATTTCTGTCTATCGGCCTAGCCGATCGCTGCGCTCTGCAAACGACTTTCGACTAACCTCTGCACTAATCCGTACCTCCCACTCCCGACTCCAAGACTTCTCCCGTGCTGCTCCTATCCTCTGGAATGCTCTACCCCAAGAAATCAGGACTATCCACAATTTGCATAGTTTTAGGCGCTCCCTCAAAACACACCTGTTCAGAGCGGCCTATCACATTCACTAATCAAAGTCATTCTCTGTGTAAGTGTGCGTGTGTAGCCCATTCACTATCTCCATCCATCCTTCACTCCCGCAAGATGGCTGGACCTTCATTGTAAATACACCATTGTAAATACACACCTGTACTCTGTATCTCCCTCACCTCATTGTAGATTGTAAGCTCTCACGAGCAGGGTCGTCTTATTTCGTCTTATTTTGCTTTAATTATTGTATTGTTAGCGTTGTTACTTATGACTTGTGTTTTGAAACTGTTATACTGTAAAGCGCTGCAGAATATGTTGGCGCTATATAAATAAAGATTATTATTATTATTATTATTATTCACCAGATCACCGGTTGTAAACTACCCTCAAATCGTCAAGTCTTATGCGCTTTATTTTATAATTTACGTACTGTGAAATTAACTGTAAGAGAATCAGCAAAACTGACCATACGAGAAGTGTTCATTTTTTGGGGGAAAGCTCGAATCCCGACTAAACATGAGCAAGATGCAATTACTAAGCTGGAAAAACTTCACGCCGAGTGGAGAAGTCTTCAAAAAGACCGGAAGAAAACATCGGAAACGGCCAAGAACAAATTTAAACAGTTTGTTGAAAAGTTGAATGATCTCTTTGATATTGCTCAACAAGATGCCTTGGCTCTGATGAAATTGGAAGAAGATAAGGCATTTCTCGTGAAACAGAGGCAGAAGGGCCGCCCAGGTTCCATGGCTGGAGTGGATCTCAAGTTGTCTCGAGCTGAAGAAATCAAGGCGCAAAAGGAACTTGCAAAAATGAACCGACAAATCCAAGAAGAAACTTTTGATATTGGTGAGTTTATTTTATTATTATTATTATTCTAAAAAGTAGATAAACAAATAAGTAAATAGTTTCATTATGATTGAAAGAAAATTGTACATGAGAGCATCATTTGGCATCTTTATGATTGAGTTTATATTCTTAAAATAATACCTATTGATAATTAGAAGTAGGTAATTTAGTACCTATGTATTATTACTATTCTGCTAAAACGACAAGTTTTTATAGTCTTTTTTTTCTCTTTCTTTTGTTGCTTCTTAGAGACGGATGATGAAGACAAGCTCGAAGAAGGAAAAGAAGAAGAAGATACTGAAGAGGACAGCATCTACCAGGAACTTGAGAGCTTGGAGGAAATGGACATCCCTGAAGAAGCTGCAGAAGATCCAGGACCATCTGAGAGCAAGAGGATGAAAGTTTCATTTGCAAGGGGCGTTAAAGAGATTTTAAACATGAAATTATCCATTGTGTTAGATCGATGTAAGGTATCCGACAGAAATGCCACGAGAATTTTAATAGCTACTCTAGAAGCACTAAACCTTGACCCTCTTGAGTACAAAGTCTCGAAAACTTTATTACATTCTAGAAGGCAAATGTTCAGAGAACAATATACTAAAAAATTTTTCGATAAAGTAAACATTCCTGAAAAAGAGCCCGTGGTTGTCCATTGGGATGGTAAACTTTTACCGGGTGTTTTAAAACATGAGCAATGTGAGCGAACAGCTATTGCTATTTCATATGGTGAAAAGGAACAGCTGCTGGGAGTTCCTGTAACAGCAAGCAGCTCTGGAGAAGAGCAAGCCGTAGCCGTATATGAATGCCTACAGGAATGGGGTCTTCCCAACACCGTCAAGGCGATGTGCTTCGACACTGCAGCATCGAACACGGGAAGACTCAAAGGAGCATGTGTCCTATTGGAGCAAATGTTAGGAAGAGAATTGCTACACCTAGCTTGCCGTCACCATATCTTGGAAATTGTGTTAAGAGGCGTATTCGACACAAAAATGGGATCAACCACTGGACCTCATCGAGACATTTTCAAAAGATTCCTCACTGCGTGGCCCAAGATAGACAAAGGAAAATACGACACAGGTATCAGTGACAATCTAATACAAAAGCAGCTAACTCCAGAAGTAATTGCAAATGTTACTGCTGAATTCGAGACCAAATTAACTGAGAGCCACCCCAGAGATGACTACAAGGAACTGTTGCAGTTGGTTCTCGTATTTGTTGGATCACTAGATGGCAATGTTGTGGGTTTTAGAACTCCAGGAGCCATTCATCACGCTAGGTGGATGGCAAAGGCTATTTACTGCTTAAAAATGTTCATTTTTCATAGTCAATTTAAGATGTCTAAAGAAGAAGAAAGTTCTGTGTGTGCCATTTCTGTTTTCCTAGTTAAAATTTATTGTAAAGCTTGGTTCAATGCTCCAAAAGCTCTTCTTGCGCCAAAGCAAGATTTAGGTATTTTGCTTAGTCTGTTAGACTATAAAGAATATGACAACGACATTGCAGAAATAGCCCTGACCAAATTTTCGAACCATTTGTGGTATTTGAATGCAGAGTTGGTGGGATTATCGTTTTTTGATCCCACCATTACAGACGATGAAAAGTTGTTAATGGCTAATAAATTGCTCAGTAGCACAGATGAACCATCAGAGCATGCTAGGGTTGTAAATCCAAAAGTTAGTAAAGAAAGATTAAAAGAGGTAGTTGATGGAGGATTGGTAAATTTACTTACCAAAGAAACATTTACATTCTTTGACCGATTTAATATAAAAACAGATTTCCTAAGACAAAATCCAAACACCTGGCCTCAAAATAATGACTTCCAAGAAGGATTGAAAATTGTCAAAACATTAAAAGTAGTTAATGATATGGCTGAGCGTGGTGTTAAATTAATAACCGACTTTAACGACCTGACAAAAGATGAAGAACAAAAGCAATATGTCCTGCAAGTTGTAAGCAAATGCCGAGCATTATATTCTGACGTTTCAAAAACTACTTTAACAAAAGCTCTAGAATAGATTAGATAACTATGTAAAATTATCAACTCATGTAGGTACTACGTCTGTATCTTTTCTGTGTCTGTTTTGTATGTATTATATACCTCATTTTTTTATTTTAAAATAAAAAATGTCATTAGACTTATCAGTAGTGTTGAACATTCCGATACCGCAAGTATCGGTTATCGGCCGATATTAGCTGTATCGGAATTCCGATACTTAGTTCCGATACTTTTTTCATATCGAATACCGGAATCGGAAGTTCCCATAATGCTAGGAGCCCGCTCAATTTGATTCAGCCAATGGGGATCCTCAGAAGTGTGGGCATATCCTGTTAGGCTTGTAGGCATGTTAACTACTGGCATGGCTGTGATTGGCTGCTGAAATGATGTCATGATGCACTATAAAAAGCGCTGCAGCCGCCATTTCTGGTCACTCTGCTGTGAATTCAGTTAGGGACAGGCTGCTGTTGAAGACTGTGAGGGACAGTTAGAAATAGCGATTCCACAAAACATATAGTGCTTAACCCAGGCTACATAAACCACCACTGTAGCTTGCTTTTCCCTAGCAGCGCTGTTTTCACAGCTGTCTGCAAGGGCTGTGTGAGTGCAGACCCACGCTGTGTAGTGTGTCCTGCAGGCACGTCTGCTTGTAGGCCGGCCAGCGTGTGTCTCTGCCTCATACACATTTTTCTTTTATTGCTGCTTTTTTTTTCTCCTGTATAGTGTGCTTCCATACGTATCCATATACGTTGGTTGCAAACACTAAAGGAGTGGACAGCGGAGCCTTTCAGCAGCCTTTCAGTGCTATAGCCCATTTCTCTGCACTGTTTTTGGCTGTCTGATAGGTCTCTCTGTGTGTGAGTGCAGCTCACGTTGCAGTGTGTTCTACAGCCACCGCTAGCTGTAGTCCGCTCAGCGTGCGTCACTGCCTCATACATAGTCCTTTTTTTGAAGCAAATTTAACCAGATTTTTGCTCCTATATTAGTGTGCTTCCAACCTCATCCATTGTCATTGGTTGGTTGCAAACACTATATAGGATTAGATAGAGGAGCCTTTTTGCTGGCTTGTGCCCTTCAGGGCCAGCCAGGCTAGTATCACCCTATTTTTTGGAGCCTCATCAATTGCATTGTAGGTTAGCTTCCTGCATTGTAATCGCTCCAAAAATTTTGTGATACTATAGCTTTCAAACTTTGGTCACATCCTTTCCTTTCCCCCCACCCAAAAAAAAAAAGGAAATAAAGTTCACCAAACACTCCACTTTACAGTTGTCTAGGCCACATTAGATCATATTAAAGTGTAGTACACACACTCTTAGCCAAATTAGTGTTTCTTATACTGGTTAGCAGGTGTTCAGGAATAAGAACACTAAGCCACCCCTTTTTTACTTTTCTGCCTATCTTTAGGAGTAAGGCACGTGGTCGTGGCCGTGGAGTTTCAGCAGGGAGAGGACGGGGGGATTCAGCAGGGAGAGGACGTGGGGATTCGGTATCTGCTGCGGCCACCAGTGACCCGGCATCCCCCACTTTTACCAGGCAACAGTCCTTCATGCGCAGCTTTGTAGGACCTCGCCGTACCCCACTGCTGCGTGACGAACAAATTGAAGCCGTTGTCGAATGGATGGCAGCTAACGCATCCACTTCAATGACTTCCGCATCCTCCCAAGGCCAGAGCACTGAAGAGCAACCATCTGTCTCTTCACCACCTGCCAAATTGCCCAGGCAGTCTGAGAGCCCTGGACAGGAGCCATCTCAATCTTTAATTCTGTTCTCAGAATCTGTTGGCTTGGAAAGAGGTGGCCAGCCAAGCAGCATTCTAGAGCGTGAAGAAGAGGGAGTATGCAGTGATGCGCAACTGCTTTGTCCCTCTGAATCTGAAGAGGCGGGTGGGCCAGTGCCTATTGTCAGCACACCTCAGTATGCATCAGATGATGATGAGACTCAGTTGCCAATTTCTGGTGCGTATGGTGCTGGCGAGACAACCCAGAACCAGCCGGTGCTTGAAGAGGGGAGTGGAGATGATGAGGTCCTTGACCCATCATGGCATCAGTCACAGGAAGGTGGTGGGAGCAGCTCTGAGTAAGAGATTCCCCGAACGGCCAAAAGAGGAGGGAGAGGGCGGGGGCAGACTTGGTTGCCTGTAGCCTCCACTTTGGCACCCGTGAGGAGCAATCCTCTTCCAAAACACAAAACGGGCGCTCCCAGGACTTGCAGTGCGTGGTCTTTTTTTGACACAGTTGCAGATGACATTTGCTTAGTCAAATGCAAGCTGTGTCATCAGAAAGTGAAACGAGGGAAAAATGTGACCAACCTCAATACCACAAATATGTGGAAACATGTGCGTACCAAGCACGAGGTGGAGTTACACAGACACACTGAAGATGTAGGCCAACCTTCAGCAGCACCTACCACCTCTTCAGCTCGTGTTGGGGGCCTCTTCCTCCAGCTCACACACAGCTGGTTCGGCTTCCTCACTGGAACGCCATGGAAGAACCACTGCCACTGTTGTCCAGAGACCCAGTGAAATTCCACCCACTGAACCACGTTCGCAGTCATCAGCACCCTCCCAGGCCACTCACCAGCAATCGGTAGCACAGGCATGGGAGAAAAAGCGGCCATACTCGGCAAACCATCCCCGAGCACTGGCTCTGAATGCCGGCATTGCCAAACTACTGGCCCTTGAGATGCTGTCATTCAGGCTGGTGGAGACTGACACATTCCGGAACTTTATGTCATTGGCAGTTCCACAATACAATGTGCCCAGCCGCTTTTATTTCAGCAGGCAAGCTGTCCCTGCCCTGCAAAAGCATGTGGAGGGAAAAATTAAAAATGCGCTACTAAATGCCATCAGTAGCAAGGTCCACCTGACCACCGATGCGTGGACCAGTAGCCATGGACAGGGACGATACCTTTCCCTCACTGCCCATTGGGTCAATGTTGTGGAGCCAGGTACAGATCTGGAGAGTGGCTCTGTACGTATTCTGCCAACTCCAAGGATTGCAGGAATGCAGTCTATACATATTGAGTCCTCCTCCTACTCTAGTTCCTCGGAATCAGCACTGCGTGAGCCTGTTAGGCCAGATATGAGCACAGTTGTGGCCAAACGTCAACAGGCCGTCCTTAAATTAATTTCTTTGGGGAATCGGAGCCACACAGCACAGGAGCTCTGGAATGCCATCAAGCAGGAGAGCGATGTGTGGTTTGTGCCAGCGAATCTCCAGCCAGGTTTGGTAGTGAGTGACAATGGCCGAAATCTAGTGGCAGCTCTGGGCCTAGGCAACCTCACTCACATACCATGTCTGGCACACGTGCTCAATTTGGTCGTGCAGAGCTTTCTGAGGGACTATCCGGATCTTGATGCACTGCTGCACAAGGTTCGCCTAGAGTGTGCTCACTTGCGGCGTTCCAGCATGGCAAGATCGCGCATTGCATCTCTGCAACGCCGATTCCGCCTGCCAGAACATCGCATCATATGTGACCTCCCCACCAGGTGGAATTCAACGTTACATATGTTGGAGCGGTTGTGTGAGCAGCAGGCAGCAGTAATGGAGTACCAGCTGCATCAGGCGCAAACAAGTCGCACTGTGCGCCGGACACACTTCACCACCACTGAGTGGGCCACTATGAGGGACATCTGCCAAGTTTTGCGTGCCTTCGATGACTCCACGTGGATGGCCAGTGCAGATGATGCACTAATCAGCATGACTGTTCCCCTCATCTGTCTGCTTCAAAAAACCTTACAAGCACTAAGTGAGGAGGTTTTTGAAGAGGTCGAGGATGAGCAGTCAGAAATGCCATCTGCTTCTGGCAAGTCTGCGCAACGTGCTTCCACACAAAGGCCCATGCAGGGGACACTTAGTGAGGAGGATGACGAGGAGTCAATGGAGGAGGAGGAACACATCTCTCCAGAGGAGGGAGGTACAGAAGGCTCTAGTAGTCAGTTTGTACAGCGAGGGTGGGGTGATGCTGAGCAGGCAGAGATGCTGCCTCAAACTGGGGACAGCGTTTCCGGTTCAGTTGGCAGTCTGCAGCACATGGTTGATTTCATGCTGCAGTGCTTGTTAAATGACCGCCGCATAGCCAACATTCTCCACACGGCTGATTATTGGGTGTACACCCTCCTAGATCCTCACTACCGGGACATCTTACAAAGCCTCATACCACAGTTGAACCGGGAGCGAAAAATGCGGGAGTACCAAGAAATAGAGTTGAGCGACTTTTGGTTTTTTAGGGTCACGTTTCGTTTCGTGAAAGCCGACTTTTCCAAAAGTCGGGTCGAGCAAGATCGTCCGATTATAGGGAAAAGTCGGGGTCGTCCCGAAACACGAAACCCAATGTAAGTCAATGGGGAATAAAAGTCGGCAGTGAGAGGAGGACAGGAAACACACCTACAGTGCCCATTTGAATGCCAAAAGCATCAATTCTTCTTACTTAAGCTTGTCAACCTTAATTAACTTCATAATACAAGTTACGCACTGAAAAATGGGGGTTATTTGGCTAAATTTGTGGGGGGGGAGGGCTGGCTGCAGGTTTTCATGTGCTCTGGGCGAAAGAGCGCCCCTTTAACACATACCACAACTCATCATGCTCCGATACGGCAGAGAAATAGCGGTATAGTACAATGAAAAATACCTCACTTTTTACATCTCATGACGAGGCCCATCTATTTCTCCATACAAAATCATTGGTCCCATATAATGTTTGAAACAGTATATGATGAGCTCCACATAATGCTACAGTATATGTTGGTCCCCATGGATGAAGCTCCACTGTTTTATGGGCCCAAATAATGCTCCAAACATAATGGGCCCCATTTCTAATGCTCTAGTGTATAATGGGCCCTGTAAATGCTGCTCCAGTGTCTGATGTCCACCTTTGGAATGTTCCAGTGTATGGTGGGCCCCATCTATCATTCTCCAGAGTATAGTGCTCCCCAAAAATTGCTGTCCCAACATTGAAAACAATCAAATAAGTCTCCTCGCTAGGGAATCCCTGTACTTGTCTGGACAGGTGCTGTAGCTTGCTTAACAGCTCGCCAGCCGTTCTCACGCCCAGTATGGATTGCACGTGATTGCACAAAGGTTAGAAAGGGTACCGTATCCCTGGATAACATGTATGGATAGCGTACACATTCAAAATATATGTCTATACAGCATGAGGCAGGCTCAGACGGTGTTAGGCCCAGTATGGATTGCACGTCATTGCACAAAGGTTAGAAAGGGTACCGTATCCCCGGATAACATGTATGGATAGCGTACACATTCAAAATATATGTCTATACAGCATGAGGCAGGCTCAGACGGTGTTAGGCCCAGTATGGATTGCACGTCATTGCACAAAGGTTAGAAAGGGTACCGTATCCCCGGATAACATGTATGGATAGCGTACACATTCAAAATATATGTCTATACAGCATGAGGCAGGCTCAGACGGTGTTAGGCCCAGTATGGATTGCACGTCATTGCACAAAGGTTAGAAAGGGTACCGTATCCCCGGATAACATGTATGGATAGCGTACACATTCAAAATATATGTCTATACAGCATGAGGCAGGCTCAGACGGTGATAGGCCCAGTATGGATTGCACGTCATTGCACAAAGGTTAGAAAGGGTACCGTATCCCCGGATAACATGTATGGATAGCGTACACATTCAAAATATATGTCTATACAGCATGAGGCAGGCTCAGACGGTGTTAGGCCCAGTATGGATTGCACGTCATTGCACAAAGGTTAGAAGGGGTACCGTATCCCCGGATAACATGTATGGATAGCGTACACATTCAAAATATATGTCTATACAGCATGAGGCAGGCTCAGACGGTGTTAGGCCCAGTATGGATTGCACGTCATTGCACAAAGGTTAGAAAGGGTACCGTATCCCCGGATAACATGTATGGATAGCGTACACATTCAAAATATATGTCTATACAGCATGAGGCAGGCTCAGACGGTGTTAGGCCCAGTATGGATTGCACGTCATTGCACAAAGGTTAGAAGGGGTACCGTATCCCCGGATAACATGTATGGATAGCGTACACATTCAAAATATATGTCTATACAGCATGAGGCAGGCTCAGACGGTGTTAGGCCCAGTATGGATTGCACGTCATTGCACAAAGGTTAGAAGGGGTACCGTATCCCCGGATAACATGTATGGATAGCGTACACATTCAAAATATATGTCTATACAGCATGAGGCAGGCTCAGACGGTGTTAGGCCCAGTATGGATTGCACGTCATTGCACAAAGGTTAGAAGGGGTACCGTATCCCCGGATAACATGTATGGATAGCGTACACATTCAAAATATATGTCTATACAGCATGAGGCAAGCTCAGACGGTGTTAGGCCCAGTATGGATTGCACGTCATTGCACAAAGGTTAGAAGGGATACCGTATCCCCGGATAACATGTATGGATAGCGTACACATTCAAAATATATGTCTATACAGCATGAGGCAGGCTCAGACGGTGTTAGGCCCAGTATGGATTGCACGTCATTGCACAAAGGTTAGAAAGGGTACCGTATCCCCGGATAACATGTATGGATAGCGTACACATTCAAAATATATGTCTATACAGCATGAGGCAGGCTCAGACGGTGTTAGGCCCAGTATGGATTGCACGTCATTGCACAAAGGTTAGAAGGGGTACCGTATCCCCGGATAACATGTATGGATAGCGTACACATTCAAAATATATGTCTATACAGCATGAGGCAGGCTCAGACGGTGTTAGGCCCAGTATGGGTTGCACGTCATTGCACAAAGGTTAGAAGGGGTACCGTATCCCCGGATAACATGTATGGATAGCGTACACATTCAAAATATATGTCTATACAGCATGAGGCAGGCTCAGACGGTGTTAGGCCCAGTATGGATTGCACGTCATTGCACAAAGGTTAGAAAGGGTACCGTATCCCCGGATAACATGTATGGATAGCGTACACATTCAAAATATATGTCTATACAGCATGAGGCAGGCTCAGACGGTGTTAGGCCCAGTATGGATTGCACGTCATTGCACAAAGGTTAGAAGGGGTACCGTATCCCCGGATAACATGTATGGATAGCGTACAAATTCAAAATATATGTCTATACAGCATGAGGCAGGCTCAGACGGTGTTAGGCCCAGTATGGATTGCACGTCATTGCACAAAGGTTAGAAAGGGTACCGTATCCCCGGATAACATGTATGGATAGCGTACACATTCAAAATATATGTCTATACAGCATGAGGCAGGCTCAGATGGTGTTAGGCCCAGTATGGATTGCACGTCATTGCACAAAGGTTAGAAGGGGTACCGTATCCCCGGATAACATGTATGGATAGCGTACACATTCAAAATATATGTCTATACAGCATGAGGCAGGCTCAGACGGTGTTAGGCCCAGTATGGATTGCACGTCATTGCACAAAGGTTAGAAAGGGTACCGTATCCCTGGATAACATGTATGGATAGCATACACATTCAAAATATATGTCTCAGGAGGCAGGCTCAGACGGTGTCAGGCACAGTATGGATTTGACGGCCCAGATTACACAGCGGAGGAGCAGGGAGAGGTAAAGATTGCAAATGCTGGGGCCCTGGCCAAGCAAGGGGGGCCCACTCGTGGGCGTCGGTACTGGCACTGGGCCCCTCATAGTACAGCGGTGTGTCTGACGGCGGGTGTGCACCACCACCGTCCGAGACACTTGATTGCACTATGAGGGACCCTGTGCCAGTGCCCGCGCCCAAGAGTCGGCCTACCCACCTGTCCAGGGCAACGGCACTCGCACGGTGTCGTGCGGTAGGTGGTGACCCCGGCCATGGGGGGGAGGCAGCACAGTTATGGAGTTTTAGAAAGTGGCATATGTTGATGTTGGACATTCAGCTGATGCAAAAGGTGAAATAGGTGAAGTACCAGGAAGAGGTGGACCAAAGCAAGCCATTTTTCTGTCACCCTATGTGTCATCAGGGGAAGGTGGGACAAAATCCTTGGAAACCCATGCGTGGTTCATTTTAATTAAGGTTAGATCATCCACATTTTGGGTTGACAGACGGGTCCTTTTTTCTGTCAGGATTGATCCAGCTGCACTGAAGACTCTTTCCGATAGCACACTTGCAGCTGGCAAGCGAGCTCCTGTAAGGCATATTGGGCCAATTCAGGCCAGGTGTCCAGTTTAGCGGCCCAATAGTCAAAGGGGAATGACCTGTGTGGGAGAACATCGATATGGGAGGAAAAGTAGTTTGTAACCATAGTTGACAACTGCTGTCTCCTGTCACTTTCCATCGATGCAGTATTACCAGTTGTGTGAGCGGTATTTGAAAAATCAGTCCACAACATTGTCATGAAACCCCTGTCTCCAACGCCACTTCTGCTGTGTGCACCACGAACACCTCTGCCAAGCTGCCCCCGGCCCGTACGGCTCTTGTGAGAACCATCACCGCTGCTGTGTGCTGGGAATGCCTCAAGCAACCGATTTACCAGAGTTGCTTGTTTATTAGCCAATATTAGGTCAAGGTTCTCCTGTGGCATGATGTTTTGTAATTTGCCTTTATAGCGTGGATCCAGGATGCTGGCCAACCAGTAGTCGTCATCGTTCATCATTTTGGCAATGCGGGGGTCCTTTTTAGGATCCATAAGGCATAATCTGACATGTGGGCCAATGTTCCCGGTGTCAATGATGCACTGCGAGTGCTGGGTGGAGGAGCACTTTCTGGCAAATCCACATCCCTCCAGTCACGCACAAACCCTGTACCAGACCTTGCCACGCCAACATTTTCACTTGCCCCACGAGATGCATCCTCCTCCCCTAAGTAATCATCCCCATCATCCTCCTCCTCCTCCTCCTCTTCTTCCTCCACCTCGTCCAGGAGAGGTCCCTGAGCAGACAATGGCTGAATGTCATCAAGGATTCCCTCCTCCTCTTCCTCCTCATCAACATTGGCTGCAGACGCCTGCTCCTTAAGGTGCGTCAAAGTTTGCATGAGCAGACGCATAAGTGGGATGCTCATGCTTAGGATGGCGTCGTCTGCGCTTACCAGCCGTGTGCATTCCTCAAAACACTGAAGGACTTTACAAAGGTCTTTCAGCTTCGACCACTGCACGCCTGTCAACTCCATGTCTGCTCTCAAAGTGCCTGGCCGTGTATCCTCCCACAAATGCATTATGGCCTGCCTCTGCTCGCACAGCCGCTCCACCATGTTCAGGGTGGAGTTCCACCTTGTTGCAATGTCGATAATGAGGCGGTGGTTGGGAAGGTGGAGCAATCGCTGCAGCTTCTGCATACGAACGGAGTGTACAGGCGACCGGCGGATGTGCGCGCACAGTCTTCGCACCTTCTGGAGCAGGGCTGTTAACTCCGGATAATTTTTGAGGAAGCACTGCACCACCAGGTTCAAGGTGTGAGCCAAGCAAGGTATGTGGCTGAGTTTTGAAAGGGCTATGGCTGCCACAAAATTACGGCCGTTATCACTAACTACCTTGCCTGCCTCAAGATGTACACTGCCCAGCCATGACTCAGGTTGTCGCTTCAAGTACTCGGCCAGCACCTCGGCGGTGTGTCTGTCGCCCAAACACATCATCTGCAACACAGCCTGCTGACGCTTTCCACTAGCTGCTCGATAGGGGGACACATCGTGTGCAACAGTGGCAGCTGCAGATGGAGTGCTCGTACGACTGCACTCTGTGGACGAGCTTTCGCTTCTGGAGGAGGAGGAGGAGGAGGAGGGTCGAACGCCTACAGCCAACTGTTTCCTATACCGTGGGCTAGGCAGCACTGTCCCACCACCGATGTCCCCTGTGGACCCTGCATCCACCACATTAACCCAGTGCGCAGTGATGGACACGTAACGGCCCTGGCCATGCCGACTGGACCATGCATCAGTTGTGAGGTGCACCTTTCCGCTCACTGACTGCTTGAGTGCATGGACAATGCGGTCTTTCACATGATGGTGGAGGGCTGGGAAGGCTTTGCGAGAGAAGAAGTGGCGACTGGGTAGGTCATAGAGTGGTACTGCATAGGCCATGAGTTCGCGGAAAGCTGTGCTTTCCACCAACCGAAAGGGCATCATCTCAAACGAGATTAGTTTGGCAATGTGGGCATTCAAACCCAGTGTACGCGGATGAGAGACTGAGTACTTTCTTGACCTACTCATAGTGTCTGGGAGGGTGAGCTGGACTTGAGAGCTGCATATGGTGGAAGTAGCGGTGGACAGGGCGGACTGAGAGAGGGTTGATGATGGTGATGGAGTTGGTGTTCTTTCTGATGGCCTAGAATCAGTCTTTCGTTGATATAACAGTGGGATTCCCTGACTGCTGTGGCCTTGCAACGACACCTCAACATTTGCTGCTGTACTAACCGGTGGGCTTACAGTGGGGGAAACAATGTAGCGTTGCTGACTACCTTCGTTGTGATCAGTTGCACATGTGGCACTTGAGGTTTGGTGTTGTGTCCACGCTTGCAAGTGCATGCTGGTTAAATGTCTAAGCATTAGAGTTGAGCGATACCGTCCGATACTTCAAAGTATCGGATCGGAATGGATCGGCCGATCTTTAAAAAAAGTATCGGTATCGCCGATTCCGATACCGGAAGTCCCATTCAAGTCTATGGGACTTCCGGTATCGGAATAAGAAAAACCCTGTTTTTGCCTTGTACAGCCTCTCTGGGGTCTGTACGGGCCTTTCGGGGGGTCTGTGCAGGCTCCGGTGGTCTGTGCCGGCCTGCCGGGGGGCTGTGCCGGCCTGCCGGTGGTCTGTGCAGGCTCCGGTGGGCTGTGCCGGCCTGCCGGGGGGCTGTGCCGGCCTGCCGGTGGTCTGTGCAGGCTCCGGGGGGCTGTGTCGGCCTGCCGGGGGGCTGTGCCGGCCTGCCGGTGGTCTGTGCAGGCTTCGGGGGTCTGTGCAGGCATCGTCCGATGGGACTACAAGTCCCATCGGGCGATGCCTGCTACCATGACAGTGATTAACACATTAGCCAATGATGGGACAGTAGTAGTCCCATCATCCGGCTAATGTGTTAAATGTAAAAAAAAAAAAAATACTACATACATACTACATGCATGCTACATACATACTACATACATACTACATGCTACATACATACTACATGCTACATACATACTACATATATACTACATGCATGCTACATACATACTACATGCTACATACATACTACATGCTACATACATACTACATATATACTACATACATACTACATACATGCTACATACATGCTACATACATACTGCATGCTACATACATACTACATACATACTGCATGCTACATACATACTACATACATACTACATACATTCTACATGCATGCTACATACATACTACATACATACTACATACATACTACATGCATGCTATATGCATGCTACATACATGCTACATGCATGCTACATACATACTACATGCTACATACATACCACATACATACTACATACATACTACATACATACTACATGCATGCTACATACATACTACATACATACTACATACATACTACATACATACTACATACATGCTACATACATACTACATGCTACATACATACCACATACATACTACATACATACTACATGCTACCTACATACTACATATATACTACATGCATGCTACATACATACTGCATGCTACATGCATGCTACATACATACTACATACATACTACATATATACTACATACATACAATACATTCATACAATACATACATAGACATACAGTACATATAACATAGAGTAACATACTTACCAATACTTGTCACATTGTTCCCCGAAGCCACTGTCTTTTCCGGAATAAATATTAACATAACAAACCACAAAAATACTCACCCACGATCCGAAGCAGTCCACGAGTGTGTCCCACGACGATCTTGGGTAGAGAACTGCAGCATCAGATGATGCTGCCGTTCTCTACGGGCTGCAGGAATCCAATGACAGAAGGTAGGTATCCTTCCGCACTGTATTCCTCCGCCACTTAAAAAAAAAAAAGTCCCTAGTCTCACTTTATGCCATTGCTGTGTGGGAAATTCCCACGCAGCAATGGCATAAAGTGAGACTAGGGACTTTTTTTTTAAGTGGCGGAGGAATACAGTGCGGAAGGATACCTACCTTCCGTCATTGGATTCCTGCAGCCCGTAGAGAACGGCAGCATCATCTGATGCTGCAGTTCTCTACCCAAGATCGTCGTGGGACACACTCGTGGACTGCTTCGGATCGTGGGTGAGTATTTTTGTGGTTTGTTATGTTAATATTTATTCCGGAAAAGACAATGGCTTCGGGGAACAATGTGACAAGTATTGGTAAGTATGTTACTCTATGTTATATGTACTGTATGTCTATGTATGTATTGTATGAATGTATTGTATGTATGTAGTATATATGTGGTATGTATGTAGCATGTAGTATGTATGTAGTATGTATGTAGCATGCATGTAGCATGCAGTATGTATGTAGCATGCATGTAGTATATATGTAGTATGTATGTAGCATGTAGCATGTATGTAGTATGTATGTAGTATGTATGTGGTATGTATGTAGCATGTAGTATGTATGTAGCATGCATGTAGCATGCATGTAGTATGTATGTAGCATGCATGTAGTATATATGTAGTATGTATGTAGCATGTAGTATGTATGTAGTATGTATGTGGTATGTATGTAGCATGTAGTATGTATGTAGTATGTACGTAGCATGCATGTAGTATGTATGTAGTATATATGTAGTATGTATGTAGCATGCAGTATGTATGTAGTATGTATGTAGCATGCATGTAGTATGTATGTATGTAGTATGTATGTAGCATGCATGTAGTATGTATGTAGTATGTATGTAGTATGTATGTAGCATGCAGTATGTATGTAGCATGTATGTAGCATGTATGTAGTATGTATGTAGTATATATGTAGTATGTATGTAGCATGTAGTATGTATGTAGCATGCATGTAGTATATATGTAGTATGTATGTAGCATGTAGTATGTATGTAGCATGCATGTAGTATATATGTAGTATGTATGTAGCATGTAGTATGTATGTAGCATGCATGTAGTATATATGTAGTATGTATGTAGCATGTAGTATGTATGTAGCATGCATGTAGTATATATGTAGTATGTATGTAGCATGTAGTATGTATGTAGTATTTTTTTTTTTTTTTTTTTTACATTTAACACATTAGCCGGATGATGGGACTACTACTGTCCCATCATTGGCTAATGTGTCAATCACTGTCATGGTAGCAGGCATCGCCAGATGGGACTTGTAGTCCCATCGGACGATGCTTGCACAGACCCCCGGACATCAGCACAGCCCCCCGGCAGGCCGGCACAGCCCCCCGGCAGGCCGGTACAGACCCCCACAGGGTGCACAGACCACCGGCAGGCCGGCACAGCCCCCCGGCAGGCCGGTACAGACCCCCACAGGGTGCACAGACCACCGGTAGGCCGGCATAGCCCCCCGGCAGGCCGGTACCGACCCCGGGCAGTCCACACAGCCCCCCGGCAGGCCGGCAGAGACCCCCGGAAGGCCCGAAATGATGGCGCATCATGATGCGCACACACCGCGCATCATGATGACGTCAGGCCGTCAATCAACTTTGAACTTCCGATTCCGATGCCGAATTCCGATATTGAAAAAATATCGGAAGTCGGTATCGGAATTCCGACACAGCAAGTATCGGCCGATACCCGATACTTGCGGTATCGGAATGCTCAACACTACTAAGCATGCAACTGGTATTCAAATTTTTCAGATTTTTCCCTCGGCTAAAGGTCTTTGCGCACTTCTTACAGATAACCTTGGCCTGATCATGAGGATTTTGTTCAAAAAACTGCCACACTGCACTCTTCCTACTTTGGCAGACATTTTGCGGCCTAGCACGCTGTGATCTTTTGACCCTCTGGACAAGCTGTCCAGCAACTCTTTTGATGTTTGGAACCTGTCTTTGGAGTGCTCCGGGCCTGCCAGATAACAGCTGTTGCGATGTCGATGTCTGCTGTGGATGCTCCTCATCTGAGCTATTGGAAGCAGCACCCTCTTCCCCCAATGGATGCCAATCTGGGTCAACAACTGGGTCATCCATAACCTCCTCTTCTATGTCATGTGCACCTTCCTCTGTGTCACCGTGTATGGTGGTATAGTGTGCGGGAAGGGGCACCTGAGTCTCATCAGGGTCAGAATCTGGCTCTGTACACTGCGAGGACAATGTAGTGCTCTGAGTGAATGTACCAGCAGAATCATCTATCAGTGGCTGTGCATCAGTGCACTCCATGTCAGATTCATCTTTGCCTGGGTAATTCACCATTTCACTTGATAATCCAGGCATGGTATGAGAAAACAGCTCCATGGAGTAATCAGTAGTATGGCCTGCGTCATCCTTCAATCTTGGTTGGGGTGAAGGACACAAGGAAAGGTGTGGTTCATGAACATGAGCCTCCAATGACGACTCAGTGCTTTTACTTTTTACAACTGAAGAAGAGGAGGCGATAGAGCTGGAGGCTGAGTCAGCAATGTAAGACAAAACTTTTTCCTGATGCTCTGCCTTTAAAAGCGGTTTGCCAACTCCTAGAAAACTAAGCGTTCGAGGCCTTATGTAGCCAGACGATGACGCAGGGTCAGCACCTCCTGCATTCGGTCCTATTTTGCTCTTGCCACTACCATCAGATCCACCACCAACACCATCATTACCAGCTGCCAACCCCCGCCCAATTCCACGGCCTCTTCCACCAGCCTTCCTCATTTTTGGTAGAAATGTAGACAAAATCCAACAAACTATATAGTAATGTAAAACAAGGTACAAGGTGTCTATAGGACAGGGGAGTTTTAGAATTTCTGCACACACTTGTGGACAGTGGACACTTGTGGATTGTGTGAGGCCCACTGATATCTGAGCGCTATGTGACACGCTCGATGGCACAGCTGCCTGTGACCAAAGTGACGAGAGGATAATGGAGATTTTGAATCTCTGCGTACACTTTTGGACACTGGACACTTGTGGATGGTGTGAGGCCCACTGATATCTGAGCGCTATGTGACACGCTCGATGGCACAGCTGCCTGTGACCAAAGTGACGAGAGGATAATGGAGATTTTGAATCTCTGCGTACACTTTTGGACACTGGACACTTGTGGATGGTGTGAGGCCCACTGATATCTGAGCACTATGTGACACGCTCGATGGCACAGCTGCCTGTGACCAAAGTGACGAGAGGATAATGGAGATTTTGAATCTCTGCGTACACTTTTGGACACTGGACACTTGTGGATGGTGTGAGGCCCACTGATATCTGAGCGCTATGTGACACGCTCGATGGCACAGCTGCCTGTGACCAAAGTGACGAGAGGATAATGGAGATTTTGAATCTCTGCGTACACTTTTGGACACTGGACACTTGTGGATTGTGTGAGGCCCACTGATATCTGAGCGCTATGTGACACGCTCGATGGCACAGCTGCCTGTGACCAAAGTGAAGAGAGGATAATGAAGATTTTGAATCTCTGCGTACACTTTTGGACACTGGACACTTGTGGATGGTGTGAGGCCCACTGATATCTGAGCGCTATGTGACACGCTCGATGGCACAGCTGCCTGTGACCAAAGTGACGAGAGGATAATGGAGATTTTGAATCTCTGCGTAGACTTTTGGACACTGGACACTTGTGGATTGTGTGAGGCCCACTGATATCTGAGCGCTATGTGACACGCTCGATGGCACAGCTGCCTGTGACCAAAGTGACGAGAGGATAATGGAGATTTTGAATCTCTGCGTACACTTTTGGACACTGGACACTTGTGGATGGTGTGAGGCCCACTGATATCTGAGCACTATGTGACACGCTCGATGGCACAGCTGCCTGTGACCAAAGTGACGAGAGGATAATGGAGATTTTGAATCTCTGCGTACACTTTTGGACACTGGACACTTGTGGATTGTGTGAGGCCCACTGATATCTGAGCGCTATGTGACACGCTCGATGGCACAGCTGCCTGTGACCAAAGTGACGAGAGGATAATGGAGATTTTGAATCTCTGCGTACACTTTTGGACACTGGACACTTGTGGATTGTGTGAGGCCCACTGATATCTGAGCGCTATGTGACACGCTCGATGGCACAGCTGCCTGTGACCAAAGTGACGAGAGGATAATGGAGATTTTGAATCTCTGCGTACACTTTTGGACACTGGACACTTGTGGATGGTGTGAGGCCCACTGATATCTGAGCGCTATGTGACACGCTCGATGGCACAGCTGCCTGTGACCAAAGTGACGAGAGGATAATGGAGATTTTGAATCTCTGCGTACACTTTTGGACACTGGACACTTGTGGATTGTGTGAGGCCCACTGATATCTGAGCGCTATGTGACACGCTCGATGGCACAGCTGCCTGTGACCAAAGTGACGAGAGGATAATGGAGATTTTGAATCTCTGCGTACACTTTTGGACACTGGACACTTGTGGATTGTGTGAGGCCCACTGATATCTGAGCGCTATGTGACACGCTCGATGGCACAGCTGACTGTGACCAAAGTGACGAGAGGATAATGGAGATTTTGAATCTCTGCGTACACTTTTGGACACTGGACACTTGTGGATGGTGTGAGGCCCACTGATATCTGAGCGCTATGTGACACGCTCGATGGCACAGCTGCCTGTGACCAAAGTGACGAGAGGATAATGGAGATTTTGAATCTCTGCGTACACTTTTGGACACTGGACACTTGTGGATGGTGTGAGGCCCACTGATATCTGAGCGCTATGTGACACGCTCGATGGCACAGCTGCCTGTGACCAAAGTGACGAGAGGATAATGGAGATTTTGAATCTCTGCGTACACTTTTGGACACTGGACACTTGTGGATTGTGTGAGGCCCACTGATATCTGAGCGCTATGTGACACGCTCGATGGCACAGCTGACTGTGACCAAAGTGACGAGAGGATAATGGAGATTTTGAATCTCTGCGTACACTTTTGGACACTGGACACTTGTGGATGGTGTGAGGCCCACTGATATCTGAGCGCTATGTGACACGCTCGATGGCACAGCTGCCTGTGACCAAAGTGATGAGAGGATAATGGAGATTTTGAATCTCTGCGTACACTTTTGGACACTGGACACTTGTGGATGGTGTGAGGCCCACTGATATCTGAGCGCTATGTGACACGCTCGATGGCACAGCTGCTTGTGACCAAAGTGACGAGAGGATAATGGAGATTTTGAATCTCTGCGTACACTTTTGGACACTGGACACTTGTGGATGGTGTGAGGCCCACTGATATCTGAGCGCTATGTGACACGCTCGATGGCACAGCTGCCTGTGACCAAAGTGACGAGAGGATAATGGAGATTTTGAATCTCTGCGTACACTTTTGGACACTGGACACTTGTGGATGGTGTGAGGCCCACTGATATCTGAGCGCTATGTGACACGCTCGATGGCACAGCTGCCTGTGACCAAAGTGACGAGAGGATAATGGAGATTTTGAATCTCTGCGTACACTTTTGGACACTGGACACTTGTGGATTGTGTGAGGCCCACTGATATCTGAGCGCTATGTGACACGCTCGATGGCACAGCTGCCTGTGACCAAAGTGACGATAGGATAATGGAGATTTTGAATTTCTGCGTACACTTTTGGACACTGGACACTTGTGGATTGTGTGAGGCCCACTGATATCTGAGCGCTATGTGACACGCTCGATGGCACAGCTGCCTGTGACCAAAGTGACGAGAGGATAATGGAGATTTTGAATCTCTACGTACAATTTTGGACACTGGACACTTGTGGATGGTGTGAGGCCCACTGATATCTGAGCGCTATGTGACACGCTCGATGGCACAGCTGCCTGTGACCAAAGTGACGAGAGGATAATGGAGATTTTGAATCTCTGCGTACACTTTTGGACACTGGACACTTGTGGATGGTGTGAGGCCCACTGATATCTGAGCGCTATGTGACACGCTCGATGGCACAGCTGCCTGTGACCAAAGTGACGAGAGGATAATGGAGATTTTGAATCTCTGCGTACACTTTTGGACACTGGACACTTGTGGATGGTGTGAGGCCCACTGATATCTGAGCGCTATGTGACACGCTCGATGGCACAGCTGCTTGTGACCAAAGTGACGAGAGGATAATGGAGATTTTGAATCTCTGCGTACACTTTTGGACACTGGACACTTGTGGATGGTGTGAGGCCCACTGATATCTGAGCGCTATGTGACACGCTCGATGGCACAGCTGCCTGTGACCAAAGTGACGAGAGGATAATGGAGATTTTGAATCTCTGCGTACACTTTTGGACACTGGACACTTGTGGATGGTGTGAGGCCCACTGATATCTGAGCGCTATGTGACACGCTCGATGGCACAGCTGCCTGTGACCAAAGTGACGAGAGGATAATGGAGATTTTGAATCTCTGCGTACACTTTTGGACACTGGACACTTGTGGATGGTGTGAGGCCCACTGATATCTGAGCGCTATGTGACACGCTCGATGGCACAGCTGCCTGTGACCAAAGTGACGAGAGGATAATGGAGATTTTGAATCTCTGCGTACACTTTTGGACACTGGACACTTGTGGATGGTGTGAGGCCCACTGATATCTGAGCGCTATGTGACACGCTCGATGGCACAGCTGCTTGTGACCAAAGTGACGAGAGGATAATGGAGATTTTGAATCTCTGCGTACACTTTTGGACACTGGACACTTGTGGATGGTGTGAGGCCCACTGATATCTGAGCGCTATGTGACACGCTCGATGGCACAGCTGCCTGTGACCAAAGTGACGAGAGGATAATGGAGATTTTGAATCTCTGCGTACACTTTTGGACACTGGACACTTGTGGATGGTGTGAGGCCCACTGATATCTGAGCGCTATGTGACACGCTCGATGGCACAGCTGCCTGTGACCAAAGTGACGAGAGGATAATGGAGATTTTGAATCTCTGCGTACACTTTTGGACACTGGACACTTGTGGATTGTGTGAGGCCCACTGATATCTGAGCGCTATGTGACACGCTCGATGGCACAGCTGCCTGTGACCAAAGTGACGATAGGATAATGGAGATTTTGAATCTCTGCGTACACTTTTGGACACTGGACACTTGTGGATTGTGTGAGGCCCACTGATATCTGAGCGCTATGTGACACGCTCGATGGCACAGCTGCCTGTGACCAAAGTGACGAGAGGATAATGGAGATTTTGAATCTCTGTGTACAATTTTGGACACTGGACACTTGTGGATGGTGTGAGGCCCACTGATATCTGAGCGCTATGTGACACGCTCGATGGCACAGCTGCCTGTGACCAAAGTGACGAGAGGATAATGGAGATTTTGAATCTCTGCGTACACTTTTGGACACTGGACACTTGTGGATGGTGTGAGGCCCACTGATATCTGAGCACTATGTGACACGCTCGATGGCACAGCTGCCTGTGACCAAAGTGACGAGAGGATAATGGAGATTTTGAATCTCTGCGTACACTTTTGGACACTGGACACTTGTGGATGGTGTGAGGCCCACTGATATCTGAGCGCTATGTGACACGCTCGATGGCACAGCTGCTTGTGACCAAAGTGACGAGAGGATAATGGAGATTTTGAATCTCTGCGTACACTTTTGGACACTGGACACTTGTGGATGGTGTGAGGCCCACTGATATCTGAGCGCTATGTGACACGCTCGATGGCACAGCTGCCTGTGACCAAAGTGACGAGAGGATAATGGAGATTTTGAATCTCTGCGTACACTTTTGGACACTGGACACTTGTGGATGGTGTGAGGCCCACTGATATCTGAGCGCTATGTGACACGCTCGATGGCACAGCTGCCTGTGACCAAAGTGACGAGAGGATAATGGAGATTTTGAATCTCTGCGTACACTTTTGGACACTGGACACTTGTGGATGGTGTGAGGCCCACTGATATCTGAGCGCTATGTGACACGCTCGATGGCACAGCTGCCTGTGACCAAAGTGACGAGAGGATAATGGAGATTTTGAATCTCTGCGTACACTTTTGGACACTGGACACTTGTGGATGGTGTGAGGCCCACTGATATCTGAGCGCTATGTGACACGCTCGATGGCACAGCTGCCTGTTACCAAAGTGACGAGAGGATAAGGGAGATTGGATTGCTTTTAAAAAAGCAGTTTGCGGAGCAGTGGGTAAACAGCAATGCCAGCGTGTCAGGAAGCCTTAAAAGGCAGCCCAACAACTAACACCACTGATACACCACAATATAGCCTCCCCTTGCACTGCACACACAGTGACTTGTGTGTTGTGCAGGCCAAATCGCTAGCAGCAGAAGCAGTTTTTTTGTCTTCTTCCCTGCCTAACGCTCTCCCTACAGAATCAGCAGCAACCTCTCCCTATACTAAGATCGGCAGAAGTAAGATGGCGATCGGCGTGCACGCCCTTTTATACCCCCTGTGACGCCCACCAAAGCAAGCCAATCACTTGCATGCCCTTCTGAAAGATGGTGGTGACCCGTGCTTAGGTCATCACGTTGCCCACAGTGTCCGTGGATCCTGATTGGCTGAAAAAGAGCGCAAAACAAACTTTTGAAACGCGACTTTGGCGCGTAAGTCGCCGACCTAGTGGCCGACCTCATCCTAGGGTCGGGTTTCGTTTCATGAAACCCGACTTTGCCAAAAGTCGGCGACTTTTGAATTTTTTCGACCCGTTTCGCTCAACTCTACCAAGAAACACTTGTGCAGGCCATCATGTTCTCCATTCCCCCCACAAGTGTTGCTGGTAGTGCTTTTCAAACCAGCCATGTGGGTAGAGGCAGTGGAGGAAACTCTGCACAAAGAGGTAGCAGAGGCAGTGCCGCAGGACAAGGCAAGGCCAGTATGGCCCAAATGTGGAAAAGTTTTGTGGGACCACCACAAACGGCTACACCATCACAGACGGCTCCAGTCAGCAGGAGGCAACGTTTCCGTCAGATGGTAACAGACTACTTGTCGTGCCCTGTTAGTGTTCTCCCAGACGGCTCTTCCCCGTTCAAGTATTGGGTCTCTAAGCTGGATACATGGCCAGAGCTTAGCCAGGATGCATTGGAGGTGCTGGCTTGCCCTGCTGCCAGTGTATTATCGGAACGTGTCTTTAGTGCTGCAGGTGGTGTGGTAACAGACCGTCGCACGCGACTATCCGCCGATAATGTTGACCGGCTTACTTTTGTGAAAATGAACAAGGCCTGGATCTCACCTGAATTTGCCAGTCCTCTTCCAGAATAAATAATTGGCTGGCAACAGGATCCAGGTCTCCTGTTGTGTTCATGTTTCTATGACCTGAACTTTATTTCCTGGGCTACAGCAACGCCCGTTGTTGCTCAGAAGTGCTGTCCGCACAGACAAAACACTCGCTCATGTGTAAGTGGGGTTCGGTAACGTCAGCTGATCCTCTGCTGTGTGTACGGCAAACTCTCCTGCTGCCTACAACTTCTGACTACCTCTGATTTAATATGTTCTCTGATTTGCCCTCTGTCTCCACTCTGTTTTGAGTATTTCCTCCGGCCTACAACACCGCCTGTTTCTGCTCTCAAGTGCCGTCTGCACAATCCACACTTGTTCCTGTGGTACCTGGGTCCTGTAACATCTGCTCATCTCCAGAGTTGAGCACGGCAATGTCTCCTGCTTTGTCTACATTCCCACTACTTGTAGTGGAAATGTGGACAGAGCAGGAGACATTGCCTGACTCACCTCTAGGGAGAAGCTGCTGTTACAGAACCCCAGTAACACAGGAACAAGTGTGGGTTGTGCAGACGGCATTTCAGAGCAGCAACTGGCGTGGTTGGAAGCCAGAGGAAATACTCGAAACAGAGTGAAGACAGAGGCCTAATTGGAGTACGTTGACAGTTAGTAGTAGTCTAGAAACAATCGCAAACTGCCACCAAGTAGGCCTCGGCCTACTACCTGATTTTCCCTGGGCTCCGACACCGCCAGTTGGTGCTCAGAAGTGCTGTCCGCACAGACAAAACACTCGCTCATGTGTAAGTGGGGTTCAGTAATGTCAGCTGATCCCCTGCTGTGTGTATGGCAAAGTGTCCTGCTCCCTCCACAGTCAAACAACCTCAGATTTACACCTGGCTCCAAGTAGGCCTCGGCCTACTACCTGATTTTCCCTGGGCTCCGACAACGCCAGTTGGTGCTCGGTAGTGCTGTCCGCACAGACAAAACACTCGCTCATATGTAAGTGGGTTTCGGTAACGTCAGCTGATCCCCTGCTGTGTGTACGGCAAACTCTCCTGCTGCCTACAACTTCTGACTACCTCTGATTTAATATGTTCTCTGATTTGCCCTCTGTCTCCACTCTGTTTTGAGTATTTCCTCCGGCCTACAACACCGCCTGTTTCTGCTGTCAAGTGCCGTCTGCACAATCCACACTTGTTCCTATGGTACCTGGGTCCTGTAACATCTGCTCATCTCCAGATTTGAGCATGGCAATGTCTCCTGCTTTGTCTACATTCCCACTACTTGTAGTGGAAATGTGGACAGAGCAGGAGACATTGCCTGACTCACCTCTAGGGAGAAGCTGCTGTTACAGAACCCCAGTAACACAGGAACAAGTGTGGGTTGTGCAGACGGCATTTCAGAGCAGCAACTGGCGTGGTTGGAAGCCAGAGGAAATACTCGAAACAGAGTGAAGACAGAGGCCTAATTGGAGTACGTTGACAGTTAGTAGTAGTCTAGAAACAATCGCAAACTGCCACCAAGTAGGCCTCGGCCTACTACCTGATTTTCCCTGGGCTCCGACACCGCCAGTTGGTGCTCAGAAGTGCTGTCCGCACAGACAAAACACTCGCTCATGTGTAAGTGGGGTTCAGTAATGTCAGCTGATCCCCTGCTGTGTGTATGGCAAAGTGTCCTGCTCCCTCCACAGTCAAACAACCTCAGATTTACACCTGGCTCCAAGTAGGCCTCGGCCTACTACCTGATTTTCCCTGGGCTCCGACAACGCCAGTTGGTGCTCGGAAGTGCTGTCCGCACAGACAAAACACTCGCTCATATGTAAGTGGGTTTCGGTAACGTCAGCTGATCCCCTGCTGTGTGTACGGCAAACTCTCCTGCTGCCTACAACTTCTGACTACCTCTGATTTAATATGTTCTCTGATTTGCCCTCTGTCTCCACTCTGTTTTGAGTATATCCTCCGGCCTACAACACCGCCTGTTTCTGCTGTCAAGTGCCGTCTGCACAATCCACACTTGTTCCTATGGTACCTGGGTCCTGTAACATCTGCTCATCTCCAGAGTTGAGCACGGCAATGTCTCCTGCTTTGTCTACATTCCCACTACTTGTAGTGGAAATGTGGACAGAGCAGGAGACATTGCCTGACTCACCTCTAGGGAGAAGCTGCTGTTACAGAACCCCAGTAACACAGGAACAAGTGTGAGTTGTGCAGACGGCATTTCAGAGCAGCAACTGGCGTGGTTGGAAGCCAGAGGAAATACTCGAAACAGAGTGAAGACAGAGGCCTAATTGGATTACGTTGACAGTTAGTAGTAGTCTAGAAACAATCGCAAACTGCCACCAAGTAGGCCTCGGCCTACTACCTGATTTTCCCTGGGCTCCGACACCGCCAGTTGGTGCTCAGAAGTGCTGTCCGCACAGACAAAACACTCGCTCATGTGTAAGTGGGGTTCGGTAACGTCAGCTGATCCCCTGCTGTGTGTATGGCAAAGTGTCCTGCTCCCTCCACAGTCAAACAACCTCAGATTTACACCTGGCTCCAAGTAGGCCTCGGCCTACTACCTCATTTTCCCTGGGCTCCGACAACGCCAGTTGGTGCTCGGAAGTGCTGTCCGCACAGACAAAACACTCGCTCATGTGTAAGTGGGGTTCGGTAACGTCAGCTGATCCCCTGCTGTGTGTATGGCAAAGTGTCCTGCTCCCTCCACAGTCAAACAACCTCAGATTTACATCTGGCTCCAAGTAGGCCTCGGCCTACTACCTCATTTTCCCTGGGCTCCGACACCGCCAGTTGGTGCTCAGAAGTGCTGTCCGCACAGACAAAACACTCGCTCATGTGTAAGTGGGGTTCGGTAACGTCAGCTGATCCCCTGCTGTGTGTATGGCAAAGTGTCCTGCTCCCTCCACAGTCAAACAACCTCAGATTTACACCTGGCTCCAAGTAGGCCTCGGCCTACTACCTCATTTTCCCTGGGCTCCGACACCGCCAGTTGGTGCTCAGAAGTGCTGTCCGCACAGACAAAACACTCGCTCATGTGTAAGTGGGGTTCGGTAACGTCAGCTGATCCCCTGCTGTGTGTATGGCAAAGTGTCCTGCTCCCTCCACAGTCAAACAACCTCAGATTTACACCTGGCTCCAAGTAGGCCTCGGCCTACTACCTAATTTTCCCTGGGCTCCAACACCGCCAGTTGGTGCTCGGAAGTGCTGTCCACACAAAAAAACACACTCGTTCATGTGAAAGTGGGGTTCAGTAACGTCAGCTGATCCCCTGCTGTGTGGAGGGCAAACTGCTGCTGCCTCCAAATTGTAACTACTTCAGATTTAAACATTCTCTGATTTGGCCTCTGTCTCCACTCTGTTTCTAGTATTTCCCCTGACCTCCAACACCGCCAGTTCCTGCTCACAGTTGCCGTCCACGCATTCCACACGTGTTCCTGTGTTACTGGGGTTCTGTTACGTCAGCAGATCCCCCAATATGTGCCCGCCACTGTCTCCTGCGCTGTCCACCTTCCCACTGCAAGTGGTGGGAAGGTGGACAGAGCAGGAGACATTGGCAGACAAACATCAGGGGATCTGCTGACATTACAGAACACCAGTAACACAGGAACACGTGTGGATTGGGCAGACGGCTACTGTACGCATAAACTGGCGGTGTTGGTAGTCACGTGAAATCCTGGAAACAGAGTGGAGACAGATGCCTAATTGGAGCACGTTGACAGTCTGTTGTAGCCTACAAACAATCTAAAACTGCCACCAAGTAGGCCTCGGCCTGCACCCTGGTTCTCCCTGGGCTCCAACAACGCTAGTTGGTGCTCAGAAGTGCTGTCCACACAGAAAAACACACTCGTTCATGTGAAAGTGGGGGTCAGTAACGTCAGCTGATCCCCTGCTGTGTGGAGGGCAAAGTGTCCTGCTCCCTCCAAAGTCAAAATACCTCAGCTTTACACCTGGCTCCTAGTAGGCCTCGGCCTGCTCCATGATTGTCCCTGGGCTCCAACACCGCCAGTTGGTGCTCGGAAGTGCTGTCCACACAGAAAAACACACTCGCTCATGTGAAAGTGGGGTTCAGTAACGTCAGCTGATCCCCTGCTGTGTGGAGGGCAAAGTGTCCTGCTCCCTCCAAAGTCAAAATACCTCAGCTTTCCACCTGGCTCCTAGTAGGCCTCGGCCTGCACCATGATTGTCCCTGGGTTCCAACAACGCTAGTTGGTGCTCGGAAGTGCTGTCCACACAGAAAAACACACTCATTCATGTGAAAGTGGGGTTCAGTAACGTCAGCTGATCCCCTGCTGTGTGGAGGGCAAACTGCTGCTGCCTCCAAATTGTAACTACTTCAGATTTAAACATTCTCTGATTTGGCCTCTGTCTCCACGCTGTCTCTAGTATTTCCCCTGACCTCCAACACCACCAGTTCCTGCTCACAGATGCCGTCCACGCATTCCACACGTGTTCCTGTGTTTCTGGGGTTCTGTAACGTCAGCAGATCCCCCAATATGTGTCCGCCACTGTCTCCTGCGCTGTCCACCTTCCCACTGCAAGTGGTGGGAATGTGGACAGAGCAGGAGACATTGGCAGACACACATCAGGGGATCTGCTGACATTACAGAATCCCAGTAACACAGCAACACGTGTGGATTGGGCAGACGGCTGCTGTACGCATAAACTGGCGGTGTTGTTGGTCACGTGAAATCCTGGAAACAGAGTGGAGACAGATGCCTAATTGGAGCACGTTGACAGCCTGTTGTAGCCTACAAACAATGTAAAACTGCCACCAAGTAGGCCTCGGCCTGCACCCTGGTTCTCCCTGGGCTCCAACAACGCTAGTTGGTACTCAGAAGTGCTGTCCACACAGAAAAACACACTCGTTCATGTGAAAGTGGGGGTCAGTAACGTCAGCTGATCCCCTGCTGTGTGGAGGGCAAAGTGTCCTGCTCCCTCCAAAGTCAAAATACCTCTGCTTTACACCTCGCTCCTAGTAGGCCTCGGCCTGCACCATGATTGGCCCTGGGTTCCAACAACGCTAGTTGGTGCTCGGAAGTGCTGTCCACACAGAAAAACACACTCGTTCATGTGAAAGTGGGGTTCAGTAACGTCAGCTGATCCCCTGCTGTGTGGAGGGCAAAATGCTGCTGCCTCCAAATTGTAACTACTTCAGATTTAAACATTCTCTGATTTGGCCTCTGTCTCCACTCTGTCTCTAGTATTTCCCCTGACCTCCAACACCGCCAGTTCCTGCTCACAGTTGCCGTCCACGCATTCCACACGTGTTCCTGTGTTACTGGGGTTCTGTAACGTCAGCAGATCCCCCAATATGTGTCCGCCACTGTCTCCTGCTCTGTCCACCTTCCCACTGCAAGCGGTGGGAATGTGGACAGAGCAGGAGACAGTGGCAGACACACATCAGGGGATCTGCTGACATTACAGAATCCCAGTAACACAGCAACACGTGTGGATTGGGCAGACGGCTGCTGTACGCATAAACTGACGGTGTTGGTGGTCACGTGAAATCCTGGAAACAGAGTGGAGACAGATGCCTAATTGGAGCACGTTGACAGTCTGTTGTAGCCTACAAACAATCTAAAATTACCACCAAGTAGGCCTCGGCCTACACCATGATTGTCCCTGGGCTCCAACAACGCCAGTTGGTGCTCGGCAGTGTCTTTGGCACGGGGACTCCCTGTTGCCCAGCCTGGTTCCAGCACGCCTGCTGTTTCCGGGTAGTGTCAAGGTCACTATGCCACCAATCCGTTGTCCTGCCTAGTAACCGTGGTCCAGCACCGTCAGCTGTTCCTCGGTAGTGCCATTGGCTCTTGTAGCTTTTCCTACCCATCTGGGTTCCAGCACTGTCTGCTGGTTCTCGCCACAGCCTTTGGCCTAGGTGCCTCCATCTCGGCATCCGAGGTCCAGTACCGTCAGCTGGTCCTTGGTAGTGCTTTTTAGCACAGGTACCTTCTGCTTAGTAACCGTGGTCCAGCACCGTTAGCTGTTCCTCGGTAGTGCCATTGGCTCTTGTAGCTTTTGCTACCCATCTGGGTTCCAGCACCGTCAGCTGGTTCTCGGCAGTATCTTTGGCACGGGGACTCCCTGTTACCCAGCCTGGTTCCAGCACGCCTGCTGTTTCCGGGTAGTGTCAAGGTCACTATGCCACCAATCCGTTGTCCTGTCGTCTTGCGGCCGGGTTAGCCGACTCTACGGTGCCTGCAGTTTAGGTGACTCCTATGTGGGCTGCGGGAACTGGCACTGAAGGCTGGATCCGTAGTGCCAATGGGACATGGATCCCCTGTAGGACTGTGGGTTTCGGTAACTGCGGCCAGCTTCCGGCCTGGCTACTTTGCTTTGAATGGGTACCTTCTGCTACCCACCCGGGTTCCAGCACTGTCTGCTGGTTCTCGCCAGAGCCTTTGGCCTAGGTGCCTCCATCTCGGTATCCGAGGTCCAGCACCGTCAGCTGGTCCTTGGTAGTGCTTTTTAGCACAGGTACCTTCTGCTTAGTAACCATGGTCCAGCACCGTCAGTTGGTCCTCGGTAGTGCCATAGGCTCTTGTTCCTTCTGCTACCCATCCGGGTTCCAGCACTGTCTGCTGGTTCTCGCCACAGCCTTTGGCCTAGGTGCCTCCATCTCGGTATCCGAGGTCCAGCACCGTCAGCTGGTCCTTGGTAGTGCTTTTTAGCACAGGTACCTTCTGCTTAGTAACCGTGGTCCAGCACCGTCAGCTGTTCCTCGGTAGTGCCATTGGCTCTTGCAGCTTTTGCTACCCATCTGGGTTCCAGCACCGTCAGCTGGTTCTCGGCAGTGTCTTTGGCACGGGGACTCCCTGTTGCCCAGCCTGGTTCCAGCATGCCTGCTGTTTCCGGGTAGTGTCAAGGTCACTATGCCACCAATCCGTTGTCCTGTCGTCTTGCGGCCGGGTTAGCCGACTCTACGGTGCCTGCAGTTTAGGTGACTCCTATGTGGGCTGCGGGAACTGGCACTGAAGGCTGGATCCGTAGTGCCAATGGGACATGGACCCCCTGTAGGACTGTGGGTTTCGGTAACTGCGGCCGGCTTGCGGCCTGGCTACTTTGCTTTCAATGGGTACCTTCTGCTACCCACCCGGGTTCCAGCACTGTCTGATGGTTCTCACCAGAGCCTTTGGCCTAGGTGCCTCCATCTCGGTATCCGAGGTCCAGCACCGTCAGCTGGTCCTTGGTAGTGCTTTTTAGCACAGGTACCTTCTGCTTAGTAACCGTGGTCTAACACCGTCAGTTGGTCCTCGGTAGTGCCATTGGCTCTTGTTCCTTCTGCTACCCATCCGGGTGCCAGCACTGTCTGCTGGTTCTCGCCACAGCCTTTGGCCTAGGTGCCTCCATCTCGGTATCCAAGGTCCAGCACCGTCAGCTGGTCCTTGGTAGTGCCTTTTAGCACAGGTACCTTCTGCTTAGTAACCGTGATCCAGCACCGTCAGCTGTTCCTCGGTAGTGCCATTGGCTCTTGCAGCTTTTGCTACCCATCTGGGTTCCAGCACCGTCAGCTGGTTCTCGGCAGTGTCTTTGGCACGGGGACTCCCTGTTGCCCAGCCTGGTTCCAGCACGCCTGCTGTTTCCGGGTAGTGTCAAGGTCACTATGCCACCAATCCGTTGTCCTGTCGTCTTGCGGCCGGGTTAGCCGACTCTACGGTGCCTGCAGTTTAGGTGACTCCTATGTGGGCTGCGGGAACTGGCACTGAAGGCTGGATCCGTAGTGCCAATGGGACATGGACCCCCTGTAGGACTGTGGGTTTCGGTAACTGCGGCCGGCTTGCGGCCTGGCTACTTTGCTTTGAATGGGTACCTTCTGCTACCCATCCGGGTTCCAGCACTGTCTGCTGGTTCTCGCCAGAGCCTTTGGCCTAGGTGCCTCCATCTCGGTATCCGAGGTCCAGCACCGTCAGCTGGTCCTTGGTAGTGCTTTTTAGCACAGGTACCTTCTGCTTAGTAACCGTTGTCCAGCACCGTCAGTTGGTCCTCGGTAGTGCCATTGGCTCTTGTTCCTTCTGCTACCCATCCGGGTGCCAGCACTGTCTGCTCGTTCTCGCCAGTTTCTCAGCCTTCTTGTACCTTCTGCTACATTTCCAAGATCAAGCTTTTTGAAATTGTCTTTGGTAATCCTTATTGATCTCCATGACGATGACCCTGATGATGACGACCCTGAAGACCACACCAAAGAAGACCAGAAATATGACCCTAAATAATAAGACCAAGAGGACAAAGAACATGAAGACAACCACCAGGATACAGAACAAAAGACAGAAGAACAAGAAGCAGAAGAAGCAAAAGCAGAAGAACAGAAAGCAGAAGAACATTAAGCATAAGACAAAAAATCAGCATAGAAGAAATCAAAATTATAAGCAGAAGAAGACTAAGCAGTAAATGGGGGTGAGTCCGTTCCTCCTCGTGGTGCCCCTGGAAAATGCCTGCTGCTGCAGGCCAAACTGAACGCGGACAAATCCTGTTGTAAATCTTTTGTGACAGGCAGAACGTAAGGTGTAATCTTATAACTTTTATAGATAAGTACTACAGGAATGCCTGTCACCTTAAGAAAATGAAGAAAAAGAAGAATAGGAAGAAGATGAAGAAATAGCATATGAAAATTAATAATAGCTGAATAAGAAGAATATGAAGAATGGAAAAAAAAAATTAATGGGAAGAAGGTGAAGAAGAAGAAGATGAATACGGTGAAGAAAAAGTTGATGAAAGAAATGCTACTGCTGCGGATCATGAAGGAGAAAGTGTGGGAGAAGTACAAAAGAAGGTGAAGAGCATGGAAGTTGCGAAACATACATATCTGACTAAATATAAAAAAGTTAACATAGTCAATATCTTTTTAACTCTGAACGTCTTGAAAAAAAAATTGGAATTAATGCTATACCATGTGATTTGAATAAACCACTATGCTTTTAATGTCTCCTCCACCTCCCACAATACATTCTACATGATTCTCATTTGTTTTCAATTAAGTAGAATTAGCCAACAAGGAAATAAAGGCCTTTTTTAAATTCCGATACCGGAAGTCCCATTGACTTGAATGGGACTTCCGGTATCGGAATCGGCGATACCCGATATTTTTTTCGTATCGGGCGATACCATCCGATACGATATTTTTGGGTATCGAACGGTATCGCTCAACACTACTTATCAGTATTATTTTTTTTGTTATATTTCTACTTTAAACTCAAAAATATACCAAAAAAAAACAAAATTTATCACTTAATAACAAAATATACGAAGCATGCTCCATTGCTCCTAGTGGTACCAGGTCACGTTCTTGGGGCTAAAAGCTGTTGTAACTCAGTTTGACTTAAAATAACAACAATTATGTATAAAATATAAATTTTGAAGAACAACATTAGCTTTCTTTTGAGATATTAAGCGTGTTTTTATTATTTACCGTTCTGGAGTTATGGCTCCATATGTCAGCTTTTTGGCCAAAAATTTGGATTTTTTCAAACTTTGAGCGACGAGCGGCACGGGTTAACGTCGTTTGATCGAGCTCAAATTTTGTCTATCTCAATATCTGGAAAGGGGAATCGTTTTGTGGGGTCCAGACGGACAAAATTCCGACATCGATTTTTTGTGGTCTCCCTACTGTACAGTACCACTTAGCCATACGGAGAGACTCAGGAGGAAAGGAGTGCTAGATGCGTCCCGGAGCACAGATTTTCTTAGAACAGTTTTTGGACTCCATATGCAGAGCCCCTAATTGCTAGAAAAGCAGAATCCCCCTCAAGTGACCCCATTTTGGAAACTATACTCCTTGGGGAATTTATCTATAGGTGTAGTGACAATTTTTTTAAAACTTTTTTTGAAACTTTTTAACTTTGTCTCTCTATGGGAGTCTCATTTTTTGCAAGCTGATCGCTTGCAAAGCAAGGGGATGCAGCAGGATCCTTATGCTTTGCAAACTGTCTTCTCTGCACTGACAGTGAAAGTAGCTGATTATGCACTGCGAATTATCAAGAAACTCTCCTATCTCTGATGACCCAGATGTCGTCATCACAACATGAGATCACCATGACAAGGATCGGGACCCTGCATCACAATGTGGGGTCTCCGATCCAAAGTCAGATGGGCGATTATCCCTCTGTCTTCTCCTGGAATGCGGCGATCACATTCGATTGCAACATTTCGGGGGTTAAAGTGCTGGGAGCGGTGAGTCACTGTTTCTGGCACTTAGTGTTGGGTGCCAGCTTTCAGAATCAGCTGACACCCTGCAGCGATCGACTGTCAGCCGGGTGACATAATAATCCATCCCTGGTCAAATAGGCCCAGGGCACAATTTCTTCAAATGTCAGAAAAGGTTTAAACTACCCAAATTTTATGGTTCCTTAGTTTACTTCGTCTTTGAGTGCTGGATAGTTTCTTTCTAAAATCTTCACACAAAATGAGTGAACAAAACATGATTGGTATTCAGCATATTGAAAATGTAATAGTTGCAACAGGCTTTATTATTGGTGTGCCACGTATGTAATCACGTTAGACTAGTATAGCAAGTGTAAAAAATCTCAGTACAGTTGTTTGAGACCCACACTTTGCCTGAGTGAGATTTTTTTTCATTCAGCAATATTGATAGTTTGCTTCTGCATGAACAATAAAAATGTGTGTAACTGAAATTTAGTAGCTGAGCTACAATCACTTTTATCAATCAATTTAAACTCTCCCCTCTTTATTTCTTGATATAGAAGAGTTAATGGTTTGCCTTTATATCCCTTTAAATGCCTTTAAGACTTCAAATGCCTTTTGCCTTGTTATTGCTATGTGTTATTCTTATGTAGACTACTAGTCTCTGTCTTCAAGGAAACTATACTTGTTATCATATTTGTTCTCAACAACATGTTCTGGGTACATTGAAAACAAGATACGACCCTGAGGTGATGGTGGGGCCAAATGAGCTCCACATATTGAGTCAGATATTGCTGTAAATGGTATAAAAATATTGCCTTTTGCTGCATTACGGCAGATAAAGTGATTTGACCACGGCTTGTGTGTCGAGTCCTTTTGTCTCCAAGCGCTTGTCATCAGAAGAGCGAAAAACCTCACAATTCGGACTCACTGGTGATCTGGCAGAACTGACTTTGGTCAGAACGAAAACAGCTACAACAGTTTTTGACGCCCAACGGGGACCGTGGAAACCAGCCTATTCGGAATCCGTATGTGGGAGCTTCCTGGGAGGTTGAATATGCAGAATCCAGGCTGCAGCAGGTGAGAACATTTATTCTTACATTGATTCTGCATCTGCAACCTTTCTAAGGATGTCTACATATCTCTGGGTAAGACTGTACAACACGGTTCAAAAGAACCCACATCACCAGTGAGTGGTGAGTATGTCTGTATGAGAATTGAATAATAGAGTAATAAGATAATAATTGTCATCTGTATTATCTGTTAATCTGTTCTGGTAATATACTAATATACTAACTGGTTGTGTACTGGTGTACTGTGTAGCACAAAGTCTGGGATAGACTCTGTGCAGCGTCTATTTTGGATTGGCAGTAAATTATATGAGGCTGTATTTTGTATAGGGCTGTGGTTTTTTGTTGGTTTGGTTTTCAATGTTTCTTGTTGTTTAACCCTCCATCAGGATCAATATTCGCACTAACTCGTAATGGAACAATGTGCCTGTCAAGCGCAGGCTAGAAAAATGCCTAGAATATCTAATTTTCTCAATGTCAGTGTTCTAAAAGTGATCAGAGACCTTCATAGGGATGTAATAAAAGAGACTACACATTATCAGGTGCAAAACAAACCCATTTACTCAACATAAAAGTAATAACTTTGATATACACAAATTTCAAAACTCCTGAGAAGTACACTTTCATTTGTAAGAAAATCTGCCTTATTTATATGAAATATCCTCAAACCTTTCTCTATCCATTCATAAAACAAGCTAAATAAACAATAGTAATGACTAAAAACATTACATACCAACCTTATAAAGTGTGATGTGTTCGGGACCAATGAGCCTGAGAAGCCAGCACAGCTATATCTTCCTTCCTGAAGCTCTGCAGACCATCTGTGGTATCAGGTTTCACACAGCAGCTAGAGCCAGGAGACTATCTAAAGGGAGGGGATTTCCTGAAAATCTGGTGAGAAGGGAGAAATGAAAGTAGAAGAGCTGCGCCTGTCAGATCCATTGTTCCTGACAGAGGGTTAAGAAGTTGGCTTTGGTGTTCTCAGAGTGTCAGTGGACACTGCTGTAAGTGAAGTGTCAATCAAATCCAAAGTGCAAGATAGGCAGGCTGTGTGAATCCTTGTATGTTTGTCTATGAGAACCTCTGAATGAGATGAGTAATTGAGTATAAATAAATCCCTGATTGATAAGGGGTTCCATTAGAAGTAGTCCTCTGTATGTGACAGAGGACATTATTCAACTCACTTTGAGCTGAATTAGGCGGAGTGAGAGATTGAGATAAGGGATTTTTGTTATCTTCTCTTTGTAAAATCAAATGACCACTGAAAAGTGAAAGAAGAAAAAAAAATCCCTGAATGAGCTCGTATGAATGAATCATCACACATCATTTTTGTGTTAAGAGATTTGCTACCTTTCTAGTTGTGGGGAAATCCTCACATGAGGTAATCCAAGCTGAACCACTCCCTCCTCAAATGTCGGCGCAGGAGGCAGAGTTGAAGGCACTCACTGAGGCGTGTAGAGCCGCTGCAGGTAAAGTCGCTAATATTTACACTGATTGGAATTATGCATGGAGAATAGCCCATGATTATGGCCATATCTGGAGAAGCAGAGCGTTCCTTACATCAGCCGGTAAGCCTATTAAAAATGCAGAGCTGGGGAAACAATTGATGGAGGCACTGATGTTACCAGTCCAGGTTGGCATTGTCAAGGTAAAAGCACACACTAAGGTGACTCCGTGGAGGTAGAGGGCAACAGAAGGGCGAACGAGGCTGCTAAAGTAGCAGAAGGCGGCCTTGAGAGAGCAGTGGACGGTGGCGGGGAGTCAGCGTATTCCAGCCACATTGGGTCTAGAGGTCCTGAAATCCCTCCGGCAAAAGGCTGCCCAAACAGAGAAGGTACACCGGGGGAGACTGGGAGCTGAGCTGAACTCAAATGGAGTATGGGAGAACAAGGATAAATTGTGCCCACCAAAGTCCCTGTTCCCAAACATGGCGCAAGCAGCACATGGCCCCACTCACACCTCAAAAAGTCACATGTATGCCATGGTAGATGCCTTCTGGATCGCTCCGGGTTTCAGTTACGCAGCCGCGAAACTTGTACTATCATGCCTCATCTGTGCACAGCACAACCCAGGTAAAACAGTAAAAGTCCCTAAAAAAGCGACACCTAGGCCTCTCTACCCGTTTCAGAGACTGCAGATTGACGACATACAGCTACCAAGGTAGGAGTGTATGCAAATATCCTAGTATGTGTAGATCTCTTCTCTGGTTGTCCGGAAGACTATCCGGTAAAATGTGCAAATGCTAAAACGACTGCAGACAAACTGATGAAAGAACTGATCTGCAGGTATGGTGTCCAAGAAACCACAGAAACAGATAGGGGTACACACTTCATGGGAGAAATAATGAGGGAAGTCATGCAGGCCCCGGGTGTAAAGCAAGCATTTCATACACCATACTTCATACAAGGTAGTGGGAAAGTGGAAAGACTAAATGGGACACTTAAACTAAAAATTCAAAAGGCCATGGCAGACACAGGAAAGAGCTGGGTAGAGTGCTTGCCTCTTGCACTCTTTCCAGACACACTCCAAATAGAAAGACAGGCTTGTCTCCCTCTGAAGTCCTGTTTGGTAGTGCACCAAAGACTGGTCTGTACTTCCCACAGGTGCTACAAATGCAACACGGTGCTATGACAGCCTATATCCAGGCCTTGCAGGAAAGACTTAATGTGGTGCATAAACATGTGTTCTCATACATTCCAGATCCTAATGCCAGTGCAGATGTGCATCAGCTGAATCCAGGTGATTGGGTGGTTATACGCAGACACGTGAGAAGGAGCCTGGACCCACGATTTGACGGCCCCTTCCAAGTCCAGCTGACCACATCCACCTCAGTAAAACCTGAGAGAAAATCCACCTGGATCCACGCCAGTCACTGCAAGAAGGTCCTTTCACCAGTAGAATGACTGTACTCCTCATCACCTTGCTGGCAGTGACAGGGTTATTGCACTCTACAGAGACACAGGATAAACTCTTAAATGCTGACTGGGACAACAAACTTATTCGGCATCATGCTCTTCTTATAAAGGACAGAAACCGAAGGACTGTTGGATCTGTACACACAGCCCTGTATCTGCATGGACTATGCCGTACTTAGCCTTACCTCTGGAGCCATGGGAGGTATTAACCCCACACTGCATACACAATGAGACTTGGACTCAATCTAGGTGTGCCCCGTTGTATATCTGCCTCTTTGGCTATAGTCGAATGGGCCGCTAATCCCTGGTTTCAGTTTAATATAACGCGGCCTAAAGGTACAAATTGGTGGCGGGAATATAACTCAGATGTCGGAAATATGGTCGCCAGGAGGAGGACTGAAATCCCTCACTCAGACCCTATTCCCAATGATGGACTGTGATTCAGTCTTCAACACACTGGAGCAAATACCTGTGGTGAAGACAATAATTGCTTCCGCATATACACTCGCGAACAAACACAGGTTAATGAGACGGTGTACCAAGATGGTGTTGAAGGCTGTAAATCATCTACGGGTAAAATAATAAGGAAAGAAAGGGGTAAATGTACATCTGGTGTAAGTGGAAAACAAATGAATAATACTTGGTGTGCCCATAAGCCTATGTCAGGACTTTTGAGTTTATACCAATGTATACAGACCCCTGGTCACGTTTTTGTTCTCCCAGAAGGAGTATTCTTGGTTTGCGGACATCATGCCTACAGGTGGGTGAGCCCAGACATAAGAGGGGTTTGCACTCTTGCTAAACTGACACCAGCCACTTTCATAGTTCCTCATAGGAAAATAGACACAACAGCAGTCCCAATTCATACTTTGTATAGAAGGGCTGCAGACAATAAGCCCCATCCAAATGGTAGGCCGCATCTAGTAGAAATGGGGATAACAAATAAAATATTCCGTAGTATGCTAATATACCCCTTCATAACACAAATGTGGGATAAATTAGTGGAAGCTACCGACTACCTGGACGATCAGATTTTCCAGATTCTTGTAGTTCTTAATGAAACTAATACAATACAGAGACAATTAATCGTAGTTACTAACCAACATACTATAGTACTAGATTACCTGACCACAAAAGAAGGAGGAATGTGTCAGATAATGGGTCCCACCTGTTGTAATTATATCGACCCTGCTGGCAATCTCCAGATCAGGGCCAGTAGGGACAAAATAGGTGAACTTAGAGACCAGGATACTCCTGGTGGGGTAACACATTCTCTTTTCTAAATCCAGCAAATTGGTTTAATGGCCTTGCAGGATGGATTTTTGTTTGTTGTTTTGCTTATTGTTTTATGCAGCCGTAAAAGCGCTAATATATGTATTACTTAAGGTACTGAATAATGTATATGTGAAAAAAAAAAAATCTAAGGCTGAACCTTCTGTAGTGTATCATAGACCCCAGGTGGCCATTGCTGATGGGGAAAGTGAGTGTCCACACTGAGGGTGGATGGGCGAAGCAGGTAGGAAGCCCCCTTTATGGGTACTAGACCCATGAGACAGTAGCTCCTTTGTGGACATCAGCTGACCCTGGCAAAGGTTATACCATTTATAAAAGGGGGAAATTGATATAGAAGAGTTAATGGTTTGCCTTTATATCCCTTTAAATGCCTTTAAGACTTCAAATGCCTTTTGCCTTGTTATTGCTATGTGTTATTCTTATGTAGACTACTAGTCTCTGTCTTCAAGGAAACTATACTTGTTATCATATTTGTTCTCAACAACATGTTCTGGGTACATTGTAAACAAGATACGACCCTGAGGTGATGGTGGGGGCCAAATGAGCTCCACATATTGAGTCACATATTGCTGTAAATGGTATAAAAATATTGCCTTTTGCTGCATTACGGCAGATAAAGTGATTTGACCACGGCTTGTGTGTCGAGCCCTTTTGTCTCCAAGCGCTTGTCATCAGAAGGGCGAAAAACCTCACAATTCGGACTCACTGGTGATCTGGCAGAACTGACTTTGGTCAGAACGAAAACAGCTACAACAGTCTCCATTCAATATCTGAGTTAGGCTTGTTTCACATTTGCGTTTTTTTGCGCTGCGTTTTTGCGCATACATGCGCATGCATTTCTTCCCCCTATATTTAACATGGGTACGCATTGCTATGCGTTTGTATGTGTTTGTATGCGTTTTTCGTGCGCTGCGTTTTTTTCCGGTGTGCATCCATAATTTCCAGACGCTACATGTTGCATTTTTTTGACCGCCCAACCGCTTTAAAAAAACGCATGTGCACGTTTTGCGCCAAAAATAACATTACAGTCTATGGTGCGCATGCGCACGTATGCGTTTTTTTGTGCATACGTTTTTTAAGTCAACATTGACTAAACACATGATAAAACCCCCACCCTCAAAAATAAACATGTCTATACAAAAGTAGGTGTCTGACAGAACTGTACCACAACTATAGAGACAGCCTGGAGAGCAGACAGAAAAAGAAGTCACAATTTGAAATTCCAGCTTCAGCGGCAAGAATGTGAGTATTATATCTAATGTATGCCTGTCCTTTTAAATTGTATATGTACTAATGCTTTGTATTATTTTTACACGCAGTATGTCTTCGGAATCTGAATATTCACCTTCCCGGCAGGAACTGTCACAAGCAGACTGTGAGGTGATTATTTTCGTGCGTTTGGTAAGTTTATCTGCTGCTTCTCAAAATATCTAATATTTTGGGGTTTTTTTCAGACATCGTTATCTTCAGTGGACGCGACTAGTGAGGGCGAACAGCATGAGCAGCCAAGCCAAGTCCCGGTGGTGATACGGAATGTAAGTAACAAATGATTTGTAATGTCCTTTATTTTTTATCTTCTATCTTTCCTCTTTTCTGGATCTTTTTTTAAACTTTTTATTCACACAAAATTCAAATATTCTAATGAATGGTTTTTGTCTAGGTTCCACAACAGGATTTTTTTTTGCACAAAAAAAGTATTGACTGAATACCCTGTATTTGTTATCCAGCACTTGCTGATTACTGCCATTTTTTATTGCAGAGTATTTTTGCAAATCTGTCATTCTGTGTTTTCTTGTTGGATAACGGGATGAAGACATCTACCTGGATAATGAGCACCTTATCCGCCTGGTCCAGGAGCGTGCCCCGTTTTGGGACAGCCGTGACCAGCTGTACAAGGACAATGTGGTGACCCGGCGGCTATGGAATGAGCTGGCCGCAGCATTGATGGATGGCTTTGACAGCGCCCCTGCAACCTCCAAAAAGACATTTAGTAAGTATTTCCCTGCTCTGTTATGCTGCAGTGACTATTGTCCTTGTTGGCACTGTTGTGTTTCCTGCCAGATATATTCTAGCAGGAAACCCAACAGTGTCATCTGGCTCAGCAGTGACTGCTTTGGGTATTGTATTGCTGTATTGTGCCGCATTGACTCTTGTTCGTGATGGCACTGTTGTGTTTCCTGCTAGATATATTCTAGCAGGAAACCCAACAGTGTCATCTGGCTCAACAGTGACTGCTTTGGGTATTGTATTGCTGTATTGTGCCGCATTGACTCTTGTTCGTGATGGCACTGTTGGGTTTAATGATAGCATATATCGTGCATCATACACAATTGTTATATGTTGTTTGTTTGTTTTTCCAACAGTGAACAAAGTCCGAACACGTTGGTGCTCGATCAAGGACCGCTTCAACAGTGATGTTTGGCTGAGGGGCAGGTTCGCAGTGGTTCAGCGGCAAGGACTAGAACAAAATACCGGTACTATCAAGCTTTGCAGTTCCTAAGACCGGTCCTTGCCAGCGGAGCGTAAGTATTATAATTTGGGTTTTATTTTTATTAATCTGTGTTTTTCTATTCCACAGCTGATGCTTCCTGTAAATGCATGATAGTAATGTTTTTCCTTTCTTCCACAGCACCTGGAGCAGCACCCTGCAACCTGGCCCTGGAGTGGTCCTTCATCGGACGACATCGGACCCGTCTCAGCCATCCGACAGCCAGGAAGCACCTTGCACATCTGCAACACGGACAACTGCTGACCAGGAAGCTGGTCAATCAAGTGTTTCCCTGTCCCAGGTCTCTGCCACTGGCTTTGCGGGCACAATAAAATAAAAAATTAGTACATTCAAGAAAAATAATTAGGCCTGGTTTTGATTAGTACATGTCACAAAAAAAAGCAGACACCACCCCTTGGTTTTTAAATATTACGCACCCTAATGTCACCAGGAGCCGTTCCTCAGGAGGAATCGCACGACGGAGCTGTGTGTCCTGTCTCCGGATGGATTCTTGGACACAAGCAAGCAAATCCCTGAAGCTTTCTTGGGAAATCCGGATATAATCTGTAAATTTATCCGGTTTTCCTGTAGCTCACTGTAGAGGGTGTGGTACGCCCCACGGCTCTCCCGGAGTTCAACAATCGGATGTATCCACAAACACCGCCGCTGCTGTCTTCGCTGTCTCTCTCTCTTCCTTTGCTCATGGCAAGCAACTGCATATGCCCTAGCCATCGCGATGTCCAAGTCCAAGTTGAAGTGAAAACTCTTCCAACGCAGATCCATGTTGACATGAGAAAAATCAAGCAAATGTGAAGAATACGGCTGTAGACAGGGTCTATATATTACCATTCTACACCGCCACTGATGTCCCATTGGTGGTTCGTGTTGCAAGATTGTTATCTTGATTTTTTTGGTGAAGACAAACAATGTGCAAAAAAACGCAAACGCATTGAAAACGCATGCAATTGCATACAAATGCTGCATTTTTTTGCTTCATGCGCACAAAATGATGCAAAAAAAATACAGCGTTTGTATGCATTTTTTAAATGCGTTTGTGTGCGCAAAAAACGCAAGTGTGAAAGTAGCCTTATGTCTTTTTTTCACAGACTATACACTAGTGTTCTTCACTACATCTATTCTACATATGTAAAATGTACTCACTGTTTTATGGCTTTCTCTCCCCATCTCTGCTTCTAAATTGTGGTGAGCTGTGATGTTCTCTCACTAACCAGATTCATTCAGAAATGGCAGCTGCCATTTCTCTGATTTTATACGGGCTTTAGTAGACCCCACTAATTGGCTGTTTTATACCATGTAATATGAAAGCTGAAAGATAGAATCACCTGGCCAATCAGCCAGCTTGTTCTGGCTGATGCAATCTACTGCAATGTCTAAATTGGTGCCAGTCATTTTTTTGGCAATTTACATGTAGCGAATCACAATGTGCTTGAATTCTCTAGGTTCAGAAACTCATAAAAATTCTACACAAATTCAATTCCCATCTAATTGATCCACTCATCACAAATATCTGAAGAATACTATGATTTATTTCCTAATCTCCCACAATAAACTAAACGATACTGTCCATTTCATCCTTTTGATAAGAAGCTCTAAATGAAGCAACAATATTCATGAAATCAATAGTCACTTTCAACATAACTACAAATATTCAATAAGTCAAGTTGTTGCTAGTAATAAATTATTATAACCTATCTTATAGACAATCATAAATCTTTAGGGCACTGCAGTCATTACAAAGTTTCTTTCATTTAATCAAAGTTACCATGTTCATTAATGTGTGGGTAGTAACATGACTCTGAATTAATCCATGTTACTTAACATTAATTAGAAAAGTCTCTGGGTTTTTCTCTTTGTGATTTTAGCATGTACAGTATTATATTTTTCAGAGAAATTATTATTAAGTAATTCTTAAAAAAGCCCTTTCATACAGTGCTAAGGCTGGTTTCACATTAGCGCATTTTACATGCAGCGCACGGCACCGCTAAGCCCCGCCCCCTTCCCGCTCCATGCCCGCCCCATCCGGTCATCACCTCCTACTATCGCACACGGCTGCATGCGATCTGCGCACCCTATCTTTAGCATAGGGTGAGCAGACCTTGCGCTGGCCGAGTGCTAGTAGGATTTTGGCATGCGCTGCGCACTTTTGAAGGTGTGCCGGTGTGCGCCGAACGCACCTTGTTGCATTTTCAAAAGTGCGCAGCGCATGAACCATTCCATTGTAGATTTTGCTTTATGCTTGGGATCATTGTCTTGTTGGAAGAAAAATCTCTGTCCCAGTCTCAGGTCTTTTGCAGACTCCAACAGGTTTTCTTCAAGAATGGTCCTGTATTTGGCTCCATCCATCTTCCCATCAATTTTAAACATCTTCCCTGTCCCTGCTCAAGAAAATGATATTTGGGAAAAGCTTGAAAAGTTCCAGGGGGCCGAATACTTTCATAAGGCACTGTATCGCCAAGCCCCACCTGTCACAGCCAGGAGCAATTCCCGTACTGCACTGGCCATTTAACCCCCTAAAGGCCATGATTGATAGCAATTGCTGCATTTAGAGAGCTGGGAGAGGGCTATCTCTCCCTTCAAATCGGCACCCCCGTGACATCATCCCAAGGGTCTAATTATTGCCATGGCTACCTGAGGTTTTCATGATGATCTCCAGGTCTTCCAGCTATGGCAAGCCTGTTAGACCATGCTTAGTACATGGTCAAAGAGCCTTCTGTCAGTGTAACATCAACAATCAGAGCAATATAAGTTAAAGTCACATAGAGGGACTAATTTAAAAAGTAAAAAAAAGTTTTAAAAAATTGTATAAAATATTTTTTGAAAATCATAAAATAAATAAACAAAAACAATAACAAAAATTAAATTAATGAATTGGTATATTTATGTAAAAAAAAAATAAAAAACACACATATTTGGTATCGCCGTATCCTTCAGTTAACTCCATAAAAAATAATAATAATACAAAATGTGGCAAAAAACTATGCTTTTTCATCATACCTCAAAACATATACAGTTGTGCTCAAAAGTTTACATTCTACAGCAGAATTTTTACTTTCTTGGCCTTTTTTCAGAGAATATGAATGATGGCACCAAAACTATTTCTCCACTCATGGTAAGTGGTTGGGTAAAGCCATCTTTTGTCAAACTACTCTGGACACATACGCATCCAACGGCTGCTGCTGATTTATGCTGTATTGCATCATACCTTGAGAGATCAAATTTGGTAGCTACATCCTGGGGATTTGATAAGCGCTGTCCCTCCATATACTTATTACATTCCTGTGCCATTGGGGACCACTTTCTTGATAACACCCATTCTAGCAAGGGTCTGACACTGCTGCTCTCAACTGCTTTCCTATTCTTGATAAACTTATTCAATTTTGCAAACATTTTTATTCAAAACAATCACACTTCTGACACCACTTTGTTTTGTAACAGATTCAAAGGATTGTAATGAATAAGAAAATGCTCACACGAGAATTGAATAAAACTAGTTAAATTTACTTAATCTAATATATAAAGCTCAAAGTGTGTGTATGTATGTATGTATGTGTGTGTGTATGTATGTGTGTGTGTGTGTCTGGGATATGCATCCGCACCGTCGCAGCTACAGCCACAAAATTTGGCACAGTCACACATCTGGACCCCGAGAGCGTCCTAAGCTATGTTGTGAGGCGAAATTTTAACCCCGCGCGTTCCAATTCACCAAACACTATTGCCCCTGTCTACATACTGGGGAAAAAGTGTGTGTGCATCAAGCCTCGCCCCTCATTGTGATGTCATAATGCCCCCATCTACATAATGGGGAAACAGTGTGTGCGTATCCAGCCCCGCCACTCATTATGATGTCACAATGGTTGCCATGGCGACGCTGATGTCATCATAGGTTGCAAGCCCCGCCGCTCATTATGATGTCATAATGGTTGACTATGGAATGGAGGATGTGTGATGGGTATATGGGCACTGGACTATGGGATGGAGGATATGTATGATGGGTATATGGGCATGGGACTATGGGATGGAGGATGTGTGATGGGTATATGGGCACGGGACTATGGGATGGAGGATATTTATGATGGGTATATGGGCATGGGACTATGGGATGGAGGATATGTATGATGGGTATATGGGCACAGGACAATGGGATGGAGGATATGTATGATGGGTATATGGGTATGGGACTATGAGATAAAGGATGTGTGATGGGTATATGGGCACTCGACTATGGGATGGTGAATATGTATGATGGGTATATGGGCATGGCACTATGGGATGGAGGATGTGTGATGGGTATATGGGCACTGGACTATGGGATGGAGGATATGTATTATGGGTATATGTGCATGGGCCTATGGGATGGAGGATGTGTGATGGGTATATGGGCACTGGACTATGGGATGGAGGATAGGTATGATGGGTATATGGGCATGGGCCTATGGGATGGAGGATATGTATGATGGGTATATGGGCACTGGCCTATGGGATGGTGGATATGCATGATGGGTATATGGGCATGGGACTATGGGATGGAGGATAATTATAATTTGTTATAACTAACCACAGTTAGTTACTATGCCCGGGCAGCGCCGAGCTCTTCAGCTAGTAAATGATAAGATTAAATAATAAACAGCATAAACAATAAATACATGTGCATCAATCATACATTAAATTATTAAGGTAGAAAAGTCCATCCATCTGTGTGTGTGTGTTCATCCAAGAAGCAAGAGCCAGAGAGCACATATTTTGTCTCTTTTCTCACATCTCCCCTCTCTCTGCTCTATCCCCCACCCCAGTGTTAAGTCCCCTTTTTATATGTAAAAAAAAAGTCTACATTGAAACTTTTTTAGAGGCTTTGGCCTTCCAAGGTATGTGTACTGGAGACTGAAACTGCCTCCAATTAGGATAAACATCCCCTGGGAAAGGTCTAATTAGTATACTCTCATCTTTGAATGTCAAAGTTTGTTTAGAAGATAAATGTTAAGGTAATAAAAACCAGTAATTTGACCATCTGGTTGAACAAGTTTCAATGACTTTCTGCTAGATTCCTTGAAAGTAATATATTATAACTGATTAAAACCATATAAATAATTGGTAAAATAATTAATTGGAGTGTTGAAACCATTAAAAATAACTCGTACTATACAAGGAGTGGGACAAAATCTCTGCTGCAGTTTTTTCAAGCCTGGTCAAGAACAGCAGTAAATGTCTGTTCTTGGTAATTGCAAACAAAGGATTCTATGCCAAATATTAGGTTCTGTTTTTCCACTGTATCAAATACTTATTTCATAAGTTGAGATGCAAATTAATTATGTAACAATAATTTGAATTTTTTTTACAATCTGTTTCTCACAGTTGAAGTGTACCTATGATAAAAATTACAGGCCTCTCCATTCTTTGTAGGTGGGAAAACTTGCAAAATCAGCAGTGTATCAAATACTTATTTTCCCCACTGTAGGTGTTAAGATGTCACGCTGTTGGTTCACTAGTGCTTTCACAAAGACAACTGGCAACTTCTGTTACTGGATGTTTTAGTTTTTAGTGTGCTGCATTGTTCTCGTTTAATTGCAGGCTGTGATATGTTTAGTGGGGCTTCAGTGCCTGCTGCTGCTGGAGATGTTAACACAGATTGGTGAAAATGTGAACAGTCCTGCTTGGGTGTCCATCTGCTGGGTTGGCTGAAGTGGAAGACCTGTCAGTCCCTATTATACAATTTCACCTGTGGTTACATTGATGCCACTTTATCGGTGTCTGCTACAAATTTTTGGAAATGTGAACACTCTTGGTAGGGTGTCCAAATGTCCATCTGCTGGGTTGGGTGCAGTGGAAGACATGTCGGTCCCCATTATACAATTTTTACTGAGGTAAATTTATGCCACTTTGTTGGTGTCTGCCACTAGTTTTTGGAAATGTGAACACTTCCGGTTGGATGTCCATCTGCTGGGTTGGGGTAGTGGAAGACGTGTCGGTCCGTATTATACTATTTCTACTGTGATGAAATTGATGTCACTTTCTTGGTGTCTGCCACAAATGTTTAGAAATTTGAACACTCCTGGTTGGGTGTCCAACTGTTCATCTGCTTGGTTGGCTGTAGTGAAAGACCTGTCAGTCCCTTTTAAACTATTTTTGCTGTGGTAAAATTTATGCCACTTAGTTGGTGTCTGCCAATATAATTTTGGAAATGTGTAGACTCCTGGTTGGGTCACCTTCATGTGTGTTGCCTGTAGTAGTAGGCCTTCAATACCCGCAGTCCTCACTTCTCTTTGTGTCAATTACTTATGTTGCTATGCTATCCTTAGAATTATTTTACAATAATAATCTACAAACCTGATACTTGTGCCACCTGAGAATGTCAGAGCATCAATTTCAAATTTTGTTATTTTTTTATCACTTATGTAGCGCCAATAATACCACATTCGCTTTACAGACATTTACAGACATTACTAGCTCTGTCATCATTGGGACTCAAAATCTAAATTTACTATACGTATGTCTATGGAGTGAGGGTAGAAAAATAAGTACTGGGAGGAAACCCTTGGCGTGGTTGGAACACAATTCCAACAAGACACAATTCAGAGAGGGGCGAGGAGCAACAGCTCCCCCAGAACTGATCAGAATCAGAGCAGGAGCTGAACACACACTCTCATGGCTAGGTTCAGGAACTCAATGCGAAGCTCTGGCAACACCCCTCAGGGTAGGGAACTTTTATATTTTAGCTGCCTCACAGCGATAGGCTGGAGCAGCAATTGTAGCACACACCCATCTAATATATAAAGCTCAAAGTGTGTATGTATGTGTGTATGTATGTGTGTATGTCCGGGATAGGCATCTGCACCGTCGCAGGTACAGCCACAAAATTTGGCACAGTCACACGTCTGGACCCCGAGAGGGCCCTAAGCTATGTTGTGAGGTGAAATTTTAACCCAGCGCATTCCAATTCACCAAACAATTTTGCCCCTATCTACAAACTGGGGAAAAAGTGTGTGCGTGTCAAGCCCCGCCCCTCATTATGATGTCATAATGCCCCTATTTGCATACTAGGGAAGCAGTGTGTGCGTATCAAGCCCCGCCCCTCATTATGAAGTCACAATGGTTGCCATGGCAACGCTGATGTCATCAGAGGTCGCAAGCCCCGCCGCCGCTCATTATGATGTCATAATGGTTGACTATGGGATGGAGGATGTGTGATGGGTATATGGGCACTGGACTATGGGATGGAGGATATGTATGATGGGTATATGGGCATGGGACTATGGGATGGCGGATATGTATATGGGCATGGGACTATGGGATGGAGGATGTGTGATGGGTATATGGGCACTTGACTATGGGATGGAGGATATGTTTGACGGGTATATGGGCACGGGACTATGGGATGGCGGATATGTATATGGGCATGGGACTATGGGATGGAGGATGTGTGATGGGTATATGGGCACTTGACTATGGGATGGAGGATATGTTTGACGGGTATATGGGCACGGGACTATGGGATGGCGGATATGTATATGGGCACGGGACTATGGGATGGAGGATGTGTGATGGGTATATGGGCATTGGACTATGGGATGGAGGATATGTATGTCGGGTATATGGGCACGGGACTATGAGATGGCGGATATGTATGATGGGTATATGGGCACGGGACTATGGGATGGAGGATATGTATGATGGGTATATGGGCATGGGACTATGAGATGAAGGATGTGTGATGGGTATATGGGCTCTCGACTATGGGATGGCGAATATGTATGATGGGTATATGGGCATGGGACTATGGGATGGAGAATATGTATGATGGATATATTGGCATGGGACTAAGGGATGGAGAATATGTATGATGGGTAGTGTTGAGCGATAAATACCTAAAAATATCGTATCGGATGGTATTGCCCGATACGAAAAAAATATCGGGTATCGCCGATTCCGATACCGGAAGTCCCATTCAAGTCAATGGGACTTCCGGTATCGGAATTATAAAAAGGCCTTTATTTCCTTGTTGGCTAATTCTACATAATTGAAAACAAATAAGAATCATGTAGAATGTATTGTGGGAGGTGGAGGAGACATTAAAAAGCATAGTGGTTTATTCAAATCACATGGCATAGCATTAATTCCAATTTTTTTTTTCAAGACGTTCGGAGTTAAAAAGATATTGACTATGTTAACTTTTTTATATTTAGTCAGATATGTATGTTTCGCAACTTCCATGCTCTTCACCTTCTTTTGTACTTCTCCCACACTTTCTCCTTCATGATCCGCAGCAGTAGCATTTTTTTCATCAACTTTTTCTTCACCTTATTCATCTTCTTCTTCTTCACCTTCTTCCCATTAATTTTTTTTTTCTATTCTTCATATTCTTCTTATTCAGCTATTATTAATTTTCATATGCTATTTCTTCATCTTCTTCCTATTCTTCTTTTTCTTCATTTTCTTATGGTAACAGGCATTCCTGTAGTACTTATCTATAAAAGTTATAAGATTACACCTTACGTTCTGCCTGTCACAAAAGATTTACAACAGGATTTGTCCGCGTTCAGTTTGGCCTGCAGCAGCAGGCATTTTCCAGGGGCACCACGAGGAGGAACGGACTCACCCCCATTTAATGCTTAGTCTTCTTCTGCTTATAATTTTGATTTATTCTATGCTGATTTTTTGTCTTATGCTTAATGTTCTTCTGCTTTCTGTTCTTCTGCTTTTGCTTCTTCTGCTTCTTGTTCTTCTGTCTTTTGTTCTGTATCTTGGTGGTTGTCTTCATGTTCTTTGTCCTCTTGGTCTTATTATTTAGGGTCATATTTCTGGTCTTCTTTGGTGTGGTCTTCAGGGTCGTCATCATCAAGGTCATCGTCATGGAGATCAATAAGGATTACCAAAGATAATTTCAAAAATCTTGATCTTGGAAATGTAGCAGAAGGTACAAGAAGGCTGAGAAACTGGCGAGAACCAGCAGACAGTGCTGGCACCCGGATAGGTAGCAGAAGGAACATGAGCCAATGGCACTACCGAGGACCAACTGACGTTGCTGGACCACGGTTACTAAGCAGAAGGTACCTGTGCTAAAAAGCACTACCAAGGACCAGCTGACGGTGCTGGACCTCGGATACCAAGATGGAGGCACCTAGGCCAAAGGCTGTGGTAAGAACCAGCAGACAGTGCTGGCACCCGGATGGGTAGCAGAAGGAACAAGAGCCAATGGCACTATCGAGGACCAACTGACGGTGCTGGACCACGGTTACTAAGCAGAAGGTACCTGTGCTAAAAAGCACTACCAAGGACCAGCTGACGGTGCTGGACCTCGGATACCGAGATGGAGGCACCTAGGCCAAAGGCTCTGGCGAGAACCAGCAGACAGTGCTGGAACCCGGGTGGGTAGCAGAAGGTACCCATTCAAAGCAAAGTAGCCAGGCCGCAAGCTGGCCGCAGTTACCGAAACCCACAGTCCTACAGGGGGTCCATGTCCCATTGGCACTACGGATCCAGCCTTCAGTGCCAGTTCCCGCAGCCCACATAGGAGTCACCTAAACTGCAGGCACCGTAGAGTCGGCTAACCCGTCCGCAAGACGACAGGACAACGGATTGGTGGCATAGTGACCTTGACACTACCCGGAAACAGCAGGCGTGCTGGAACCAGGCTGGGCAACAGGGAGTCCCCGTGCCAAAGACACTGCCGAGAACCAGGTGACGGTGCTGGAACCCAGATGGATAGCAAAAGCTACAAGAGCCAATGGCACTACCGAGGAACAGCTGACGGTGCTGGACCACGGTTACTAGGCAGGAGGTACCTGTGCTAGAAAGCACTACCAAGGACCAGCTGACGGTGCTGGACCTCGGATACCGAGATGGAGGCACCTAGGCCAAAGGCTCTGGTGAGAACCAGCAGACAGTGCTGGAACCCGGGTGGGTAGCAGAAGGTACCCATTGAAAGCAAAGTAGCCAGGCCGCAAGCCGGCAGCAGTTACCGAAACACACAGTCCTACAGGGGGTCCATGTCCCATTGGCACTACGGATCCAGCCTTCAGTGCCAGTTCCCGCAGCCCACATAGGAGTCACCTAAACTGCAGGCACCATAGAGTCGGCTAACCCGGCCGCAAGACGACAGGACAATGGATTGGTGGCATAGTGACCTTGACACTACCCGGAAACAGCAGGCGTGCTGGAACCAGGCTGGGCAACAGGGAGTCCCCGTGCCAAAGACACTGCCGAGAACCAGGTGACGGTGCTGGAACCCAGATGGGTAGCAAAAGCTACAAGAGCCAATGGCACTACCGAGGAACAGCTGACGGTGCTGGACCACGGTTACTAGGCAGGAGGTACCTGTGCTAGAAAGCACTACAAAGGACTAGCTGACGGTGCTGGACCTCGGATACCGAGATGGAGGCACCTAGGCCAAAGGCTCTGGCGAGAACCAGCAGACAGTGCTGGAACCCGGGTGGGTAGCAGAAGGTACCCATTGAAAGCAAAGTAGCCAGGCCACAAGCCGGCCGCAGTAACCGAAACCCACAGTCCTACAGGGGGTCCATGTCCCATTGGCACTACGGATCCAGCCTTCAGTGCCAGTTCCCGCAGCCCACATAGTAGTCACCTAAACTGTAGGCACCGTAGAGTCGGCTAACCCGGCCGCAAGACGACAGGACAACGGATTGGTGGCATAGTGACCTTGACACTACCCGGAAACAGCAGGCGTGCTGGAACCAGGCTGGGCAACAGGGAGTCCCCGTGCCAAAGACACTGCCGAGCACCAACTGGCGTTGTTGGAGCCCAGGGACAATCATGGTGTAGGCCGAGGCCTACTTGGTGGTAGTTTTAGATTGTTTGTAGGCTACAACAGACTGTCAACGTGCTCCAATTAGGCATCTGTCTCCACTCTGTTTCCAGGATTTCACGTGACCACCAACACCGCCAGTTTATGCGTACAGCAGCCGTCTGCCCAATCCACACGTGTTGCTGTGTTACTGGGATTCTGTAATGTCAGCAGATCCCCTGATGTGTGTCTGCCACTGTCTCCTGCTCTGTCCACATTCCCACCGCTTGCAGTGGGAAGGTGGACAGCGCAGGAGACAGTGGCGGACACATATTGGGGGATCTGCTGACGTTACAGAACCCCAGTAACACAGGAACACGTGTGGAATGCGTGGACGGCAACTGTGAGCAGGAACTGGCGGTGTTGGAGGTCAGGGGAAATACTAGAGACAGAGTGGAGACAGAGGCCAAATCAGAGAATGTGTAAATCTGAAGTAGTCTCAATTTGGAGGCAGCAGCAGTTTGCCCTCCACACAGCAGGGGATCAGCTGACGTTACTGAACCCCACTTTCACATGAACGAGTGTGTTTTTCTGTGTGGACAGCACTTCCGAGCACCAACTGGCGGTGTTGGAGCCCAGGAACAATCATGGTGCAGGCCGAGGCCTACTAGGAGCCAGGTGTAAAGCTGAGGTATTTTGACTTTGGAGGGAGCAGGACACTTTGCCCTCCACACAGCAGGGGATCAGCTGACGTTACCGAACCCCACTTTCACATGAACGAATGTGTTTTTCTGTGTGGACAGCACTTCTGAGCACCAACTAGCGTTGTTGGAGTCCAGGGAGAACCAGGGTGCAGGCCGAGGCCTACTTGGTGGCAGTTTTAGATTGTTTGTAGGCTACAACAGACTGTCAACGTGCTCCAATTAGGCATCTGTCTCCACTCTGTTTCCAGGATTTCACGTGACCAACAACACCGCCAGTTTATGCGTACAGCAGCCGTCTGCCCAATCCACACGTGTTGCTATGTTACTGGGATTCTGTAATGTCAGCAGATCCCCTGATGTGTGTCTGCCACTGTCTCCTGCTCTGTCCACATTCCCACCGCTTGCAGTGGGAAGGTGGACAGCGCAGGAGACAGTGGCGGACACATATTGGGGGATCTGCTGACATTACAGAACCCCAGTAACACAGGAACACATGTGGAATGCGTGGACGGCAACTGTGAGCAGGAACTGGCGGTGTTGGAGGTCAGGGGAAATACTAGACAGAGTGGAGACAGAGGCCAAATCAGAGAATGTTTAAATCTGAAGTAGTTACAATTTGGAGGCAGCAGCAGTTTGCCCTCCACACAGCAGGGGATCAGCTGACGTTACTGAACCCCACTTTCACATGAACGAGTGTGTTTTTCTGTGTGGACAGCACTTCCGAGCACCAACTGGCGGTGTTGGAGCCCAGGGACAATCATGGTGCAGGCCGAGGCCTACTAGGAGCCAGGTGTAAAGCTGAGGTATTTTGACTTTGGAGGGAGCAGGACACTTTGCCCTCCACACAGCAGGGGATCAGCTGACGTTACCGAACCCCACTTTCACATGAACGAGTGTGTTTTTCTGTGTGGACAGCACTTCTGAGCACCAACTAGCGTTGTTGGAGCCCAGGGAGAACCAGGGTGCAGGCCGAGGCCTACTTGGTGGCAGTTTTAGATTGTTTGTAGGCTACAACAGACTGTCAACGTGCTCCAATTAGGCATCTGTCTCCACTCTGTTTCCAGGATTTCACGTGACTACCAACACCGCCAGTTTATGCGTACAGTAGCCGTCTGCCCAATCCACACGTGTTCCTGTGTTACTGGTGTTCTGTAATGTCAGCAGATCCCCTGATGTTTGTCTGCCAATGTCTCCTGCTCTGTCCACATTCCTACCACTTGCAGTGGGAAGGTGGACAGCGCAGGAGACAGTGGCGGACACACATTGGGGGATCTGCTGACGTAACAGAACCCCAGTAACACAGGAACACGTGTGGAATGCGTGGACGGCAACTGTGAGCAGGAACTGGCAGTGTTGGAGGTCAGGGGAAATACTAGAGACAGAGTGGAGACAGAGGCCAAATCAGAGAATGTTTAAATCTGAAGTAGCTAAAATTTGGAGGTAGCAGCAGTTTGCCCGCCACACAGCAGGGGATCAGCTGACATTACCGAACCCCACTTTCACATGAACGAGTGTGTTTTTCTGTGTGGACAGCACTTCTGAGCACCAACTGGCGGTGTCGGAGCCCAGGGAAAATCAGGTAGTAGGCCGAGGCCTACTTGGTGGCAGTTTGCGATTGTTTCTAGACTATGGAGATGAGCAGATGTTACAGGACCCAGGTACCACAGGAACAAGTGTGGATTGTGCAGACGGCACTTGAGAGCAGAAACAGGCGGTGTTGTAGGCCGGAGGAAATACTCAAAACAGAGTGGAGACAGAGGGCAAATCAGAGAACATATTAAATCAGAGGTAGTCAGAAGTTGTAGGCAGCAGGAGAGTTTGCCGTACACACAGCAGGGGATCAGCTGACGTTACCGAACCCCACTTACACATGAGCGAGTGTTTTGTCTGTGCGGACAGCACTTCTGAGCAACAACGGGTGTTGCTGTAGCCCAGGAAATAAAGTTCAGGTCATAGAAACATGAACACAACAGGAGACCTGGATCCTGTTGCCAGCCAATTATTTATTCTGGAAGAGGACTGTGCGGACAGCACTTCCGAGCACCAACTGGCGTTGTCGGAGCCCAGGGAAAATGAGGTAGTAGGCCGAGGCCTACTTGGAGCCAGGTGTAAATCTGAGGTTGTTTGACTGTGGAGGGAGCAGGACACTTTGCCGTACACACAGCAGGGGACCAGCTGACGTTACCGAACCCCACTTACACATGAGCGAGTGTTTTTTCTGTGCGGACAGCACTTCCGAGCACCAACTGGCGTTGTCGGAGCCCAGGGAAAATGAGGTAGTAGGCCGAGGGCTACTTGGAGCCAGATGTAAATCTGAGGTTGTTTGACTGTGGAGGGAGCAGGACACTTTGCCATACACACAGCAGGGGATCAGCTGACGATACCGAACCCCACTTACACATGAGCGAGTGTTTTGTCTGTGCGGACAGCACTTCTGAGCACCAACTGGCGGTGTCGGAGCCCAGGGAAAATCAGGTTGTAGGCCGAGGCCTACTTGGTGGCAGTTTGCGATTGTTTCTAGACTACTACTAACTGTCAACGTACTCCAATAAGGCCTCTGTCTTCACTCTGTTTCGAGTATTTCCTCTGGCTTCCAACCACGCCAGTTGCTGCTCTGAAATGCCGTCTGCACAACCCACACTTGTTCCTGTGTTACTGGGGTTCTGTAACAGCAGCTTCTCCCTAGAGGTGAGTCAGGCAATGTCTCCTACTCTGTCCACATTTCCACTACAAGTAGTGGGAATGTAGACAAAGCAGGAGACATTGCCGTGCTCAACTCTGGAGATGAGCAGATGTTACAGGACCCAGGTACCACAGGAACAAATTTAGATTGTGCAGACGGCACTTGAGAGCAGAAACAGGCGGTGTTGTAGGCCGGAGGAAATACTCAAAACAGAGTGGAGACAGAGGGCAAATCAGAGAACATATTAAATCAGAGGTAGTCAGAAGTTGTAGGCAGCAGGAGAGTTTGCCGTACACACAGCAGGGGATCAGCTGACTCTACCGAACCCCACTTACACATGAGCGAGTGTTTTGTCTGTGCGGACAGCACTTCTGAGCAACAACGGGTGTTGCTGTAGCCCAGGAAATAAAGTTCAGGTCATAGAAACATGAACACAACAGGAGACCTGGATCCTGTTGCCAGCCAATTATTTATTCTGGAAGAGGACTGGCAAATTCAGGTGAGATCCAGGCCTTGTTCATTTTCACAAAAGTAAGCCGGTCAACATTATCGGCGGATAGTCGCGTGCGACGGTCTGTTACCACACCACCTGCAGCACTAAAGACATGTTCCGATAATACACTGGCAGCAGGGCAAGCCAGCACCTCCAATGCATACTGGCTAAGCTCTGGCCATGTATCCAGTTTAGAGACCCAATACTTGAACGGGGAAGAGCCGTCTGGGAGAACACTAACAGGGCACGACAAGTAGTCTGTCACCATCTGACGGAAACGTTGCCTCCTGCTGACTGGAGCCGTCTGTGATGGTGTAGCCGTTTGTGGCGGTCCCACAAAACTTTTCCACATTTGGGCCACACTGGCCTTGCCTTGTCCTGCGGCACTGCCTCTGCTACCTCTTTGTGCAGAGCTTCCTCCACTGCCTCTACCCACATGGCTGGTTTGAAAAGCACTACCAGCAACACTTGTGGGGGGAATGGAGAACATGATGGCCTGCACAAGTGTTTCTTGGTACTCCCTCATTTTTCGCTCCCGGTTCAACTGTGGTATGAGGCTTTGTAAGTTGTCCCGGTAGCGAGGATCTAGGAGGGTGTACACCCAAAAATCAGCCGTGTGGAGAATGTTGGCGATGCGGCGGTCATTTAACAAGCACTGCAGCATGAAATCAACCATGTGCTGCAGACTGCCAACTGGACCGGAAACGCTGTCCCCAGCTTGAGGCAGCATCTCTGCCTGCTCAGCATCACCCCACCCTCGCTGTACACACTGACTACTAGAGCCTTGTGTACCTCCCTCCTCTGGAGAGATGTGTTCCTCCTCCTCCATTGACTCCTCGTCATCCTCCTCACTAAGTGTCCCCTGCCTGGGCCTTTGTGTGGAAGCACGTTGCGCAGACTTGCCAGAAGCAGATGGCATTTCTGACTGCTCATCCTCGACCTCTTCAAAAACCTCCTCACTTAGTGCTTGTAAGGTTTTTTGAAGCAGACAGATGAGGGGGACAGTCATGCTGATTAGTGCATCATCTGCACTGGCCATCCGCGTGGAGTCATCGAAGGCACGCAAAACTTGGCAGATGTCCCTCATAGTGGCCCACTCAGTGGTGGTGAAGTGTGTCCGGCGCACAGTGCGACTTGTTTGCGCCTGATGCAGCTGGTACTCCATTACTGCTGCCTGCTGCTCACACAACCGCTCCAACATATGTAACATTGAATTCCACCTGGTGGGGAGGTCACATATGATGCGATGTTCTGGCAGGCGGAATCGGCGTTGCAGAGATGCAATGCGCGATCTTGCCATGCTGGAACGCCGCAAGTGAGCACACTCTAGGCGAACCTTTTGCAGCAGTGCATCAAGATCCGGATAGTCCCTCAGAAAGCTCTGCACGACCAAATTGAGCACGTGTGCCAGACATGGTATGTGAGTGAGGTTGCCTAGGCCCAGAGCTGCCACTAGATTTCGGCCATTGTCACTCACTACCAAACCTGGCTGGAGATTCGCTGGCACAAACCACACATCGCTCTCCTGCTTGATGGCATTCCAGAGCTCCTGTGCTGTGTGGCTCCGATTCCCCAAAGAAATTAATTTAAGGACGGCCTGTTGACGTTTGGCCACACCTGTGCTCATATCTGGCCTAACAGGCTCACGCAGTGCTGATTCCGAGGAACTAGAGTAGGAGGAGGACTCAATATATACAGACTGCATTCCTGCAATCCTTGGAGTTGGCAGAATACGTACAGAGCCACCCTCCAGATCTGTACCCGGCTCCACAACATTGACCCAATGGGCAGTGAGGGAAAGGTATTGTCCCTGTCCATGGCTACTGGTCCACGCATCGGTGGTCAGGTGGACCTTGCTACTGACGGCATTTAGTAGCGCATTTTTTATTTTTCCCTCCACATGCTTTTGCAGGGCAGGGACAGCTTGCCTGCTGAAATAAAAGCGGCTGGGCACATTGTATTGTGGAACTGCCAATGACATAAAGTTCCGGAATGTGTCAGTCTCCACCAGCCTCAATGACAGCATCTCAAGGGCCAGTAGTTTGGCAATGCCGGCATTCAGAGCCAGTGCTCGGGGATGGTTTGCCGAGTATGGCCACTTTTTCTCCCATGCCTGTGCTACCAATTGCTGGTGAGTGGCCTGGGAGTGTGCTGATGACTGCGAACGTGGTTCAGTGGGTGGAATTTCACTGGGTCTCTGGACAACAGTGGCAGTGGTTCTTCCATGGCGTTCCAGTGAGGAAGCCGAACCAGCTGTGTGTGAGCTGGAGGAAGAGGCCCCAACACGAGCTGAAGAGGTGGTAGGTGCTGCTGAAGGTTGGCCTACATCTTCAGTGTGTCTGTGTAACTCCACCTCGTGCTTGGTACGCACATGTTTCCACATATTTGTGGTATTGAGGTTGGTCACATTTTTCCCTCGTTTCACTTTCTGATGACACAGCTTGCATTTGACAAAGCAAATGTCATCTGCAACTGTGTCAAAAAAAGACCACGCACTGCAAGTCCTGGGAGCGCCCGTTTTGTGTTTTGGAAGAGGATTGCTCCTCACGGGTGCCAAAGTGGAGGCTACAGGCAACCAAGTCTGCCCCCACCCTCTCCCTCCTCTTTTGGCCGTTCGGGGAATCTCTTCCTGAGAGCTGCTCCCACCACCTTCCTGTGACTGACGCCATGATGGGTCAAGGACCTCATCATCTCCACTCCCCTCTTCAAGCACCGGCTGGTCCTGGGTTGTCTCGCCAGCACCAGAAATTGGCAACTGAGTCTCATCATCATCTGATGCATACTGAGGTGTGCTGACCATAGGCACTGGCCCACCCGCCTCTTCAGATTCAGAGGGACAAAGCAGTTGCGCATCACTGCATACTCCCTCTTCTTCACGCTCTAGAATGCTGCTTGGCTGGCCACCTCTTTCCAAGCCAACAGATTCTGAGAACAGAAGTAAAGATTGAGATGGCTCCTGTCCAGGGCTCTCAGACTGCCTGGGCAATTTGACAGGTGGTGAAGAGACAGATGGTTGCTCTTCAGTGCCCTGGCCTTGGGAGGATGCGGAAGTCATTGAAGTGGATGCGTTAGCTGCCATCCATCCGACAACGGCTTCAATTTGTTCATCACGCAGCAGTGGGGTACGGCGAGGTCCTACAAAGCTGCGCATGAAGGACTGTTGCCTTGTAAAAGTGGGGGATGCCGGGTCACTGGTGGCCGCAGCAGATACCGAATCCCCATGTCCTCTCCCTGCTGAATCCCCCCGTCCTCTCCCTGCTGAAACTCCACGGCCACGACCACGTGCCTTACTCCCTGCCTTCTTCATCTTGGTAGACTGATAAAGATAGGCAGAAAAGTAAAAAAGGGGTGGCTTAGTGTTCTTATTCCTGAACACCTGCTAACCAGTATAAGAAACACTAATTTGGCTAAGAGTGTGTGTACTACACTTTAATATGATCTAATGTGGCCTAGACAACTGTAAAGTGGAGTGTTTGGTGAACTTTATTTCCTTTTTTTTGGGTGGGGGGAAAGGAAAGGATGTGAACAAAGTTTGAAAGCTATAGTATCACAAACTTTTTGGAGCGATTACAATGCAGGAAGCTAACCTACAATGCAATTGATGAGGCTCCAAAAAATAGGGTGATACTAGCCTGGCTGGCCCTGAAGGGCACAAGCCAGCAAAAAGGCTCCTCTATCTAATCCTATATAGTGTTTGCAACCAACCAATGACAATGGATGCGGTTGGAAGCACACTAATATAGGAGCAAAAATCTGGCTAAATTAGCTGCAAAAAAAGGACTATGTATGAGGCAGTGACGCACGCTGAGCGGACTACAGCTAGCGGTGGCTGTAGAACACACTGCAACGTGAGCTGCACTCACACACAGAGAGACCTATCAGACAGCCAAAAACAGTGCAGAGAAATGGGCTATAGCACTGAAAGGCTGCTGAAAGGCTCCGCTGTCCACTCCTTTAGTGTTTGCAACCAACGTATATGGATACATATGGAAGCACACTATACAGGAGAAAAAAAAAGCAGCAATAAAAGAAAAATGTGTATGAGGCAGAGACACACGCTGGCCGGCCTACAAGCAGACGTGCCTGCAGGACACACTACACAGCGTGGGTCTGCACTCACACAGCCCTTGCAGACAGCTGTGAAAACAGCGCTGCCAGGGAAAAGCAAGCTACAGTGGTGGTTTATGTAGCCTGGGTTAAGCACTATATGTTTTGTGGAATCGCTATTTCTAACTGTCCCTCACAGTCTTCAACAGCAGCCTGTCCCTAACTGAATTCACAGCAGAGTGACCAGAAATGGCGGCTGCAGCGCTTTTTATAGTGCATCATGACATCATTTCAGCAGCCAATCACAGCCATGCCAGTAGTTAACATGCCTACATGCCTAACAGGATATGCCCACACTTCTGAGGATCCCCATTGGCTGAATCAAATCGAGCGGGCTCCTAGCATTATGGGAACTTCCGATTCCGGTATTTGATATGAAAAAAGTATCGGAACTAAGTATCGGAATTCCGATACAGCTAATATCGGCCGATACCCGATACTTGCGGTATCGGAATGCTCAACACTAATGATGGGTATATGGGCATGGGACTATGGGATGGAGGATGTGTGATGGCTATATGGGCACTGGACTATGGGATAGAGGATATTCATGATAGGTATATGGGCACGGGCCTATGGGAAGGCGGATATGTATGATGGGTATATGGGCACTCGACTATGGGATGGCGAATATGTATGATGGGTGTATGGGCATGGGACTATGGGATGGAGGATGTGTGATGGGTATATGGGCATGGCACTATGGGATGGAGGATGTGTGATGGGTATATGGGCACGGGACTATGGGATGGAGAATAATTATAATTTGCTACAACTAACCACAGTTAGTTACTATGCCCGGGCAGCGCCGGGCTCTTCAGCTAGTTCCTCATAAAAGCAGGGGAGGTGTGGCCGCGCGCACCCTAAGCAAGGCCAAAGAGAAATCAGCATTGCAGAGGACACCTGGCGAGAGCTGTAAGCCTGAACACACATGGTAGGCTATACATAATGTAGAGGACCTATACCCACAGATAGCTTTTCATAGCAACAGCCAGGGACCACACCAGTGGGTGGTCTTGCAAAGCAGCGGAGCCACGCACGCATGTACGGCTACGCAGCAGGGCAGGGAACTGAGCAGCATCAATAATGGTAACAGACAACAGTATCCCTGCTAATTAGGAGGAGAGGAGCAAAGGGTTAATGCAGACATGCAGAGTAATGCCGGGAAAGCAAAGTACAAACACACTGGCGTTACAATCCCCTTCTGGCAACCATGAACAACAGAGAGGGAATCATTATCGTCTTCATCTCCTAACTGTTGAGTGTCAATCACCACTTCCTTCTCGTTCTTTTCATGGTCCTTCTCCATGTGTTCCTCCCATAGCAACCACCTGTAAGATGACAGACTTGAACTTGAACTTATAGATATTGTTAACCCTAAAGGCATCCTCCTCTGATTCCTCCTCTTCCCCCCTCGACCAACACCACCAACTCCTCACCCATACTATTTAAAGTGTGCTCCGACATGTAGATAACAGTAATAGTGATGCTGATGATGGCATCGTCACCGCTAAACATCTTAGTAGCCATTTTGAAAGCATGCAGAAGGGTGCAGAGGTCCTTCATCTGTGTCCACTACGCAAGTGTGAATTGCACCACATCCATGCTGCATTGTGCCAGGTTATGCAAAATGTCTTACTGCACCAGGTATCGGCACTGCTGCCACAGTCAATGCAACATGCGTAGAGTTTAATTTCGTGGTGTGGTCCCATCGCATATCAACTAGTTAACCGGTGGTCTGAAAGATCTCTATACCAACTGAAGTAGAATTATGGAAATGAGTACATAACAACAGTGGTTTCTGCAGCATCGCATCCAGGCTGGGACAGTGGCGGAGGAATTGCTGAGTTGAAGATGCGAGCCAGGTTGGGTGTAGGCAGCCACTTCTTAAACTCGGCATGGCTAGCTGTCCACAAATGTTGATCTGTATGACTGCAATCTTCCACGTATATTATTTTAATCACTGCCTGATTGCTGTGAGCCCTGTATGGGAGAGGATTTCCTCTGCAGTATTGGAACATGTGTTTCATTAAGGCAGACATTTAGAGTGCAGATGGAGGCCCTAGAGGAGGTGTAGGAGACAGAAGCACTGGAGGAAGTGTTATATAGAGAGGTTTGTTCCACAAGCCCTGGGAATTCCAAGACTTGGTGTCTGGTGACTGCTTGGTGTCTAGTGCTTTATTTCTCCATCCCCAGTTGTGTACTAGTTTAGTTCTAGAAACCAAGCTGTTTAGTAGTTTAGTTCTCCAACCCCTGTTGTCTATTAATTTAGTTATCCATCTTATGGTGTGTAGTGTTTAATTTTATTTCTCCATTCCCAAGTGCCCTGCAAGCCTTGGGAATTTCAGGCCTTGTGTAGCAGCCCTTCCCCGACTGCCCACAAAGCCACTAGAGTCACCCTTTGCCCAGTTATTGAAATGTAAATCCTCTGTCCATGCTTGCTCGTCCAGGTTTCAGTGTTGAAATGCACACTGAAAGGCATAGAATTTTTCAGGGAACAGGTGATTTTGTCTGCAACTTGCTGCTTTAGCACAGGCACATATCTCTTCAAGAACTAATGGTGACTGAGCTACTGGTACTTGGGGACTGTGATGGCCATCAACTTTTGGAGACCATCTGTATTCACTATGCAAAAAGGTTGCATTTCCAACTGTTGTGAATTCTCTTGATCTGACTTCTGAGTCGGGTCTCCCTCTGGTGGTTACTGTGTTGATTCTGCCGCACTAGGGTGTGGCCCGTCTTAATTGTCTGTGGCCAAATTGGATCTTTGGTAGAGATTTTACGTGCACGGAGAAAAGAATACACAAGACAAGGTGTATCATGTCAATATGATTCTTCTCTGTCTTTAATCCAAAAATGAACAGCTTTTATACAGAGTTTGTGTTATTACATCATGGGTACATTTCTAAGTTAGTATTTACCGTTCCCATGCCGCTACATATCACTATGTACGTTTCTGAGTTACTGTTTACTGTTCTCATATGCTACATAATCACCGTGTACATAAGTATTGTTCTTTAGCCCGATCCACCCAGTATTGCGGTATTATATGAAGCCTAGGTGGGTCATGCACAGAAATAATTCAGCAGAAAGCCAGAAGTATCTTAAAGCAACATGATCCTAATATTCTACAAAGCCACTATATAGTGGTACAGTTTTGATTCTTGTATATATTCATGTGCCATATATTCTCCCCTTAACAACTGCGGGTAGTAGAGCTGGCCAGGTTGACAGAAGTCTGCCACCTGATGACGATGAATGGAAATCAGGGGTTACTGACTGGGAGGATATAAGTGAGCAGGCTTCCCTCAGTTGCTGCTGGTGATTGATCCTGCATTTTTCAGTTAAGTTGTTCATTTGCTAATCCTGCTTCTGATCTGGTTTTGTCTCTTTCTGTGTTGGATTTTTTAGGGTTTTTGCGTGATTGCAGACAGTGTCTTTCCTTTCCTATCCAGTCCAGAAAGTTTGGGCCCCATCATTTGCTCAGGCTATTTTCTGTCTGTGTTTGTGCCTCATCTTGTCTCACCGACAATATATGTTTGGGGGTTATCTATTTCTTTGGGGTTCTACTCTGGGGCAGTTTAGATTTCACCTTTCTTGCTTTAAGCTTAGTTAGTTCTCCGGCTGTGCCGAAGCGTCTAGGGCAGCGTAGGTATGCCCCACAGCTACTGCCAGGCTGTGAATCATGCAGAAACAAGCACTATGATCTTTATAGCAATGAACTCTCAGCTTGCCCCTATTGTCCAGATAATGGCATGATTGGGCATCCTAGGAGGCTGCAGGCTGTTCACAATAATTAGTTCTTGGAAAGCTAATAGTGAGCGTATGGCTTATCCACCTCAGGATTAGAACACATGGAATATGTGTATATCCTGCCGTACGATCACTGCTATCGCAATGATAACCCTACAATCCTCGCCATCACCACCAATCCTGTTTTTAACCAAATAAATAAATACAGGACAACTGGGTGCCATTCTTCTTTTGTAGTTTGCACCATCAGATTCTTCTATCCCCTCTCCCTCAGATTAGCAGTCATATACCATCCCCCAGGCTCACCCACCCACTTTCTTGGCCACTTTAATGCATTGCTGCCACACTTCATGTCTTCAGAATTGCCAACCCATGTCCTAGGAGACTTTAATAGCCCCACCTCACCAACTGCATCCCACTTTCTTTCTCTAGCCAATTCTTGTAGCCTCTCATAACTTTTAATGTCTGAGACACACAAAGATGGTATCACCCCTGATCTGGTCTTTGTCTGTTCAATTTTATGCTTAGACTAGCTGAAGAGCCCGGCGCTGCCCGGGCATAGTAACTCACTGTGGTTAGTTGTAGCAAATTATAATTATCCTCCATCCCATAGTCCCATGCCCATATACCCATCACACATCCTCCATCTCATAGTCCCATGCCCATACACCCATCATACATATTCGCCATCCCATAGTCGAGTGCCCATATACCCATCATACATATCCGCCTTCCCATAGGCCCGTGCCCATATACCCATCATGCATATCCTCTATCCCATAGTCCAGTGCCCATATAGCCATCACACATCCTCCATCCCATAGTCCCATGCCCATATACACATCATACATATTCTCCATCCCATAGTCCCATGCCCAGATACCCATCATACATATTCTCCATCCCATAGTCCCATGCCCATATACCCATCATACATATTCGCCATCCCATAGTCGAGAGCCCATATACCCATCACACATCCTTCATCTCATATTCCCATGCCCATATACCCATCATACATATCCTCCATCCCATAGTCCCATGCCCATATACCCATCATACATATCCGCCATCTCATAGTCCTGTGCCCATATACCCGACATACATATCCACCATCCCATAGTCCAATGCCCATATACCCATCACACATCCTCCATCCCATAGTCCCGTGCCCATATACATATCCGCCATCCCATAGTCCCGTGCCCATATACCCGTCAAACATATCCTCCATCCCATAGTCAAGTGCCCATATACCCATCACACATCCTCCATCCCATAGTCCCATGCCCATATACATATCCGCCATGCCATAGTCCCGTGCCCATATACCCGTCATACATATCCTCCATCCCATAGTCCAGTGCCCATACACCTATCACACATCCTCCATCCCATAGTCAACCATTATGACATCATAATGAGCGGCGACGGGCTTGCGACCTATGATGACATCAGCGTCGCCATGGCAACCATTGTGACATCATAATGAGGGGCGGGGCTTGATACGCACACGCTGCTTCCCTAGTATGCAAATAGAGGAATTATGACATCACAATGAGGGGCGGGGCTTGACACGCACACACTTTTTCCCCAATTTGTAGATAGGGGCAAAATTGTTTGGTGAATTGGAACGCGCGGGGTTAAAATTTTGCCTCACAACATAGCTTAGGACGCTCTCGGGGTCCAGACGTGTGACTGTGCCAAATTTTGTGGCTGTAGCTGTGTCGGTGCGGATGCCTATCCCGGACTTACACACATATACACACACACACACACACACACACACACACATACATACACACTTTGAGCTTTATATATTAGATAACTCACCTCTTACCCTTTGTTCCCCATGAAATTAGGAGTATAACCACAATCTTGACATTTCTAGGTGCTCCATACAAACATCTGTTTAGTGTGGCCTATCACGTTTCCTAATCAAAGTACATATATATGTATATATACAGTTGTGGCCAAAAGTATTGACACCCCTGCAATTCTGTCAGATAATACTCAGTTTCTTCCTGAAAATAATTGCAAACACAAGCTCTTTGGTATTATTATCTTCATTTAATTTTCTTAAATGAAAAAACACAAAAGAGAATGAAGCAAAAAGCAAAACATTGATCAATTCACACAAAACTCCAAAAATGGGCCAGACAAATGTATTGGCACCCTCAGCCTAATACTTGGTTGCACAACCTTTAGCCAAAATAACTGCGACCAACCGCTTCTGGTAACCATCAATGAGTTTCTTACAATGCTCTGCTGGAATTTTAGACCATTCTTCTTTGGCAAACTGCTCCAGGTCCCTGATATTTGAAAGGTGCCTTCTCCAAACTGCCATTTTTAGATCTCTCCACAGGTGTTCTATGGGATCATAGAATCATAGAATCATAGAATCATAGAATCATAGAGTTGGAAGGGACCTCCTGGGCCATCTGGTCCAACCCCCTGCTCAAAGCAGGATTCGCTAAATCATCCCAGTCAGATGTCTGTCCAGCCTCTGTTTGAAGACTTCCATTGAAGGAGAACTCACCACTTCTCGTGGCAGCCTGTTCCACTCATTGATCACTCTAACTGTCAAAAAGTTTTTTCTAATATCTAATCTGTGTCTCTTCCCATTCAGTTTCATCCCATTGCTTCTAGTCTTTCCTTGTGCAAATGAGAATAAAGTTGATCCTTCTACAATGTGACAGCCCATTAGATATTTGTAGACAGCTATTAAGTCTCCTCTCAGTCTTCTCTTTTGCAAACTAAACATTCCCAAATCCTGCAATCAGGTCTGGATTCATTGCTGGCCACCTTAGAAGTCTCCAGTGCTTTCTCTCAAAACATTTTCTAGTGCTTTTTGAAGTGTGTTTTGGGTCATTGTCCTGCTGGAAGACCCATGACCTCTGAGGGAGACCCAGCTTTCTCACACTTGGCCATACATTATGCTGCAAAATTTGTTGGTAGTCTTCAGACTTTATAATACCATGCACACGATCAAGCAGTCCAGTGCCAGAGGCAGCAAAGCAACCCCAAAACATCAGGGAACCTCCGCCATGTTTGACTGTAGGGACCGTGTTCTTTTCTTTGAATGCCTCTTTTTTTCTCCTGTAAACTCTATGTTGATGCCTTTGCCCAAAAAGCTCTACTTTTGTCTCATCTGACCAGAGAACATTCTTCCAAAATGTTTTAGGCTTTTTCAGGTAAGCTTTGGCAAACTCCAGCCTGGCTTTTTTATGTCTCGGGGTAAGAAGTGGGGTCTTCCTGGGTCTCCTACCATACAGTCCCTTTTCATTCAGACGCCGTCGGATAGTACGGGTTGACACTGTTGTACCCTCGTACTGCAGGGCAGCTTGAACTTGTTTAGATATTAGTCGAGGTTCTTTATCCAACATCCACACAATCTTGCGTTGAAATCTCTTGTCAATTTTTCTTTTCTGTCCACATCTAGGGAGGTAAGCCACTGTGCCATGGGCTTTAAACTTCTTGATGACACTGTGCACGGTAGACACAGGAACATTCAGGTCTTTGGAGGTGGACTTGTAGCCTTGAGATTGCTCATGCTTCCTCACAATTTGGTTTCTCAAGTCCTCAGACAGTTCTTTGGTCTACTTTCTTTTCTCCATGCTCAATGTGGTACACACAAGGACACAGGACAGAAGTTGAGTCAACTTTAATCCATGTCAACTGGCTGCAAGTGTGATTTAGTTATTGCCAACACCTGTTAGGTGCCACAGGTAAGTTACAGGTGCTGTTAATTACACAAATTAGAGAAGCATCACATGATTTTTTGAACAGTGCCAATACTTTTGCCCACCCTCTCTTTTATGTTTGGTGTGGAATTATATCCAGTTTGGCTTTAGGACAATTCTTTTGTGTTTTTTCATTTGACAAATTAAATGAAGATAACAATACCAAAGAATTTGTGTTTGCAATCATTTTCAGGAAGAAACTGAGTATTATCTGACAGAACTGCAGGGGTGTCAATCCTTTTGGCCACAACTGTATATAGCCTATTCTCTACTTCTCCGAACATAATTAGCCATCAAACTCAACCATACCCAAAAGCTTCGTTCAGCCTTTATCTATCCCTCATTTACTCAAGATGGTTGGATCATCATTGTAAATAAGCACCTGTATTTTCTGTCACCCCACCTCATTGTAGATTGTAAACTCTGAAGGTCAGGGTCGTCATTAATTTTGCTTTGTTTGATTATCTTAAGCTTTGTAATTTTTGTCTGTTTTTTTCTATGAAATGCTGACTTGTAAAGCTATGCGGAATATGTTTGCGATATATAAATAAAGGTTATTATTATTATTAGATTGAAGCTGGCAAAGATTAAGCTGTTAGCTTTGCCTTATTTAGGAGGAAAGAATCTTTTATGTAAGCACAACTGCCCAAACGAGGGCTCGCTGCTGTGCTGACACAGGGTGGAGTAGGGTGAACATGACAAGCTGCTGGACAGTGAAAGAGGTGCAGATGGAGATGATACGATATATTGAGAAAGATGGGATATGCTTGGTATGTGTGATCAGTCAAAAACAGCAGGCATGTCCATTCTCGTATTATCTGACTGACTGACAGGCTGTAAGTCACCCTTCTGTGGCCAGAAACCTGAGTGACAACACTTGCCACTGTGAGGGAAGAGGAAGAATCAGAAGATGCGATTTATGGGATGGACGATGATTGGGGAGGCCCGCTAGTTAACATTTTAGCATATTGAGATTCCTAGATTAACACAAGTTGATCACCCATGTGCCAGTTCATGTATATAGTAGACACATTACTGCATTTTTTTAACTCTACTATGTTGTTTTTAAAAAGTTGACAGATAACGTTTAGAGTTGAGCGATACCGTCCGATACTTCAAAGTATCGGATCGGAATGGATCGGCCGATCTTAAAAAAAAGTATCGGTATCGCCGATTCCGATACCAGAAGTCCCATTCAAGTCTATGGGACTTCCGGTATCGGAATAAGAAAAATCCTGTTTTTCCCTTGTACAGCCTCTCTGGGGTCTGTACGGGCCTTTCGGGGGGCTGTGCCAGCCTGCCAGGGGGTCTGTGCAGGCTCCGGTGGGCTGTGCCGGCCTGCCGGGGGGCTGTGCAGGCTCCGGGGGGCTGTGCCGGCCTGCCGGGGGGCTGTGCCGGCCTGCCGGGGGGCTGTGCAGGCTTCGGGGGTCTGTGCAGGCATCGTCCGATGGGACTACAAGTCCCATCGAGCGATGCCTGCTACCATGACAGTGATTGACACATTAGCCAATGATGGGACAGTAGTAGTCCCATCATCCGGCTAATGTGTTGAATGTAAAAAAAAAAAAAAAAAAAAAAAAAAATTACATGCTACATACATACTACATGCATACTACATACATGCTACATTCATACTACATATATACTACATGCAACATACATACTACATACATACTACATGCAACATACATACTACATATACTGTATACTACATGCATGCACCATGCATACTACATATATACTACATGCTACATACATACTACATATATGCTACATACATACTACATATATACTACATGCTACATACATACTACATATATACTACATACATACTACATACATACTACATGCATGCTACATACATACTACATGCTGCATACATACTACATATATACTACATGCATGCTACATACATACTACATGCTACATACATACTACATATATACTACATACATACTACATGCATGCTACATACATACTACATGCTACATACATACTACATATATACTACATGCATGCTACATACATACTACATGCTACATACATACTACATATATACTACATGCATGCTACATACATACTGCATGCTACATGCATGCTACATACATACTACATACATACTACATGCTACATACATACCACATATATACTACATACATACTACATACAATACATTCATACAATACATACATAGACATACAGTACATATAACATAGAGTAACATACTTACCAATACTTGTCACATTGTTCCCCGAAGCCATTGTCTTTTACGGAATAAATATTAACATAACAAACCACAAAAATACTCACCCACGATCCGAAGCAGTCCACGAGTGTGTCCCACGACGATCTTGGTTAGAGAACTGCAGCATCAGCTGTTGCTGCCGTTCTCTACGGGCTGCAGGAATCCAATGACGGAAGGTAGGTATCCTTCCGCACTGTATTCCTCCGCCACTTAAAAAAAAAAAGTCCCTAGTCTCACTTTATGCCATTGCTGTGTGGGAAATTCCCACGCAGCAATGGCATAAAGTGAGACTAGGGACTTTTTTTTTTTCAAGTGGCGGAGGAATACAGTGCGGAAGGATACCTACCTTACGTCATTGGATTCCTGCAGCCCGTAGAGAACGGCAGCAACAGCTGATGCTGTAGTTCTCTACCCAAGATCGTCGTGGGACACACTCGTGGACTGCTTCGGATCGTGGGTGAGTATTTTTGTGGTTTGTTATGTTAATATTTATTCCGTAAAAGACAATGGCTTCGGGGAACAATGTGACAAGTATTGGTAAGTATGTTACTCTATGTTATATGTACTGTATGTCTATGTATGTATTGTATGAATGTATTGTATGTAGTATGTATGCAGTATATATGTGGTATGTATGTAGCATGTAGTATGTATGTAGCATGCATGTAGTATGTATGTAGTATGTATGTAGTATATATGTAGTATGTATGTAGCATGTAGTATGTATGTAGCATGCATGTAGTATATATGTAGCATGTATGTAGTATGTATGTAGCATGCATGTAGTATGTATGTAGTATGTATGTAGTATATATGTAGTATGTATGTAGCATGTAGTATGTATGTAGCATGCATGTAGTATATATGTAGTATGTATGTAGCATGTAGTATGTATGTAGCATGCATGTAGTATATATGTAGTATGTATGTAGCATGTAGTATGTATGTAGCATGCATGTAGTATGTATGTAGTATGTATGTAGTATATATGTAGTATGTATGTAGCATGTAGTATGTATGTAGCATGCATGTAGTATATATGTAGTATGTATGTAGCATGTAGTATGTATGTAGCATGCATGTAGTATGTATGTAGTATGTATGTAGTATATATGTAATATGTATGTAGCATGTAGTATGTATGTAGCATGCATGTAGTATATATGTAGTATGTATGTAGCATGTAGTATGTATGTAGCATGCATGTAGTATGTATGTAGTATGTATGTAGTATATATGTAGTATGTATGTAGCATGTAGTATGTATGTAGCATGCATGTAGTATGTATGTAGTATGTATGTAGCATGTAGTATGTATGTAGCATGCATGTAGTATGTATGTAGCATGCATGTAGCATGTAGTATGTATGTAGCATGCATGTAGTATATATGTAGTATGTATGTAGTATGTATGTAGTATGTATGTGTTATGTATGTAGTATGTATGTAGTATATATGTGGTATGTATGTAGTATGTATGTAGTATGTATGTAGTATGTATGTAGCATGTAGTATGTATGTAACATGCATGTAGTATGTATGTAGTATTTTTTTTTTTTTTTTTTTAACATTTAACACATTAGCCGGATGATGGGACTACTACTGTCCCATCATTGGCTAATGTGTCAATCACTGTCATGGTAGCAGGCATCGCCAGATGGGACTTGTAGTCCCATCGGACGATGCTTGCACAGACCCCCGGACATCAGCACAGCCCCCCGGCAGGCCGGCACAGCCCCCCGGCAGGCCGGTACAGACCCCCACAGGGTGCACAGACCACCGGCAGGCCGGCACAGCCCCCCGGCAGGCCGGTACAGACCCCCACAGGGTGCACAGACCACCGGCAGGCCGGCACAGCCCCCCGACAGGCCGGTACAGACCCCGGGCAGTCCACACAGCCCCCCGGCAGGCCGGCACAGCCCCCCGGCAGGCCGGTACAGACCCCGGGCAGTCCACACGGCCCCCCGGCAGGCCGGCAGAGACCCCCGGAAGGCCCGAAATGACGGCGCATCATGATGTGCACACACCGCGCATCATGATGACGTCAGGCTGTCAATCAACTTTGAACTTCCGATTCCGATGCCGACTTCCGATATTGAAAAAATATCGGAAGTCGGTATCGGAATTCCGATACAGCAAGTATCGGCCGATACCCGATACTTGCGGTATCGGAATGCTCAACACTAATAACGTTATTTTTTAGATTTTTGCCGGTCTGAAAAAAAGACCCAAGCTAGGCAACTGCAGACCCATGAATGCTGCGGTCCACAGCCTGAGTTGGAGTTCAAAATGCATTGCTTTTCATGGTTGCAAAACTCTGTCTATGCAACCTCCTTGTCTACCTCCTTCTCCTCTGCTGAGCTACTCAGTTGCATGCCTCTGGGTTTACACCAACTGTTATCTACTACCTCTTCATCATCCTCTCTGTTCTCCAAACCCTCACCCTGAGGGTCACCCTCCTCCTTTTCCTACCTTGACAGCACAGTACAGTCAGAGGGAGACACAATTATCTCATCACAAATGGATTACCTCGACCAAACTGGGTTAACGTCTGTGGAAGAGGGTTTAGATTCTGCTCGGACCCTACTTCGTCCAGCTCTGGATCAAACTGAAAAAAAATTTGGCCATCAGTGCAGATGATTTCCTCCTCTTGACTCTGTGAATTCTTGAAGTACACTTCAAATGCCCATAGCATACAATGTGTGAACAGATCTGGAAACTCAGCCATGTGTGGTTCCCAACAGTCAGTTGGGCGGTCAGAGAGTTGTGATGTGGGGTAAAACAAGGGTACTTGGGGTGCCACCACTGAGGACTGTATCATGTGTGATGTTAAAGTGGAGGAAGAGGAGCAGAGGCCACTTGATGCAGGGTTTGCAATCTATTGGAGCACATGTTCTTTCTGGTGCTCTTAGACAAAGCGTACTGCTGTGCGCCTGCCAAAGAAAGGGAGTGGAGTAACACATCCAGCGAGAGAAGTTGCAAAAAATGTTGCGCAGTTGCTCACTGCAGCAAAATTAACTGACTTTTCATCCCTCATACCTGTCTGACAGCCCTAAACAGATATTCAGTACTTTCAATTATCTCCTCTGTCCACCAGCTCCCTCTCCTCTCATCTCAGCTGAAAACTTTGCCTTACCACCTGTGAACTTGACCCAATAACTTCCCACCTCATTCCAAGCCTTATCATAGTCTTCATGCCAAGCCCAACCCACCTCTTTAACCTGTCACTAACAACTGGTGTCATCCCTCCTGATTTATGCAAAACACAAACCGCGGAGACATCATCACATGTTTCTCAACGCAAGCAATGACTAGCCAGGTCTTTCCCCAGGAAGGAACAACCACGGGAAGGGCAGTCTCCAATGAAGGAAACCACCTATGACAAAACATGGTATCCATCCACAGACAGCTGTTTCTGGGTATTGCCCCTCATCAGTGTGGAGTAGGAAACTTGCCAGTAGGAGCAATGCCTAGTAGAAGACTGAAAAATGAGGATGAATGAACTCATGGAGATGGCCAGTTTCCTACTCCACACTGATGAGGGGCAATACACTGAAACAGCTGTCTGTGGATGGATACCATGTTTTGGCATAGGTATCCATCAAGTATAATGAAGAGCCTGAAAAAAAAGGGGGCACGTTGTGGCGGTCCTGGACATTGGGTAAATATTTGCACCCTTTAGCCTCCTGTCTACTATTCAAGCTGTGTCACTGTTTTCCTTCTACATCATTTGGATTATTTCTTCATTATACTTGTTCAATATTAACCTGTGCATTTTTGAATATTCTTTGGTAAGCCTGCACAAATATTTAACCCTTAAATTTGTCCTTTGGATTTGTTTCTGAGCCCTTAGTTATTTTTATAACCTCCAAATCCCACCTGGTCTACTTTTTAACTATTGTATTCATCATTTCCAGGGAATTTGGGTTTTGGTGTTTACTATTATATACAGGGCAAAAAAACTTATCCTCCCGCACAATGTTTTGCATTGGTTTTTCTGTGTGTCATCATCCCTTCTATTTAAATTGTAATGACATTGTTCAATAAAATTTATTTTTTATATGAAAAAGTCTATTGGAGGATTTGCTTCTCATGTAGGTTTTCTGTTGTTCACAGTCCTCCGTGTTAATATTTCTTTCGGGGCAGTCTCTTTCTCCTTCCGTACCAGTTGTGACTTGTATTGTTAAAGATTACTGCACTTGTTATTACTATGTATACCCCTCCTCGCATGTAAAGAACCTTGGAATAAATGGTGCGATAATAATAATAAATAAATAATAATCTCTGCAGTTACTAGACACAGCAGATATGGGAAATACAGTAGAGCTTATAAATCATAGCAAAGTCTTCTGGATCTTACTGGAAAAGAACTCATGCAAATGTCTGTGGAAATCAGTACTATCTCAGACCACAATGCATGGACTGTCAGTGCATCTACAGACCTGAGCATGACAGCTTCATGCATTTTGAGGCTGTCATGCTTGGGTTGGTAAACTAACATGCCCCCAGAGGTCTCTGGTAACACCTAGATAAAATGTGACATAAATTATAACCTAAACTTTACAAGCTAATATTGCTGCAATGGAGAACAGAAATTAAATATATATATACAGTATATTATTAAAAAATAAAAACTATTTTTTACTCATCTCCACAGCCACTTTCCCAAGATGTGGACAGTTTAACATGCTTTAAAGTTAGAGTGACTACTTAAAAAAATTAAGAATTGTAGACTTAAAGTTTTCAACTCTGGCAATGTAACTTATCATGACTATAAATAATTGATTTTGTGGTTCCATTTAGGATGTCCAGATCCAGAAATCGAGAATGGATGACTGAATGATGCTGCATTTGTGTGACTGATGCCAGATTGCTTCCATGGTGTGCAATTTGTTAAGTGCTTTTAGCACAGTATGAAATTGTGCATAATTGACAACATACAGTATAATAACTGACTGCATATTAAACTGTAAATTGTGCTCCTTTACTTTCTTGTCTAATTTGGATCGGAATGACATTGTGTTTGTATTTGGCTGTATGCATTTTTACTTTGTATGACTGTGGCAATTACACACTCATGGAAAATACATTTTATTTTCTATTGTATTGTATACCAGTAACTTATTGCATTTTGTAAGATCATTTCTTCACCATTATACAGTATATACAGTATAATGTAAATTAAGTTTCTTTGCTTTTTCTTCTGGATATTAAAAAAAAATAAAACCTAACAGTTGAAAGAAAAACCATTGTATCAAATTATTACTCCTTTAAATTTTCTGTGACTGAATGAGGTTTAGACACTCTGATATCTACAGATCATTTGATTAATAACTTTCAGACTGGATTTTCACGTCCCATAAGCATTCTACGCACTATTCTGTTATTTTTAGCAACCCTTACACAAAAAATGTTCATAGCACATGCAAAAGTAAACTATTTAATTGGGAGACAGTATAGCATTTAATGAAACTGGTCATAGGTCGGATTACAAGGATAACATCTTTACTATATCTACTATATTTTATATGGTCTTGAAACCAGAAAACCATGCAGATGACATGTTGTGGACACATATTTTTTGCATAAATCAATAGTAGATACATAAATCTTTATATTGTAACCAAATGGGATATATCTTTAAAATTCTAGAGGCTATTACAAACTCTATTTTTTGTGCAATTTTTTTTGTAAACGATCAGAATTCGTGTTTGTAACGAAAGAATAAGTGCAACGATAAACCAAGACTGTAGAAATGCATTTCTTCATCTAGGGCAAATATTCAGTAAGCCTTAGACTTCATCAGCATGCATACACCAGAATTATTCAACTAAACGTTTCTCTCAGTAACATATCACAAAACATGCAAACTGCTATTTTACACACATGAAAGGCTCACACATATATCACCATCAGTCTGAGTCAGTGTTCTAGACAGAAATTTTTAACTGGTCTCAAATAGCAAAGTGGGATAATTTTTGGACAGTAATATTTTTATTTTTAAAAACATGAAATGTATCTCCGTGTGTTGTTTTGTTTTATGGGTTATTGGTTATTACCAGGTTATGATCTGTGTCAATGATAAGGTCACTTTGACATCTTTTAGGCTGTATGTGCGTTAAAGAGACAGTTGGGGATTTACAGGGCAATTGGAGTACCTATGGTTCATGGCAAATTTAGTCACCCCAAATAAAACTTTGGTGATCCTGTTGAATTTCAAAAAATTTGATCATGTGCAGTGATCACCTTTTTCATTCAAAACAGCATCCATGAGTTATATTTGAGATTGCTTCTGAGCTCTACTGACCTGAACAACACCGAGGTGCAGCAACACACGTACACAACTTGAGCATAGGTGTAGCGCAGATTCTCATAATACCCACCTCAGCTGCTGTAGAACTTTATTATACATACTTCAACTGCTGCAGAACCTCATAATACACAACTCAGCCACCACATAATTTCATAACACGCACCTCAAATACTGTAGGGCATCTTAATACACACAACAGCTGTTGTAGAATCTTATAATACATACTTCTGCTGCTGCAGAACCTCCTAATGCACACCTCAATCACTTCAGAACATTGACAAGTTTGACCCATGATAAGGTTATTAATATTAGACAGTGGAGGACCGCCCCGACCATAGAGTCACCTTGTCGATGGTGGGTTGGCTTTTATGCTATGCTTGATCAAATACAGTATTACTAAGAACTCTGTTCGCTGAGATCGCTGTGTGTGACACTTACCAGCGACCGGCCCCCCTGCCAGTCATCGCTGATCATCCTGGAATGGCCAGGACATTTTTTTGATCGCTGGTCTCCCGCTGGCCAGCACACATCGCTGCGTGTGACAGGCAGGAGACCAGCGATCAGCGAACAGGAGCTGGTAACTAAGGTAAACAAAGGGATTCTAAGCTGCGCGCAGCACTTAGAAACCCGATGTGTACCTTAGTTACCAGCGCACTGGTGCAGGGAGCTGGTAACCAAGGTACACATCGGGTTTCTAAGTGCCACACGCCGCTTAGAAACCCAATAGGTTTCCAATAGGTACACAGTGGGTAACTAAGCGACATGCGTCGCTTGTCACCCGCATGTCGCTGGTGCTGATCGCTGGTGAAGCTGCCTGTTTGGCAGCTCACCAGCGATCATGTCGTGACACACCAGCGATCCTGACAAGGTCATATCGTTGTCGGGATCGCTGGTGCCTCGCTATGTGTGACGGGGCCCTAAGTAGGAGTAGTCAATTGAAAATTAGATCACTGAGATAAGTAGGAGACTTTAGTCATCATGCCACCACCTCCACCTGACATCATTACTAGAGATGATCGAATATTTCAATGATTGTTTTGGCTCACAATCACCGAATTTGCAATATTATCCGATTTAATTGCCGAATATAGCCGAACATACACACCAGAAAGGCCGGTGTTTTCCACACTGTCACATGGGCATAGCGCTTCTGATTGGAGGTGAAATCATCCCGGCCGGTCAAAGAGCCATGGTTCCCACACTGTCAGAAGACAGCGTGTGTGCTCAGCTGTGATCGGAGGTATAAAGTTTATCTCCAGTCACTGGTGTCAGCTGATGAGACTACAGCTGCCTCCAGCTGACACCTTCTGTGGCTAATAACAGTGAGACCAGGAGTGGCAGATAAGAGTATTCATCTGCCGCTCCTGTGCTGTAAAGAAATAATTTAAAAAAAACATGCATGAGTTCCCCTGTAATTTTGATAACCAGCCAGGCAAAACTCACAGCTGGGGGCTGAAACCCTCAGCTGTTATCTTCAGCTAGGTTGGTTATCAAGAATAGAGGGGTCCCCATGCCTTATTTTTAGTTATTTAAATGAATAATTGAAAAAAATAGCATTTTTGACAACCAGCATTGCAAAGCAGACAGCTGGGGGCTGGTATTCTCAGGATGGTTATGGACTATGTATATTGGGGCAACCCAGCCTAAAAATAGCAGCCCACAGCCACCCAGAAAGAGCATATCTTTTAGATGCACCAATTCTGGTGCTTTGCCAAGCTCTTCCCACTTGCCCTGCAGTGGTGGCAAGTGGGGTTCATATTTGTGGAGCTGATGTCAACTTTGTATTGTCATTGACATCAAGCACACGGATTAGTAATGGAATGGCGTCTATATGGCCGGGGTCACACTAGAGAGGAATACGGACGAGTGAGAGGCGTTAAAAGCACGCATTACACACGGACCAATGATTCTCTATGGGTTTGCTCCCAACAGCCGTATATTTCTCGTCCGTATTCTACGGTTCGTGCCAATTGCAGCATGCTGCGATTGTCAGCGTACTACGCCCATAGTATGCCAATGAAAGTCTATGGGTGCGCAAAAAATACGGATTACACACGGACCACACATGTGACTTGCGAGAAATACGCAGGTCTTTTGGCTGGAGACAGGAAATGGTCCATTCCATCATCAGGAAGCCTAGACATGCAAATGAGCTCAAAAAGTGCTCCAGACATCCAGGAAGTACGCCTCCACGGAGTACAGCAGCGTCATGGCGCCATATTTCCTGAATGTGGAGATGCTCATTGTACTGGTGCAGGAGCGGCCAGAACTCTGGGACCAACGTGATGCCCATTAAGCGAACCGGGCAAGAAAGCAGGCATCATGGAGGCGCATATGTCGCCAGATATTCCATGATTTTGGTGATCGGCCACGTGAGGAGCAGCAGAAACTGAGTAAGTACAAGCCAAAAAATGATTAAAATTACCTCACTTCAAAAAAACGCATATAGAATAAGCCCCCCACCCTTCCTGTGCTTGTACTTTTTTACTCATGAGGCAGGTAGATTTTGATGTGACACATGGTTTGACACTGCCATAATTTGGCCCAGGCCACAAGCTCCTCATCCTCCTAGCCAACCAAGTTATTTTAAGTGTAGTTACTTGATACATGAACTATTGTGACCCTGTGTATCTGGCCTGGAAGCCCCAATTAGATATGCCACCCTGGGTAGAAAGCATACCCCAGAAGGCCACATGCCTAGACTACTGGAAGCAAATTTGCCCCATCAAATATGTTAAATTGAGAATATATCCTGTCACATTGCAGTGGAAGATGTGATGAGACGCTGGCGCAGCATCCGCGATCAGTACAGGCGGGAACGTCAGCAGCGGTCCAGGAGTGGTGATGCGGGCCACGTCAAGCGAAAATACATCTATTATGACAGCCTCTCCTTCCTCGCCCCTATTCTGGATCTGAGACCGTAAGTAGATACCTCACACCACATTACACTGATACTTTACAGGGCAAAAATATTGATTTATTTTTGGCTCTGTTCTATTTCATAACAGAACTCAGTCCAACATTACGGATAGAGGAACGGGCTCAGATACAGAGCCCATCATTGATCCTGTAGGGGATGAGGTGGCTGGCCCATCTTCCCCCCTACAAGAAGCATGGGTGAAGAATCTTCTCAGGAGAACCCAGTGCCTGCGCCTCAAACCCCACCACCAGGACCGTCTGCTGCTGCACCATCAGCCCTACTGGAGGAGCAGGGCAACATGAGCAGCAGCCCAACTGACCAGATTCGGGGCTCCCCCCAGCCTGCTGGAACATCCCGGCGAGGACGAAGAAGGCACCAGATCCCTGCCCAAGATACGCGGACCAATGTGGACACAGGGGTCCTCAGCTATCTGGCTAGAGTCAATACAGATGATGGCGAGGAGGCATACTCATGTAGCCTGGCCCTTTATCTTCATTCCCTTTCCCGTGAGGTGAGGCTCTGTATTCAAGGATGTTTTCAGATCCTGCTTGATGCAAGCACACCCCCCAATACCCCATATGAGCTGTTTGAATATCTGGAGAGGTGGCAGCTTTCACCCTGAAATCTAATGCGCCTTAGACCACCCACACAGATGCTTGCTCAAGCAGGCTCTGAGGATCCTCAAATACGTGGGCCTACACCTCACCCACCTTTCTCCCCCTACCCAACCTTTACAACACCAGCAACATATGTCTGCCTCTAGCCAACCCCACCAATATGGCCACTTTTTCCCACCCAGTGTTGGAGGCTGGTCCCAACCTGGTTGGGGACGACATGGCTATATTGGTGGGTATGAGACACGGGCCTACCCGAGCCAACAAGATGCCCCTCTTCCTTATTACTCTGGCCAGTACCCCCAATAATCCCAGGAGGAAGGACACTACCCAGATCATGGGCAACAGTATGCCCCCACACAGGGCGATGTTGGGCAAAGTATCCAGCAGCAACCACAGGCTGGTCTTCCGCCTTCTCCTTCCCCAAATTACCAAAATTTATAAGAGCATAAAAAAATGAACATTCTTTACACCTACCGTACATCAGTGTCCATAAGCGGTCTGATGCCAGGAGATGTCCAGTGTGGTTCAGCTGGTGCTCTAAATCCCAATCCAAAGGAAAAAAGAGGGTGTCTCCATCACCAAAATTATAGAAAAGAGATAAAACTCACATTTATTAGTAATGTTTTCAAATCATATTAATAAGCCACCATGACAGGCAAGGCTACCTTACGCGTTTCCGACACATATTACATGTCTGTAAAAAAGACAATATTTCAGCGGGCTATACTGGAAAAGTAAAATGATGAAAATAGACTGCTCACTTGATAATACATAGAGAGAGCGTGATGTTCTTGAGGCTGTTTGCCTTGATTTGTGAATATAGTTAGCTGCCAAAAAAGGGACTAATTGAAGAAGGACAGCACGCCTTTTCTATGCATTATCAAGTGAGTAGTCTATTTTCATCCTTTGACTTTCCCAGTATAGCGCTGTGAATTTTTTTCTTTTTTACAGACATGTAATATGTGTCTGAAACGCGTAAGGTAGCCTTGCCTGTCATGGTGGCTTATTAATATGATTTGAAAACCTTACTAATAAATTATTTTTATCTTTTTTCTATAATTTTTTTGCTGGAGGCCACCTCTTTTTTCCTTTGTATTCAAAATGTCTAATTTAGTAATTTTGTTATTGCATTATTTTCTTTTTGATATGTGTGAAAATTGTATTTTTCAAAAATGTTCACATCTGCAAAAAGGCCAATTTGGCCCAGTTATCATATGGCACTAATATGTTTGAGTTTAAAAAAAACACAAAAAAAAGGCAAAAGTAAAAATTTGTCTACTACAGTTTACGTCTCTGTCTCAATTCTCAAAAACCATGTCAGCATACTAACATACGCTTACCAATGCAATTAAACAGACATACTATCATAAGGGGTAGAAATATATATATTTAGACACACATAAAACCAAAAATTATAACATAGATACAGCATGCTCTTACCAAGATGTTTCCCCCTCAGGTGACATAAAATAATTAATGAAAATATCACGCACTTTGAGCCCAGAGAGCGGTCTACGTTGAGGGTTGATAGGTGGTCTCACCCTACGCACATTGTCCGGCCTGCGCACAACACCAGCAGAGGAGGAACAATCATGTATCCTGGTGAAGTTATGAAGAACCACACAGGCTTTAATTACTTCATTAACATTTTGTTCACTCAGCTGAATGGCAGACTGGAGTACCCGCCATTTGGCACTAAGAATGCCAAAGGAACACTCCACCAGTCGCCGAGCACGTGATAGGCGCAAGTTAAAAATTCTGCGCCTGTGGTCAAGGTTGCGGTGGGGATATGGCCTCATGACATTGTGTGTTAACTGAAACGCCTCATCTGCCACAAGGGCATAAGGGACTGATTCTTGAGTGGAGCCTGGTAGCTGGCGTGGTGGTGGTAGATCCAACTGGTTGGTGCGTAGCCGCCGAGCCATAATGGAAGTATTGAAGACTCTAGAGTCTCCCGTCCTTCCATAGGCCTCAATGTCAACAATTATAAACTTGTATTGAGGGTCGGCCAGAGCCAACAATACAACAGAAAAATATTGCTTATAATTGAAGAATTGGGAGTCAGAGTTCGGTGGCTTACGCACCCGGATATGTTTGCCATCAAGGGCCCCAATACAATTAGGAAACTGGCATCCTCCTCAAAGTCCTTTGATATCCTCAACCAGTCTTCCATTCCTGGGCTCGGGCAAGACGACTTGATGTAGTCTTGTCCAGATTTCAATACATGTTGACCTGACTATGCCAGAAATGGTAGATCTTCCAATGAGAAACTCATGGTGGAGGGTGGTATAAGACAGGCCAGTGGACAGGAAGATGAAGAACAACAGAAAAGGAACATTTTAGAATGCAAAAATTAAAAAAAAAACAGTTACATACATACCAAATGTGTTAGGAATTCAGATAGACTAACACACACATATTGGTTGCACAATGACTAAGTGATATTCAGTACATATTACACATAACATTCTGGTCTGTAAGATGAAACATATGTGGACTAAGATGAGGGCATTAAACTTAGTCCAAGAAGCCAAAAATACATACTTTGGGCAACACATCATGAACATAGTACATACCGTAATGTGAGTAGAAGTCGCTCCTCTGCAGATATAGCTTTGCGCATCCTTGTGTCCTGAAAGGTTATCCCAGGGCGCACTGTCCCCAAGAGTTGATCAAATGTTGCAAGGCTCATGCGACAGTATTGGTAGAATTTTTCAGGATGCTCATGCATAGAAGAATAGAGGCGGTGAAAATGACCTCTTGTGAGTCGTTGCCTCAAAAGTTAATGGACCCACATGCGTCTCCTCCTCTGCGGATCCACTATCACTGGGTGTGGTTGGCCAAAGCGGCGTGGCAAAAGCCAGTTGAAGAGAACCTGCTCTGTTGTGTTGAAACTCAGACTGTCTGCAATGTTGCACATACAACACCAACACACCTAGTGAAGGCAAGGTCACAAATGGACAGAATGGAGGCAGCCACCTGTTCCTGAGGCAATGAATAGGGTGCAGGCTAATGATTTAAATAGTTAGCAGGCCTCAAAACCGTTAAATGTCCATTTTGCAAGGCTGTGAGAAAAATCTTGCCATACGGATTGCATACAGATGCCATACGGATTACATACGGATGCTGACATGCGCAAAATATGCGACCACACCTTGCTTACGGATGACATACGGAGCACTATCTAGGGGTCATTAATCCGTATTACGCATGTAAACTACGGACCGTATTTTGCGTTGGTTAGTGTGACCCCGGCCTAAGACACCTATCCATTGCTAATCCTATGGTTTTATGAATGGTCAATAAAGACACAGCCAGAATAAAGTCCTTTATTAGAAATAGGACTAAACACAGTTTTCCATTTTCATTTAAAAAGAACAAACGCAGTTATACTCACCTGATGCCTATTCCACTGAAGCTTTCATTCTTCTGTAATAAAACTAAAATAAAAAAAGAACAATATTGTCACCTGTCGGTCGTTCTATCCCATAAACCATGTCAGGGGGATTAATAGTCACTGAGGTCACCGCAGTTCCAGCTCAGTGACTTCATCACAGATCAAGGTGAAATTTTCAAAGTGATCTGCTGTGAAGTCACTGAGCTTGAACTGTGGTGAACTCAGTGACTTTTTCCCACAGTGCTAGCGGGGATCTCACTGAGGTCACAGCAGTTCAGTCCAGCTGGGAATGCAGCCTCAGTGACCAGAGGTATAGTGGGTACAGAAAGTATTCAGACCCCTATAATTTTTCACTCTGTTTCATTGCAGCCATTTGGTAAATTCAAAAAAGTTCATTTTTTCTCATTAATGTACACTCTGCACCCCATCTTGACTGAAAAAAACAGAAATTTTTGCACATTTATTAAAAAAGAAAACCTGAAATATCACATGGCCATAGAGATATTCAGACCCTTTGCTCAGTATTGAGTAGAAGCACCATTTTGAGCTAGTACAGCCATGAGTCTTCATGTGACTTAAATGAGTGTCTGAGCAAAGGGTCTGAATACTTATGACCATGTGATATTTCAGTTGTTCTTTTTTAATAAATTTGCAAAAATTTCTACATTTCTGTTTTTTTCAGTCAAGATGAGGTGCAGAGTATACATTAACCCCTTTATTCCCAAGGGTGGTTTGCATGTTAATGACCAGGCAAATTTTTAACAATTCTGACCACTGTCACTTTATGAGGTAATAACTCTGGAACGCTTCCGTGGATCCCGATGATTCTGACAATGTTTTCTCATGACATTGTACTACATGATAGTGGTAAAATTTCTTTGATATGACTTGCGTTTATTTGCGCAAAAAATTGTAAATTTGGTGAAAATTTTGAAAATGTCACAATTTTCCAAATTTGAATTTTCATGCTCTTAAATCACAGAGATATGTCACACAAAATATTTAATAAGTAACATTTCCCACATGTCTACTTTACATAAGCAAAATTTTGGAACCAAAATTTTTTTAGCTAGTAAGTTATAAGGGTTAAACATTGACCAGTGATTTGTCATTTTTACAACAAAATTTACAATACCATTTTTTTAGGGACCACATCACATTTGAAGTCACTTTGAGGGTTCTATATGATAGAAAATACTCAAAAGTGACACCATTCTAAAAACTGCACCCCTCAAGGTGCTCAAAACCACATTCAAGAAGTTTTTTAACCCTTCAGATGCTTCACAGGAATTTTTGGAATGTTTAAAAATTTTCACAAAAAATGTACTTCAGATCAAATTTGTTTTATTTTGCCAAGGGTAACTGGAGAAATTGAACCCCAAAAGTTGTTGTGCAATTTGTCCTTAGTATGATGATACCCTACATGTGTGGGTAAACCACTGTTTGGGCACATGGCAGAGCTCGAAACGGAAGCAGCTCCGTTTTACTTTTCAATTCCAAATTGGCTGGAATTGAGATCAGATGCCATGTCGCATTTGGAGAGCCTCTGATGTACCTAAACAGTGGAAACCCCCAATTCTAACTCCAACACTAACCCCAACTCACCCCTAACCCTAATCCCAACCCTAACCACAAGCCTAACCATAACACATCCCTAACCCTAATCCCAACCCTAACCCTAATCCCAGCCCTAAACCTAATCCTAACCATAACGTATTCCAAACTTTAGCCCCAACCCTAACCCTACCTTTAGCCCAACCTTAACACTAACTTTAGCCCCACCCCAACCCTAAATTTAGCCCCAACCCTAGCCCAAAGTTTAGCCCCAACCCTAACCCTAGCCCTAACCCTAGCCTTAATCCTGACCCTAACCCTAACCCTAGCCCTAACCCTTATCCTAATGGGAAAATGGAAATAAATACATTATTTTATTATTTTTCCCTAACTAAGCGGGTGACAAAGGGGTGTTTGATTTACTATTTATAGCAGGTTTTTATAGTGGTTTTTTATGTTTGGCAGCTGTCACACACTAAAAGATGCATTTTATTGCAAAAAATAGTTTTTGCATCACCACAATTTTAGAGCTATAATTTTTCTATATTTTGTCCACAGAGTCATGTGAGGTCTTGTTTTTTGCGGGACGAGTTGACATTTTTATCGGTATAATTTTCGGGCACATGACATTGTTTGATCGCTTTTTATTCTGATTTCTGAGAGGCAGAATGAGCAAAAATCAGCAATTCATGAAATTCTTTTGGGGGGTGTTTATACCATTCTGTGTGTGGTAAAATTGAGAAAGCAGTTTTATTCTTCTTAAACAATATTTTTATTGAGGTTTTCAGAGTAATAAGCAAAAATGTAAGGCATACATTTATACAATCACATCCAAATGAATTTTGAGTGATGTAAAGCAAGACATCACAGTGTAATGACATTACAATCTTATCGACACTTGAAATAAGTACGGTAAACAATAAACATAATAATACAAAAAAAAAAAAAAAAGGAAGAAAAATAAAGAACCTTTACAAAAGTACACTAGGCACCTAGATATATGAAATTTTGGCACATCATGAATCAAAAAAAAAAGAGAAAATAAAAGTTCAGGATATGAAATCTTCTTCTATTTTGGGCTTGAGTTCCACCCATCTATACCACCTTTCATCAAATAACTTTATTGATATATTGTTAATGTAGTGAATCCTCTCATAAACACAGTGTTTATCTACCAGCATAATAAGCGTGACAATATCTGGAGGTTGCTTACTGTTCCAACCTTTCGCTATGAGGAAAGCTGCGGACATAAGAATGTGAGCAGCCAGGAACTTTTCCTTTTTAAGTCTGTGTATGTCTATAAGTAGCAAAGCTAAAGCAGGCTGTGGCTGAATACGCCAATTACATATGAGTGAAAGTAAGTCAAAAACTTTAAGCCAATATAGCTTCAATATAGGACATCCCCAAAAGACATGAAGTAAATCTGCTTGAGATCCACAACCACGCCAACACGTTCCAGAACCCCCCCTCTAAAGTGCCTGAGTCTATTTGGGGTGAGGTAATATCTGTGAACTAACTTGTAGTGTGTTTCAAGTATGTTCATGCACCTCGTAGATTTAACCGCAATTTTAAGAGATGAAGTCCATTGAGGGATATATATCTGTCTCTGCAGAGTGGTTTCCCATTTCTCAAAGCATCCCTCATTAGTGAAGGTGTCCTTGCCAGTCAAGCTGTTATACAGAGGTCTGAGATAGCTCCCATGTCTGGGGGACATGCTAAATAAAAAATTATAAATAGTGTGGTTAATCAAAACCACTCTGCAGAAGTATTTCTTATATTTATTGTATTCCTCCTTGAGCAAAAGATATTTCATGTATTCCGTATTAGGAATTCCAAATCTGGTCTTAACCAGCTCAAAGGGCATGACTCTGTTGTTATCCAACAAGTCATCCACAAAAGTGATTGGAAACTTTGCCCAACTGTCGAACATAGGTCTTAAGGAAGTCCTGACAGGAGACAAAAAGGGGAGTCTCAATTTTTCAGTTGAAAAAGGGGAAACATTAGATTTTCCTTTACACAAGTGTGACCAACACAACATAGAGGCTCTGAGTATTGGATTATCTATATTCACAATTTCTTTTCTGTGCAAAAGAAAGTATGATATAAACAAAATTGGTTCCCTGTTGGGCATCATATCCCTTTCAATTTTTGGCCATTCCAGTTCAGTCTGTTCCGTGAACCAACTTTTTGTTAATTCAGTCACAGTGGCAAAATAGTATGCCTCCAGATCTGGAAGAGCTATTCCCCCATTTTCTTTAGATTTGAGTAATGTACGTTTCTTCACTCTAGGTTTCTGGTTATTCCAAATAAACTTATTCATCTGGTGGGTTAATTTTTGTATGGATTGTATGGATATGGGCAGAGGGACATTAATATATAGGAACAGGACTTTAGGAAGGCAGAACATTTTGTATAACACTATTTTACCCATCCATGTGACCGGGGTTTTTGACAGTTCCCTCAACTTAAGGTCGAGAGACTGCAAAAGATGATCTATATTTGTCTCACTAATATGTGTGGGGTTACCTGTAAGCCAAATTCCTAAATATGGGATCTTAGCGCTGTCCCAGTTAAAGGGATACTTGTCTCTTAATTGCTGTTAAATGGAAGCTGAAATAAAAAGTGATAAGACGTTAGTTTTCTTTGCATTAAGTTTGTAGTATGAGACAGAGCCAAACAAATCTATAATGTCCCAGATCTTTTTCAGTGAGTCAACTGGATTTGTTAGTGTAAGTATGATGTCATCTGCATAAAGATTTATCTTATGCTCTGAGCCTCTCAGCTGTACACCGTGTACCTCATCAGAGTCCCTTATCAATTGAGCCAAAGGCTCCAGACTCAGGATAAAAATAATTGGGGACAGAGGACATCCCTGTCTTGTCCCATTTGTTATGGAGAATTTGTCTGACATCGTGCTGTTGACCAGTACAGAGGCAGACGGCCGAGAGTACAAAGCTCGAATACTCCTCAACATCTCCTCACCAAAGCCCATCCTCTCTAATACTGTGAATGCATAGGCCCAATTAATACGGTCAAAGGCCTTCTCAGCATCAAGAGCCACAAACAAGCTGGGAATTTTATTTTTGTTACATGAATGTATATGGTGCAGAACACTTCTAGAACTATCTGAAGTTTGTCTAGATTTTACAAAACCGACTTGATCGGGATGTATGAGGTATGGAATAACATCCTGCACTATTTCTGCCAGTATTTTTGCATAAACCTTGATGTCTGCATTTAGGAGGGAAATGGGCCTATAATTTTCAATTTTGGTCTGGTCCTTGTCTGGCTTGGGAATCACCACTATTGTGGCTCTCAGCATGTCTGCATTGCACGTTCCTTTTGATTTTATAAAATTCAGGGCATTTGTTAAGTGTGGGATAAGATCCTTTTGAAATTCTTTATAGTACTCTATGGGAAAGCCGTCCGGACCTGGAGCTTTATCACTTTTAAGGTTGCTTACTGCAAAAGAGACCTCACCTTCAGAAAAGGGTGCATCAAGTGATTCCCTCTGCTCTAGAGACAAAGATCCCAATTTTACCTTTCCCAGGAAATTATTTATCATCTCTGCTGTAGGAGAGGGATGAGCTCCATTTTCTCCTATGTTGTATAACTTTGAATAATAATTCTCAAAGGCCAGGGCTATATCTTTTGGCTTTTCTATATTCCTTGAGTTTTGGATTATTTTTTTGATTAAATGTTTTTTGTTTATAGGTTTGAACCTATTTGCCATATTTTTTGAGGGTTTATTATTATTTACATAAAACCCTGCTCTATTAAACAGAGTCTTTTTCTCATATAAGTTTATGAGGAGATTTCTGAGTTCTAGTCTAAGGGAGTATAGTTCGTTATATTTAGCAAAATTTTTATCTGCCTTGGCTTGGTGTTTAATTTTTGGATTTGCTCTAGCAATATTTTCTGTTGGCTCTCTCTTGCCCTCTTCTGTCTCGAGGCCATCTGAATTAAGTGGCCTCTGATGACACATTTGTGTGCCAGCCATAATGTTTCAGGTGTGATCTCCTGGGAGTTATTCTCTTTAAAATAGTTTGTTAGGACATTCCTTGTTAATGATATATTCTCTGGGGAGTCTACAACAAATTTGCTACATCTCCAATTGTATTGTTTTGGAGTCAATGAAGAAATACGTAAAGTCAGTAGAATTGGAGCATGATCTGACCATGTAATGGGGCCAGTTTGAAAATCTATGTACGAGTCCAGTAGTGAGAAGTTGGTGAATATATGATCTATTCTAGTATAAGATTTGTTATGTGGGCAAAATCGAGTGTACTCTTTTGAAGTAGGGTTCAATATTTTACAACTATCATGTAAATTGGAGTCTCCCAACCACTTTCCTAGATTCACGCTCCTATAATATGGAGCTGCAGATGAGCAATCTGTATCTGGGTTGACTATACAGTTGAAATCCCCTCCCCATATGATTTGCCCCCTACTGACATTGGATAATTTCTTTTTGACCTTATTGAGACAGCTGATTTGTCTCACATTGGGTGTGTATACATTTACTACCGTATACTCCACACCTTCCAAAGTAAAATTGATGGCAAGGTGTCTGCCTTTGTTATCCCTATATATATCTGAAATTACTACTGGCAAATCTTTGTGGAAGGCAATGGCTACCCCAGCTTTCTTCCTTCCTTCATTATTAGAAAAGAAAATCTGAGGGTAGTCTATATTTTTGAATCTTATATTATCAATTTCTAGAAGGTGTGTTTCTTGTATCATTGCAATATTGGCCTTCAATCTTTTAATCTCCTTCCACAAAGCAAATCTTTTGAAAGGACTATTAAGTCCATTTACATTAAATGACAGAACTTTCAACTCCATGCTATATCAGGAAGAAAAATATGCATTAAATAATTAAATGAAGTAGAGTATGTCACCTGAACATACATCCAAAAGGTATGAGATTTCTCTAGTGATTTTTTGTTAGTGCCTGGTGTGCCTGTGAATAAAAACATGTTACAACCTAGAACAGAACAAAACTTGTTAACAAGACAAATTGGATTTCTCAAAAGAAATGGTACCGAGAGAAGATCTCTCAGTTAGCACGTGGGGGGTGAAAAAGAGAGAGTTCAGGCCTAGAGCCAGGGTCAGTACCACCAAGTCCATTATCTTTTCTTTTGTATGGTCCAGGACTGGGAAAGGCGCCTCGGCTGCTGCGAAGGGTTGCTCCTCTCTTGATTGTAGGGTGATGTTGATGATGGAGTCTCCAATGGAGGGATACCTAAATCTTGGAAAAATCTGTTACAATTATCAATGTTAGACAAGGCAAAAGTGGTGTTTCCCTTCATGACTAAAATTTTTGTAGGAAAGCCCCATCTATATAAAATCTTGTGTTTCCTCAAGTGTGCAGTAATTGGAAAGAAGTCTCTCCTCTTCTGCAAGGTAGCTTTTGAAAAGTCTGCAAAAATCCTAATATCCTCATATGGCCTTGGTAGGGTGGGTGATTGCTTACTTTTCCTCAGGATGTCCTCCTTTGTCAGGAAATAGTGGAAATATGCAATAACGTCCCGTGGGGCTCTATCTGGGGCATACTTGGACTTGGGTAGTCTGTGTATACGTTCCATTAAAAGATCCCCTTTGGTGGCCCCTGGGAGCATGGTATGAAGCAACTTTTGCACATAAGCATTAAGGTCTCTGTCTTTAACATTTTCAGGTATTCCCCTGAATTTAACCCCTTCATGACCCAGCCTATTTTGACCTTAATGACCTGGCCATTTTTTGCAATTCTGACCAGTGTCCCTTTATGAGGTAATAACTCTGGAACACTTCAACGCATCTTAGCGATTCTGAGATTGTTTTTTTGAGACATATTGGGCTTCATGTTAGTGGTAAACTTAGGTCGATAATTTTTGCGTTTATTTGTGAAAAAAACAGAAATTTGGCAAAAATTTTGAAAATTTCGCAATTTTCAAATTTTGAATTTTTATTCTGTTAAACCAGAGAGTGATGTGACACAAAATAGTTACTAAATAACATTTCCCACATGTCTACTTTACATCAGCACAATTTTGGAAACAATTTTTTTTTTTGTTAGGAAGTTATAAGGGTTAAAAGTTGACCAGCGATTTCTCATTTTTACAACAATATTTACAAATCCATTTTTTTTAGCGACCACCTCACATTTGAAGTCACTTTGAGGGGTCTATATGGCAGAAAATACCCAAAAGTGACACCATTCTAAAAACTGCACCCCTCAAGCTACTCAAAACTACATTCAAGGAGATTATTAACCCTTCAGGTGCTTCACAGGAACTAAAGCAACGTGGAAGGATAAAATGGACATTTTATTTTTTGCACCACAAATTTTCTTTTATCATTAATTTTTTTCATTTTCACATGGGCTACAGGATAAAATGGATCCTAAAATTTGTTGGGCAATTTCTCCTGAGTACACTGATACCTCATATGTGGTCATAAACCACTGTTTGGGAGCACGGCAGGGCTCGGAAGGGAAGGAGCACATTTGACTTTTTGAATGGAAAATATGCTGGAATATTTAGCGCTTGCCATGTTGCGTTTGGAGAGTCGCTGTGAGCCTAAGCACTGGAGCTTCCCCACAAGTGACCCCATTTTGGAAACTAGACCCCCCAAGGAACTTATCTACATGCATAGTGATCACTTTGAACCCCCCAGGTGCTTCACAAATTGATCGGTAAAAAAAAAAAGTACTTTTTTTTCACAAAAATTTTCTTTTGGTCTCAGTTTTTTCATTTTCACATGGGCAACAGGATAAAATAGATCCTAAAATGTGTTGGGCAATTTCTCCTGAGTGCACAGATACCTTATATGTGGTCATAAACCACTCTTTGGGCGCACGGCAGGGTCCGTAAGTGAAGGAGCGCTATTTGACTTTTTGAATGGAAAATTCGCTCCAATCGTTATCGGACACCATGTCGCGTTTGGAGAGCCCCTGTGTACCTAAACATTGGAGCTCCCCCACAAGTGACACCATTTTGGAAACTAGACCCTTTAAGGAACTTATCTAGATGTGTAGGGAGCACTTTGAACCCCCAAGTGCTTTACAAAAGTTTATAACGTAGAGCAGTGAAAATAAAAAATCATTTTTTTTCCACAAAAAAGATTTTTTAGCACGCTATTTTTTATTTTCACAAGGGTAACAGGAGAAATTGGACCACAAAAGTTGTTGTCCAGTTTGTCTTGAGTACGCTGGTACCCCATATGTGGGGGGGAACCACTGTTTGGGCGCACGGCAGGGCTCAGAAGGGAAGGAGTGCCATTTCACTTTTTTAAATGAAAATTAGCTCCAATCGTTAGCGGACACCATGTTGTGTTTGGAGAGCCCCTGTGTGCCTAAACTTTGGAGCTCCCCCACAAATGACCCCAGTATGGAAACTAGACCCCCTAAGGAACTTATCTAGATGCATAGTGAGCACTTTGAACCCCCAGGTGCTTCACAGAAGTTTATAACGCAGAGCCGTGAAAATAAAAAATATTTTTTTTTCTTAAAAAAAATATTTTTAGTCCGCAATTTTTTATTTTCACAGGGGTACCAGGATAAATTGGACCCCAAAAGTTGTTGTACAGTTAGTCCTGAGTACACTGGTACCCCATATGTGGGGGGGACAACTGTTTGGGCACACGTCGGGGCTCAGCAGGGAGGTAGTGACATTTTGAAATGCTGACTTTGATGGCATGGTCTGAGGGTGTCATGTTACATTTGCAGAGCCCCTGTGTGCCTAAACAGTAGAAACCCCCGGCATGTGACCTCATTTTGGAAACTAGACCCCCCAAGGAACTTATCTAGATGTGTGGTGAGCACCTTGAACCCCCAAGTGCTTCACAGAAGTTTATAACGCAGAGCCGTGAAAATAAAAAATCATTTTTTTTCCTCAAAAAAAAAAAGATTTTTAGCCCGCAATTTTTTTTCACAACAGTAACAGGATGAATTGGACCCCAAAAGTTGTTGTACAGTTTGTCCTGAGTACGGTGATACCTCATATGTGGGGGGGAACCACTGTTTGGGCACACGTCAGGGCTCGGAAGAGAAGTAGTGACATTTTGAAATGCTGACTTTGATGGCATGGTCTGCGGGCATCATGTTACATTTGCAGAGCCCTTGATGTACCTAAACTGTGGAAACCCCCCACAAGTGACCCCATTTTGGAAACTAGACCCCATAAGGAAGTTGCCTAAATGTGTGGTGAGCACACTGAACCCCCAAGTGCTTCACAGAAGATTATAACGCAGAGCCATGAAAATAAAAAATAATTTTTTTTCCTCAAAAAATGATTTTTTAGCTCTCAATTTTTTATTTTCACAAGGGTAACAGGAGAAATTGGACCCCAAAAGTTGTTGTCCAGTTTGTCCTGAGTATCCTGGTACCCCATATGTGGGGGAACCATTGTTTGGGCACACGTCAAAGCTCGGAATGGAAGTAGTGACGTTTTGAAATGCAGACTTTGATGGAATAGTCTGCGGTCGTAATTACGTTTGCAGAGCCCCTGATGTGCCTAAACAGTGGAAACCCCCCACAAGTGACCCCATTTTGGAAACTAGACCTTCCAAGGAACGTATGTAAGATGTGTTGTGAGCACTTTGAACCCCCAAGTGCTTCACAGAAGTTTATAATGCAGAGACGTGAAAATGAAAAAATCATTTTTTTCCACAAAAATAATTTTTTAGCCCCCAATTTTTTATTTTCCCAAGGGTAACACGGGAAATTAGTCCCCAAAAGTTGTTGTGCAATTTTTCCTGAGTATGCCGATACCCCATATGTTGGGGTAAACCACTGTTTGGGCACATGTCAGGGCTTGGAAGGGAGGATGCACCGTTTGACTTTTTGAACGCAAAATTGGCTGGAATCAATGGCTGCACCATGTCGCGTTTGGAGACCCCCTGATGTGCCTAAACAGTGGAAACCCCTCAATTCTAACTCCAACCCTAACCCCAACACACCCCTAACCACAGCCCTAACCCTAACACATCCCTAACCAAAAGCCTAACCCTAATTCCAACACTAACCCTAATTCCAACCCTAACCTTATTTCTAATCCTAATTCCAACCCTAACCCTAATTCCAACCCTAACTCTAATTCAACCCTAACCCTCTTTCCAACCCTAACCCTCTTTCCAACCCTAACCCTCTTTCCAACCCTAACCCTCTTTCCAATCCTAACCCTAACCCTCTTTCCAACCCTAACCCTAACCCTCTTTCCAACCCTAACCCTAACCCTCTTTCTAACCCTAACCCTCTTTCCAACCCTAACCCTAACCCTCTTTTCAACCCTAACCCTAACCGGTCGGTGATGCCGACGCTGTCTCGCGTCCGGGTTGCCACGGCGACGCCTGCGTCACTATGGGTGGGGCGAGATGCGCCATGGGGCTAATGGAGTGAGGGATCTTCATTTGAAGTTTCCGCCCACTGACATTGGAGCTATGTGACGCCATTGGGGGCGGAACTTTTGGTAGCCTCAGTATGCGGCGCCGGCCATGTGATGTTATGAGTGGCGTCGTTGTTACTATGTTGGTGTTACTAGGGGCGGACCTTTGAAGGTTTTGCATGAGGATTTAGTCTTATTTTGAGGTGCATGGTAGTGGTTAGGCAGCGCCACTGATTATACAATCCATGGGGGCATTTTATTTGAAACATTAAGTGATCATGAGTGTTGGATTCATTCCTTTGTGCATAAGGAGCCAGTCAGGCTCCACTTCTATGATAATATATGTCATTTCCTGGGAGGGCGATATGATATACCATTGTATTGGTCTATCAGGTCAGGTGTTTAGTTCTCACAATTTTATTGGTGGCTCCATATTTTAAATACTCATCACTTCCTATGTTATTCACCCCTTGACAAAGGCTATCCGGCCGAAACGTGCGTTGGGGGGGTACAACCAGGTTGGACCTTTACTATCGACCAGTCTGAGGTAATACTATGTAGTTTAAATTCTTTCTCTGGATGTTGACATGTTCAGTGCATAGTATGTGTGGTGGTAGGTTCCACCACAGGGGGTAATGATACCTATGGGCCTCAATATACATTATGACTGGCTGTTTGTATTACTAAGGGATGATGTAGGATTTTCTAATTTTGTATTGTTTATTGCTGTATTCACTATTATCCCTGTGGTCACATACCTGTATGTGCCCCATTTTTTGCCCATGTGCTTTTTATGGTCATATTGACTCTTATCTCACTGCTTCTTGTACCTTGGATCTCTGTTAATACATGTAATATGTTCTCCGGTATAGGGTCATCAGAGGGACAAGAGTCCTCCATTTGTATTTCCTGATGCAGCTCAGCCGAGCTGCTACTAAATCTGCGGCTATTCAGTGAGGAGGGGGACAGTTCCCTCTGTAATGGCGTTAGAGGGGTGTCTGATATATTAGAAATGTCGGGGCAAGATGAGGAGCTCCTTATTATGTTTGTGTCCTCCATAGCAGCGGTCATCGTTGCTGCTGCACTAGATTTCACAGGCTGCGCAAGATTTGTGCTTAAGTTACGCAATTTGCGTATCTGCTGCGTAGTCCCGTCTGTCCCCCGGTCAATCTCGCGGTATTTCGCTCCCCTCTCCTCAGCTCTGCTTTTATTGTAAAAATTGCCACTTTCTCTGGCCTGTAGAGCGGCGGTTTTAGCAGGGGTGGGTGTAGACTTACCCCCCGACTTGAACGCTGCATGTCTCAATCTCTGTGGTGTTCTCAGCTGCTGTGTGCCGCTCAGGCTGGGGCTGCAGGCTGTGGTTGCTGTGAGGCGGGCGCCATCTTGGCTCCTCAGCATGAGGGGAGAGCGCTCCAGCTTCTTTGCTTTTCCTGCTCTTTTACTGAGCGGATCCATAATGTGGGGGCACCGCTGGTATTTATGGAGGTTCCCACAAGTTTGCTGTTAGTCCTGGCTCATAAATCGCTTATTAATAGCGCTTGGTAGGCCGCCCTGGAGAGGAGCACAGAGCTCAGGCTTCCATACAGCTCAGACGCTGGCCACGCCCCCAAAGCAGTTTTATTCTTCGCATCAGTACGATGACAGAGATACTTCATCTATATCATTTTTTATGTTCTGGCGCTTTTAGGCTAGTTTCACACTTGCTTTTTTTTGCAGCGCGTTTTTCCCGCAAAAAAACGCATTGAAAAAACGCATACAAAAGCATACAACTGCTACGTTTTTTTCAAGCATTTTTATGAGCATGCATGAAAAAAACGCAGCGTTTTTAAGCGTTTGTATGCGTTTTTAGTGCGTTTTTACCGCGTTTGCGTTTTTTTCCAACATTGGATGTCCCCTCACACTAACCCAAACCATGACTTTACTAACCCTAAACCTGACCCTAACCCTAACCCTAACCCTGACCCTAACCCTAACCCTAACCCTGACCCTAACCCTTAACCAAATCATACTTAACCCTAACCCAAACCCTAAACCCTAACTAACCCTAACCCTAACCCTGACACTAACCCTAACCCTAACCCTAACCCTGACCCTAACCCTAACCCTAACCCTAACCCTGACCCTAACCCTAACCCTAACCCTGACCCTAACCCTAACCCTAACCCTGACCCTAACCCTTAACAAAACCATACTTAACCCTAACCCTGACCCTAACCCTAACCCTAACCCTAACCCTAACCCTGACCCTAACCCTAACCCTAACCCTAACCCTGACCCTAACCCTTAACCAAACCATACTTAACCCTAATCCTGACCCTAACTCTGACCCTAACCCTTAACCAAACCATACTTAACCCTAACCCTGACCCTAACCCTAACCCTAACCCCAACCCTGACCCTAACCCTAACCCTAACCCTAACCCTGACCCTAACCCTTAACCAAACCATACTTAACCCTAATCCTGACCCTAACCCTGACCCTAACCCTTAACAAAACCATACTTAACCCTAACCCTGACCCTAACCCTAACCCTAACCCTAACCCTAACCCTGACCCTAACCCTAACCCTAACCCTAACCCTGACCCTAACCCTTAACCAAACCATACTTAACCCTAATCCTGACCCTAACTCTGACCCGAACCCTTAACCAAACCATACTTAACCCTAACCCTGACCCAAACCCCAACCCTAACCCTGACCCTGACCCTAACCCTAACCCTAAACCTCCTTAACTAACCCTAACTCTAACCCAAACCCCTAAATTCCATGGTTAAAAAAAAAAATCGCATATGCAAAAAAACGCATACATGAGCATGCCAGTGCGCACATATGCGCATCCATAGGCTATAATGGCCATTTTTAGCGCAAAACGTGCGCATATGTGCGCATGCGCTTTTTTGCAGGACCAAAAAATGCAACATGCTGCGTCTGGAAAATCACAACGCACACCCCAAAAAAACGCAGCGCATGAAAATCGCATACATGCGCTTACAAGCGCGCAGGTATGCGCACCCATGTTAAATATAGGGGAAAAAACGCATGCGCAGGTTAGCGTTTTTTTCCAGCGCTAAAAAACGCAAATGTGAAACCAGCCTTATACAGTGAAAATTATTTTATATAAAAAACAATTATTTTTGCATCCCTTTATTCTAAGAGCTATAACTTTTTTATTTTTCCGGTGATGGAGCTATATAGCAGCTTTTTTTTGCTGGACAAGATGTCGTTTTCAGCTGTACAACGTTTATAAATATCTATCTTTTTTATCATGCTTCATTCCACTTTATGTTCAGCTATATGATGATAAAGCATTGTTTTTTTTTTGCTTTTTTAATGGTCTTCACTAAAGGGGTTAAGTAGTGAAACAGTTTTATAGGTCGGACCATTACAAATGCAGCAATACTAAATATGTGCACTTTTGATTAGATTTTTTTTAATTTAAATATTTATTTGTTGATGGAATAAATATTGAATTTTTATTATTTTTTTAAAAAATATTTTTACAATTATTATTTTTTTTATTTAATTCTTACTTTTAAGCTGTGTCCCACTATGGAACACTCATTTGGTGCTGGCTTTTATACTGACCTGAGAGACTTCCTGACATGCACTGCACATGACAGGAAGTCTGACAGCTCTGGAGACCTGGATGCCGTCATGACGACATCTGGTCTCCATGGCATGCGGTCTTCGATCCAAAGGCAGAGGGGCTGTCAAAGCCTGCCTGCTCCTAGAACACTGCGAACATGTTTGTTTGCAGTGTTCCAGTGGTTAAAGTGCCGAGAGTGGTCCGTGACACCCGGCCGCAATCAGCCAGAGTAAACAATTTAAAGGGGATTTGTATATATATATATACTATATACACTCACTGGCCACTTTATTAGGTACACCTGTCCAACTGTGTGTTAAGACTTAATTTCTAATCAGCCAATCACATGGCGGCAACTCAGTGCATTTAGGCATGTAGACATGGTCAAGACAATCTCCTGCAGTTCAAACCGAGCATCAGTATGGGGAAGAAAGGTGATTTGAGTGCCTTTGAACGTGGCAAGATTGTTGGTGCCAGAAGGGCTGGTCTGAGTATTTCAGAAACTGCTGATCTACTGGGATTTTCACGCACAACCATCTCTAGGGTTTACAGAGAATGGTCCGAAAAAGAAAAAAAATCCAGTGAGCGGCAGTTCTGTGGCCGGAAATGCCTTGTTGATGCCAGAGGTCAGAGGAGAATGGGCATACTGGTTCGAGCTGATAGAAAGGCAACAGTGACTCAAATTGCCACCCGTTACAACCAAGGTAGGCAGAAGAGCATCTCTGAACGCACAGTGCGTCGAACTTTGAGGCAGATGGGCTACAGCAGCAGAAGACCACACTGGGTACCACTCCTCTCAGCTAAGAACAGGCATCTGATGGCTACTTTCAGCAGGATAATGCGCCATGTCATAAAGCTCGAATCATCTCAGATTGGTTTCTTGAACATGACAATGAGTTCACTGTACTCAAATGGCCTCCTCAGTCACCAGATCTCAATCCAATAGAGCATCTTTGGGATGTGGTGGAACGGGAGATTCGCATCAGGGATGTGCAGCCGACAAATCTGCGCCAACTGTGTGATGCCATCATGTCAATATGGTCCAAAATCTCTGAGGAATGCTTCCAGCACCTTGTTGAATCTCTGCCACGAAGAATTGAGGCAGTTCTGAAGGCAAAAGGGGGTCCAACCCGTTACTAGCATGGTGTACCTAATAAAGTGGCCAGTGAGTGTATATACATATATATGTGTACATATACATATATATATATATATATATATATGCACTGCTTGAAAAAATAAAAGGAACGCTTAAACAACACAGTGTAAATCCAAGTCAATCACACTTCTGTGAAATCAACCTGTCCAGTTATGAAGCAACACCTATTGATAAACAATTTCTCCTGCTTTTGTGCAAATGGAACACACACAACAGGTAGAAATGATAAGCAATTAGCAAGACAACTCCAGTAAAGGGGTGATTCTGCAGGGACTGACCACAGACCATTTCTCTGTTCTTATCCATATCCATTTTGGTTGTTGTTTTGGTCACTTCTACATTTTGTAATTGTTTTCTCCCCTAGAGGTACTGTACAGTAGGTAGTAGTACATGACGCGGTGTTTACCAACAGAATGAACAGGATTTGCTCAGGTACTGCAGCTCATCCAGTGCAAGCTGAGACAAGAAGGGTAGCTGTGTCTGACAGCTCAGTGTCCAGATCATGGAGCAGATACCAGGAAACAGGCCAGTGTACCAGGAGATGTAGAGTGGTTCATAGGAGGGCAACAACCCAGCATCAGGACTGCTACCTCCACCTTTGTGCAAGGAGGAACAGTGCCAGAGCCCCACAAAATGACCTCCAGCAGGCCACTAACATCCATGTGTCCTGCTCAAATTGTCAGAAATAGACTCCTTGAGGGTGTTATGATGACCCAACATTCCCAAGTGGGTGTTGGGCTTACAGCCCAACACCTAGCAGGGCAATTGGCATTTGCCAGGGAACATCAAGTTTGGCAGATTCGACATTGGTGCCCTGTGCTCTTCATGGATGAGAGCAGGTTCACACTGAGCAGATTTGACAGATGTGACAGAATCTGGAGATTCTGTGGAGAACTTTCTGCTGCCTGCAACATCTTTCAGCAAGATCAGAAGGCAGTGGGTCATTAATGATGTGGAAGGGTATTTCTTTGGAGCACCACATAGCCCTCCATGTGCTAGCCAGAGGTACCCTTTTTGTCATTAGGTACCAGAATGAGATCCTCAGACCCATTGTGAGACCATATGCAGGTGCAATGGTTTCTGGGTTCCTTCTGATGCATGACAATGCTAGGCCTCATGTGGCAGAAGTGTGTCTGCAGTTCCTGCATGATGAAGGCATTGATGCTGTGGACTGGACCATTGATGCTATGAATCATTTTCCAGACTTGAATACTATCAAGCACATCTGGTTCATCATATCTCCTTCCATCCACCAATGCCACATTGAACCAAAGACAGTCCACGAGTTGATTGATGCTTTAATCCAGGTCTGTGAGGAGATCAATCAGAAGAACATCCACCACCCACTGAGCATCATTTCCTTGCCTCAAGGCATTTCCACTGAAGTTGGATCATTTTGAGTACCATTCCAAATCCAGTCATCCATGTGATATTCATTTTGACTTACATTGACCGTTTTTACATTTTTTTGTTCTCAAGGCATTCCGTCATGTAATGAACAAAGATATAAAGATTTGCAACTGAAATATTTCTTTTAGTGATATCTAGGATGTGGTATTTTAGTGTTCAAAAGAAGAAAAGTGTCCAGCTCAATCGATTTCGTGAAGATAAAAATTTCTTTATTCACAAAACTTGCAACATAGAAGACAAAATCTTCAGCACAATACCAAATGGGCATGAATCTCGATGCGTTTCTGGAGACTAAGCTGCCATCATGACATGACTGTGCTGAAGATTTTGTCCTCCATGTTGCAAGTTTTGTAAATAAAGAAATTTTTATCTTCACGAAATCAGTTGAGCTGGACACTTTTCTTCCTTTGGATTACACATGCTAGGACACAGCGGGTCCGTGCTCCTGAAGCTTATGAAATGCACTGACAGTTGAGCTGGCTATATGTATTTTAGTGTTCCCATTATTTATTTGAGCAGTATATATATATATATATATATATATATATATATAATATATATATATATATATACACTCACTGGCCACTTTATTAGGTACACCTGTCCAACTGTGTGTTAAGACTTAATTTCTAATCAGCCAATCACATGGCGGCAACTCAGTGCATTTAGGCATGTAGACATGGTCAAGACAATCTCCTGCAGTTCAAACCGAGCATCAGTATGGGGAAGAAAGGTGATTTGAGTGCCTTTGAACGTGGCATGATTGTTGGTGCCAGAAGGGCTGGTCTGAGTATTTCAGAAACTGCTGATCTACTGGGATTTTCACGCACAACCATCTCTAGGGTTTACAGAGAATGGTCCGAAAAAGAAAAAAAATCCAGTGAGCGGCAGTTCTGTGGCCGGAAATGCCTTGTTGATGCCAGAGGTCAGAGGAGAATGGGCATACTGGTTCAAGCTGATAGAAAGGCAACAGTGACTCAAATTGCCACCCGTTACAACCAAGGTAGGCAGAAGAGCATCTCTGAACGCACAGTGCGTCGAACTTTGAGGCAGATGGGCTACAGCAGCAGAAGACCACACTGGGTACCACTCCTCTCAGCTAAGAACAGGCATCTGATGGCTACTTTCAGCAGGATAATGCGCCATGTCATAAAGCTCGATTCATCTCAGATTGGTTTCTTGAACATGACAATGAGTTCACTGTACTCAAATGGCCTCCTCAGTCACCAGATCTCAATCCAATAGAGCATCTTTGGGATGTGGTGGAACGGGAGATTCGCATCAGGGATGTGCAGCCGACAAATCTGCGCCAACTGTGTGATGCCATCATGTCAATATGGTCCAAAATCTCTGAGGAATGCTTCCAGCACCTTGTTGAATCTCTGCCACGAAGAATTGAGGCAGTTCTGAAGGCAAAAGGGGGTCCAACCCGTTACTAGCATGGTGTACCTAATAAAGTGGCCAGTGAGTGTATATACACTGTATATATATATACTGTACATATATATATCTAATATATAAAGCTCAAAGTGTGTATGTATGTATGCATGTATGTGTGTATGTATGTGTGTGTGTTTGTGTGTGTGTATGTCCGGGATAGGCATCCGCACCGTCGCAACTACAGCCACAAAATTTGACACAGTCACACGTCTGGACCCCGAGAGCGTCCTAAGCTATGTTGCGAGGTGAAATTTTAACCCCGCGCATTCCAATTCACCAAACAAATTTGCCCCCATCTTCATACTGGGGAAAAAGTGTGTGTGTGTCAAGCCCCGCCCCTCATTATGATGTCATAATGTCCCTATTTGCATACTGGGGAAACAGTGTGTGTGCATCAAGCCCCGCCCCTCATTATGATGTCACAATGGTTGCCATGGCGACGCTGATGTCATCATAGGTTACAATCCCTGCCGCCGCTCATTATGATGTCATAATGGATGACTATGGGATGGAGGATGTGTGATGGGTATATGGGCCCTGGACTATTGGATGGAGGATATGTATATCGGGTATATGGGCACGGGACTATGGGATGGAGGATATGTATGATGGGTATATGGGCATGGGACTATGGGATGGAGGATGTGTAATGGGTATATGGGCATGGGACTATGGGATGGAGGATGTGCGATGGGTATATGGGCATGGGACTATGGGATGGAGGATATGTATGATGGGTATATGGGCATGGGACTATGGGATGGAGAATATGTATGATGGGTATATGGGCACGGGACTATGGGATGGAGGATATGTATGATGGGTATATGGGCACGGGACTATGGCATGGCAGATATGTACATGGGCACGGGACTATGGGATGGTGGATATGTATGATGGGTATATGGGCACGGGACTATGGGATGGAGGATATGTATGATGGGTATATGGGCATGGGACTATGAGATGAAGGATGTGTGATAGGTATATGGGCACTCGACTATGGGATGGTGAATATGTATGATGGGTATATGGGCATGGGACTTTGGGATGGAGAATATGTATGATCGGTATTTGGGCACGGGACTATGGGATGGAGGATATGTATGATGGGTATGTGGGCACGGGACTATGGAATGGAGAATATGTATGATGGGTATATGAGCACGGGACTATGGGATGGAGGATAAGTATGATGGGTATATGGGCACAGGACTATGGGATGGAGGATATGGATGATGGGTACATGGACATGGGACTATGGGATGGAGGATGTGCGATGGGTATATGGGCATGGGACAATGGGATGGAGGATGTGTATGATGGGTATATGGGCATGGGACTATGGGATGGAGGATATGTATGATGGGTATATGGGCACGGGACTATGGGATGGAGGATATGTATGATGGGTATATGGGCATGGGACTATGAGATGAAGGATGTGTGATAGGTATATGGGCACTCGACTATGGGATGGTGAATATGTATGATGGGTATATGGGCATGGGACTTTGGGATGGAGAATATGTATGATCGGTATTTGGGCACGGGACTATGGGATGGAGGATATGTATGATGGGTATGTGGGCACGGGACTATGGAATGGAGAATATGTATGATGGGTATATGAGCACGGGACTATGGGATGGAGGATAAGTATGATGGGTATATGGGCACAGGACTATGGGATGGAGGATATGGATGATGGGTACATGGACATGGGACTATGGGATGGAGGATGTGCGATGGGTATATGGGCATGGGACAATGGGATGGAGGATGTGTATGATGGGTATATGGGCATGGGACTATGGGATGGAGGATATGTATGATGGGTATATGGGCATGGGACTATGGGATGGAGAATATGTATGATGGGTATATGGGCAAGGGACTATGGGATGGAGAATATGTATGATGGGTATATGGGCACGGGACTATGCGATGGAGAATATGTATGATGGATATATGGGCACGGGACTATGGGATGGAGAATATGTATGATGGGTATATGAGCATGGGACTATGGGATGCAGGATATGTATGATGGGTATATGGGCACGGGACTATGGGATGGAGGATATGTATGGTGGGTATATGGGCATGGGACTATGGGATGGAGAATATATATGACTGGTATATGGGCACGGGACTATGGGATGGAGGATATGTATGATGGGTATATGGACACGGGACTATGGGATGGAGAATATGTATGATGGGTATATGAGCACTGGACTATGGGATGGAGGATATGTATGAAGAGTATATGGGCATGGGACTATGGGATGGTGGATATGTATGATGGGTATATGGGCACGGGACTATTTGATGCAGGATATGTATGATGGATATATGAGCACTGGACTATGAGATGAAGGATGTGTGATGGGTATATGGGCATGGGACTATGGGATGGAGGATATGTGTGATGGGTATATGGGCACTGAACTATGGGATGGAGGATATGTATGACGGGTATATGGGCACGGGACTATGGGATGGCGGATATGTATATGGGCACGGGACTATGGGATGTAGGATGTGTGATGGGTATATGGGCACTTGACTATGGGATGGAGGATATGTATGACGGGTATATGGGCACGGGACTATGGGATGGCAGATATGTATGATGGGTATATGGGCACAGGACTATGGGATGGAGGATATGTATGATGGGTATATGGGCATGGGACTATGAGATGAAGGATGTGTGATGGGTATATAGGCACTCGACTATGGGATGGCGAATATGTATGATGGGTATATGGGCATGTGACTATGGGATGGAGAATATGTATGATGGGTATGTGGGCAGTGGACTATGGGATGGAGGATATGTATGACCGGTATATGGGCAAGGGACTATGGGATGGTGGATATGTATATGGGCACGGGATTATGGGATGGAGGATGTGTGATGGGTATATGGGCACGGGACTATGGGATGGTGGATATGTATATGGGCACAGGACTATGGGATGGAGGATGTGCGATGGGTATATGGGCACTGGATTATGGGATGGAGGATATGTATGACGGGTATATGGGCACAGGACTATGGGATGGAGGATATGTATGATGGGTATATGGACATGGGACTATGAGATGAAGGATGTGTGATGGGTATATGGGCACTCGACTATGGGATGGCAAATATGTATGATGGGTATATGGGCATGGGACTATGGGATGGAGAATATGTATGATGGGTATATGGGCACTGGACTATGGGATGGACAATATGTATGATGGGTATATGGGCATGGGACTATGGGATGGAAGATGTGTGATGGGTATATAGGCACTCGACTATGGGATGGAGGATATGTATGATGGGTATATGGGCATGGGACTATGGGATGGAGAATATGTTTGATGGGTATATGGGCATGGGACTATGGGATGGAGAATATGTATGATGGGTATATGGGAATGGAACTATGGGATGGAGGATGTGTGATGGGTTTATGGGCACTCGACTATGGGATGGAGGGTATGTATGATGGGTATATGGGCATGGGACTATGGGATGGAGAATATGTATGATGGGTATATGGGCATATGACAATGGGATGGAGAATATGTATGATGGGTATATGGGCATGGGACTATGGGATGGAGGATGTGTGATGGGTATATGGGCACTCGACTATGGGATGGAGGATATGTATGATGGGTATATGGGCACGGGCCTATGGGATCGTGGATATGTATGATGGGTATATGGGCACGGGACTATGGGATGGAGGATAATTATAATTTGCTATAACTTACCACAGTTAGTTACTATGCCCGGGCAGTGCCGGGCTCTTCAGCTAGTATATTTATATATTCTGTGGGTTTGTCCAATGAAAACAACACCACGTTCAATTTAGAAAGATTTCACCACATTATACAATTGACATGTTAACTTTATTTTGCGGATCGATATGATTGTGGTGTTACGCCATATATAATCTCTTTATGTTTTACTGCACTATCATAAGAAAACGCACTTTTTTTGGTCATCGTATTGTGAGATATCTAATTTTTTCATTTTTCTGCTTATAGAACTGAATGATGACTTGTTTTCTCCTGAAAATGTTTCGTTCTTATTGGCACCATTTAGAGATACATAAATCTTTTTGATCACAATATTAATAAAACAGCAAAAATTGCATTTTTTTGAATAGCATTCAACACACAGGATAAATACTATAATTTGATTGGCTGTTCTAAATGCGGTTAAACTAAATATGTTTTTTTTTCACATGTCTATTTACATTTTTTTTAATTCTAAAACTGGGATTTGGGTATTTTTTGTATTGACATTGTTTTTTACTTTTAAAAACATTTTTTAATTATACATATTTTACTATTGTGATTTGAACATGCATTATTTGCAATGATAATACACTCTACTAATTATGAAGTATAGTATATTATCTAACCTTATACAAAGGAACCTTTTCTTTCTGCCACTCTCGTATTTTTTCCCCTGGTGATTTGAAAAAATGAAACACGACGGGAGATGTTGGGGATACGGTCACTAAAGGACACCTGGATATACTAGTGAAGGAGATTGATGTGGTTAGTGGACTTGTGTTTCCCTCCCTCCTTCCCAGGATCACCAGGACCTTTGAAGACAATGAGAGCATCACCCGGTTTCATCTGACTACAAAACTGGGTGAGATTGTTCCTATGATTTTCTTCTGTTATAATGCCTAAAGGCCTTGTTACACATAACGATGTCCCAGCGATCCCACCAATGATCTGACATGGATGGGATCGCTGGGACATCGTTAGACTGATCGCTGGTGAGCTGTCACATAGACAGCCCCTCCAGCGATCAGGACCAGTGAGCAAGCTGGTATCTAAGGTAAACAGAAGGATTTCTAAGAGCCACGCGACTCTTGGATACCAACTGTTTACCCTGGAAACCAGCGTGCATGCTGGTATCTAAAGTAAACAGTGGGTTTCTAAGAGCCGCTCTCGTTAGCGATCTCGCTGTGTGTGATGGGGCCTTAAGAAAAGCATAGTGGCCCTTTTATTCTAAAGTGCGGTATGTGTCATTTATTTCCTTGCACTAATATACATAGGATTTTTGGTGACACCTTGTTTTTGAGTATATTGTACACCACATAATTTCTTGACAGTGGGTTTATTATTATTGTGGGTCCAGAAGATGTTGAAACAACACATCAAGAGCAAATCATTGGGGAGGGTTTATACAGCCCCTCAGATGTGGAACCCTCTTCTTGCATGTTGAAACCCACAATTTGAATACTTGCTTAATATTTTTTTTCTGTTGTTTTATGGACCAATGGTCTTTTTAATGGAATTATTAAAGGTTATATTTTAATTTTTTCACCACTACCTTGCTGCAAATCTAAAATGCACCGTCCAAAACGTGATATGTTTTCAAGGTAGAGATGCAACACAAATATGCATTTTCCCCAATGCATTCCTTTAAAATAGCACCAAGTACCAGATTACTATAGTGTTGGCAAAATTTGTCATTAAAGAATTTTAAAAAATCGAATTATGGTCTGGTAGCTGCAGAAATATTTAATTACAGTTACCGTAAACATTATTTAGCAATAATTAAAATTAATTTTTTAAAAACGTTGAAAATATATTACACTGTACCTCAGTAAAGAAAAATAACACTTCTTAAAACACTGAAGTGAAAACTGGAAAATAAAACATTTCTTTCATTTATTTGCATCATGGCACGGCTATAGAAATTGTTGAACTTTTTAATATTGTATTTGTCTATTTTTATTTTATGTTCATTTCTTGCAAGCACAGAATAAGATATTGCAAATGTGAATTTCCAGAAAATTGAACTTAAAGTAAACAGGGAGGGATCATTTAAATGACAAAGAAGTTTGCAGAACCTTTTCATAATGAGGGATATTAAACAGAAGCGTATTTGAATACTAATTGACAAAAGGACTCTAGGATATAGAAAGTTGTGTAAATAGTGGCATATGGTGCCATTTTGCAGTTGCTATTTCTCACTGGTGTCTCCCTTAGCTAGAATGAATTTCGAAGCCCCCAATCAATAGAATATGGCTAACCAGGAATCATTGGTTCTCTGCTTAAATATACTTAATTCTACACCTTCTGCGTCTGTTTCAACATGGAGCAGATGATAAATGTGCATTTTGCTACATTGTGCTACAACAATGGTCATTATAGCATTTACCTAATGGAAGCAGCTGCTCAGTTGCAAAGTGTGTCTCTAATATTGGGATTCAATAAGGGAGCATGAGAAATGACCTCAACAACATAACTATGTTAAAATTAAAAGTCTTCGTGGTCTTATTTAGCAAGTGCTTGCATTGAAAATTTTTAGCACATTAAAAGAAAATCAAAGAGACTATTTTTAGATTTAAACATTACCTCTAAGAAGTAAATGGACATGTTTTTAGGGAAGAATAATGTGAGCGGGCAAAATGACCTGTTTTCAATTCAATTATTGTAATCTTTATGTTAATCAATTGCAAGACAGCAATGTAATTGAAACTAGAAGAAAAATAGTCAGTCAAGCAGCTGTACAATCCATGAATTAACATGAGATACATTGGAAAAATGGAATTAATATCTATAATAAAACAAAATAGACTTCCATTAACATCTCTTAGGGTATTATGAGAAATGGCACAGATATTGCTAGACAGCCTCCACTGAGTAGTGATAGGCTAATTCGTGGATATTTGGGTCCAGTGGGTCCAGCCGAATATGTAAAAAAAAGTTTGGCTTGGGTACCAAAATGGTACCCAAACTTGAACCAGGACCATATTAAAATGATTGAGGTTCCCAAACGTCCATTGTTTCACACTCTGTCAAGAGTGTGACAGTTCAGGAAACACCGCCGATCAGAGCGCTGCAGTTCCCATGCCCTCAGACAGATGAATGTGTGTGAGCCAGCAGCTCTGACCAGCAGTAAAAAGGTTACTGCCGGTCACAGGTGATACTACTCTTATCAGTATATGCCTGGTCTTGCTGATAGTAGTGGGAGTAGGCGAAACTGATGAGAGTATTCACCAGCTGGCACCTGTACAATAAATAATTTAAAAAAGTGGTGTCTGTTGTGAGTTCATTTTTCCCTTCACCATTGAGGTCTGATGAACTCCCTCCTCTAGTGAAGGAAGGTAGTGAGACTGATTACCAAACACCTGGGCAGCTAGATGATGACTGGGTGGCTGGAATTGAGGACTGGATATAAGGCTGCTGACGCCCTTCTTCCTGGCTGGTGATTTTCCTGCTGGATTCTTGGAGACCAGTCTGATTCCTGCATCTCAAAGCTAAGTTTTTCTGCTCTGCCTTGTACTCTTCAGTTTTGTTTTTGTTTTGCCCTGTTTTTTGGGAGTTCTGCCATCTCCGGCTGGGGGTGAGCTGAATTCCATTTTTGTCTCTGATCTGTTGATATTTTGCTCTGTCTTCAGAATATACCTGAGTGCTGATATAGTCTTTTGAAGCCTAGCGACTTCAAGGCCTGTTTTTCCTATCAGTCGGTTGGCTCATTTTGATAGGGTTTTTGCGGATGGCAGACAGCAGCTTTCCTATCCTGTCCTATGTAGTTAGCTTGGGCCCCATCATTTGCTCAACCTATCTTTCTATCTGTGTTAGTGTTTTCATCTTGCTTCACTGTCATTATATGTTGGGGGCTGCCTATTGCTTTGGGGTCTGCTCTGGGACAGTTTAGTTTTTCCCCTTTCTGTCTTTGGGCTATATAGTTCTCTGGCTGTGATCGAGGGGTCTAGGGCACCGTAGGAACCCCCCACGGCTACTGCTAGTTGTTGTGGATAGGTTCAGGGGTCTGCAATCCGATAGCTGCCAACCTCCCTGGTTTTTCTGGACTTAGCTGGTATTTTGTTTTTTCCTCCTTCGGTGACTCATCATAACAGAATCACCAGCCATACCGCAGATCCAAGGGTACTCAATAGCAGGAGAGAATTGTAAAGAAAAAAAAAAAAAAAAAAGAAAAGTGTCAGAATTTTTTTTTTTTGTGCATATTTTTTCCTCTATATCTCTGAGGCCATAGGGGGAATTTTTCTCTCAATGGAGATGAAGCAATTGTCTGATCGTGTGGAGCAGCTTGCTGCTGAAGTGCGGGGAATTTCCGCCTATCTTGCTCATTCACATGCTGCTGAACCAAAGATTCCTTCTCCTGATGTATTTTTGGGGGATCGGTCTAAATTCTTGAATTTCAAGAATAATTGTAAATTATTTTTTGCCTTGAAGCCTAACTCGTCGGGGAACTCCGCGCAGCAGGTTAAAATTGTCATCTCTTTGCTGCGCGGTGATCCCCAGGATTGGGCGTTTTCTTTGAAACCTGATGATCCTATTCTGAATAATGTGAACGCATTTTTTCAAGCCTTGGGGTTGTTGTATGATGAACCAAATGCTATTGATCAGGCTGAAAAGACCCTTTTGGCATTAAGCCAGGGTCGGGATTCGGCAGAGTTGTACTGTCAAAAATTCCGAAAGTGGGCGGTCCTTACTACCTGGAATGATGGTGCCTTGGCAGCCCTCTTTCGGAAGGGTTTGTCAGAAACTGTAAAAGATACTATGGTGGGATTTCCTGTTCCCTCTGGTCTTGACGATTCTATGTCATTAGCCATTCAGGTGGATCGGCGTTTACGTGAACGCAAAACTACACGAGAGATGTTACCACCTGTTGAACAAATGTCTGAACCTATGCAATGTGATAGAATTTTGTCTAGGGCGCAACGTCAGGAGTTCAGAAGGCGTAATAAGCTGTGTTTTTTTTGTGGAGATGCCTCGCATATTATTTCTGTCTGCCCTAAATGAGAGAAACGTTGTGCACACACGTTTTCTGTGGGTGGTGTTCAACCTAAGTTTCTTCTGGCAATTACTCTGATCTGCTCCCTGTCCACATTTTCCGCCAAGGCTTTTGTGGATTCAGGAGCAGCTCTGAACCTGATGGACTTGGATTTTGCTAAACATTGTGGATTTCCTATGACACCTCTGCGGACGCCTATCCCTTTGAGGGGTATTGATGCTACTCCTTTGGCGAAGAATAAACCTCAGTTTTGGACCCAGGTGGTAATGCGGGTCGCCCCAGACCATCAAGAAAATTGCAGATTTTTGGTGTTGCATAATTTGCATGATACCATTGTTCTGGGGCTTCCCTGGTTGCAAATCCATAATCCAGTTCTGGATTGGAAATCTTTGTCTGTGGTGAGTTGGGGTTGTCGGTGTGCCCTTAGTGATGCTCCTGTTTTCTCCACCTCTCCCCAGTCACATGATGTTCCTGACTATTTGGCTGACTTTTATGATGTATTTAGTGAGAATGAGTCTGCGTCTTTGCCTCCTCATAGGAGTTATGACTGTGCTATTGAGCTGAACCCGGGGTGTAAATTCCCCAAGGGTCGGCTTTTCAATTTATCTGTACCCGAGCACGAGGCTATGCGATCCTATATTAAGGAGGCATTGGAGAAGGGTCATATTAGACCATCCTCTTCACCCTTAGGTGCTGGGTTTTTTTTTGTGGCTAAAAAGGATGGTTCATTAAGGCCTTGTATTGACTATCGTGCCCTCAACAAAATTACTGCTAAATATCAGTATCCATTACCCCTGACTTCTGATCTATTCTCCAGAGTTAAAGGTGCTTGCTGGTTTACCAAGCTTGACCTCAGGGGGGCGTATAATCTTATCCGCATTAAGCATGGGGATGAATGGAATACGGCGTTTAATACTCCGAAGGGACATTTTGAGTACCTGGTGATGCCTTTTGGGCTCACTAATGCCCCTTCTGTCTTCCAGTGCTTCATGAACGATATATTCCGAGACTTTGTGGATACATTTTTGATTATCTATCTGGATGATATTTTGATCTTCTCCAAGAATTGGGACTCTCATGTGGAACATGTTCGGACTGTGTTCCGGATTTTGAGGGAAAATTCCCTGTATGTCAAGGGATCGAAATGCCTTTTTGGGGTACAGAGGATTTCATTTTTGGGATTTATTTTGTCTCCGTCAACTATTGAAATGGACCCGGCCAAGGTACAGGCCATTTATGATTGGGTTCAGCCCACTTCTTTGAAGGCCCTCCAGAAGTTTTTGGGTTTTGCTAATATTTATCGGAAATTTATAGCTAATTTTTCTGGTATTGCCAAGCCATTGACGGATTTGACTAGGAAGGGTGCTGATGTGCTGAATTGGTCTCCAGAGGCTGTTTCTTCCTTTCAGGAGCTGAAGCGAAGATTCACTTCTGCTCCGGTTTTGCGGCAACCTGATGTCTCACTCCCGTTTCTGGTGGAGGTGGACGCTACTGAGATTGGTGCAGGAGCGGTGTTGTCCCAAAAAGATCCTGTATCATCTAAAATGAATCCTTGTGCTTTCTTTTCCTGAAAGTTCTCCCCATCTGAATGTAACTATGATGTGGGGAATCGGGAACTGTTGGCTATGAAATGGGCATTTGAGGAATGGAGACATTGGTTGGAGGGAGCCAAACACCAAGTCGTGGTCCTTACTGACCACAAGAATTTGATTTACCTGGAGTCGGCCAAGCGTTTGAATCCTAGACAGGCTAGGTGGGCCTTGTTTTTTACACGTTTTGATTTTGTGGTCTCTTTTCTTCTGGGCACTAAGAATGTCAAGGCAGATGCCCTCTCTAGGAGTTTCCTTGCTGATTCTCCTGTTGTGACTAAGCCTACTACCATCTTAGGCGAGAGGGTAGTTCTTTCTGCCATCTCGCCCGATTTGAGACGTGCTCTGGAAGAGTTTCAGGATGACAAACCTGAGCGTTGTCCCAGTGGAAAGTTGTATGTTCCTGACCAGTGGAGGAAGAGAGTAGTGTCTGAAGTTCATTGATCTGCATTGGCTGGTCATCCAGGTATTTTTGGTACTAGAGATCTGGTGAGTCGATCTTTTTGGTGGCCCGCCTTGTCTCGTGATGTCAGGAATTTTGTGCAGTCCTGTGGGACTTGCTCCCGGTCTAAATCTTGTTCTCACTCTAGTGGCTTGTTGATGCCTTTGCCGGTGACCAGGAGGCCATGGACCCATATTTCAATGGATTTTATCTCTGATATGCCTGTCTCTCAGAGAATGACTGTTATTTGGGTGATTTGTGATAGATTCTCTAAGATGGTCCGTCTTGTACCACTCCCTAAGTTGCCATCTTCCTCTGAGTTGGTGCCCTTGTTTTTGCAACAGGTGGTTCGCTTGCACGGGATTCCTGAGAACATTGTATCTGACAGAGAAGTTCAGTTTGTGTCTAGATTTTGGAGGACCTTCTGTTCCAAGCTGGGAATTCAGTTGTCCTTCTCCTCTGTGTTTCACCCTCAGACCAATGGGCAGATGGAGAGAACAAACCAGACTTTGGAGTCGTATTTGAGATGTTTTATTTCTGCCGATCAGGATGATTGGGTTTCATTTTTGCCCTTGGCCGAATTTGCTTTAAATAATAGAGCTAGTTCTGCCACTTTGATGTCACCTTTTTTTGTAACTTTGGTTTTCACCCTCGATTTTCTTCAGGGCAGGTGGAGCCTTCTGCCTGCCCAGGTGTTGACACTGTGGTGGAGAGAATGCACCAGATCTGGGACCAAGTAGTGGATAAGTTGTCTCTCTCCCAGGAAAAGGCCCAGCGGTTTTCCAACCGGCGTAGGACCGTTGGTCCCCAGTTTAAGGTGGGTGATATGGTTTGGTTGTCATCAAAAAATATCGCTATGAAGGTGGCTTCTCCTAAGTTTAAGCCTAGATTTATTGGACCTTACAAGATTTTGGAGATTATTAATCCGGTCTCTTTACGGTTGGCTCTTCCTGTCACATTTAAAATTCATAATGTGTTTCATAAGTCCTTGTTGAAGAGGTTTGTTGAACCAGTAGTTCCTGTGGTGGCACCTCCTGACCCTATATTGGTTGAAGGTAACATGGAATATGAGGTAGAGAAGATACTGGATTCCCGTCTGGCTAGACGGAGACTCCAGTATTTGGTTAAGTGGAAGGGTTATGGTCAGGAGGATAATTCCTGGGTCTCTGCCTCTGATATTCATGCTGAAAGATTGGTGCGTGCCTTTCATTGGGCTCACCCGGATCACCCTGGTGGCATGGATGAGGGTTCGGTGACCCCTCCTCAAGGGGGAGGTACTGTTGTGAGTTCATTTTTCCCTTCACCATTGAGGTCTGATGAACTCCCTCCTCTAGTGAAGGAAGGTAGTGAGATTGATTACCTAACACCTGGGCAGCTAGATGATGACTGGGTGGCTGGAATTGAGGACTGGATATAAGGCTGCCGACGCCCTTCTTCCTGGCTGGTGATTTTCCTGCTGGATTCTTGGAGACCAGTCTGATTCCTGCATCTCAAAGCTAAGTTTTTCTGCTCTGCTTTGTACTCTTCAGTTTTGTTTTTGTTTTGCCTTGTTTTTTGGGAGTTCTGCCATCTCCGGCTGGGGGTGAGCTGAATTCCATTTTTGTCTCTGATCTGTTGATATTTTGCTCTGTCTTCAGAATATACCTGAGTGCTGATATAGTCTTTTGAAGCCTAGCGACTTCAGGGCCTGTTTTTCCTATCAGTCGGTTGGCTCATTTTGATAGGGTTTTTGCGGATGGCAGACAACTGCTTTCCTATCCTGTCCTAAGTAGTTAGCTTGGGCCCCATCATTTGTTCAACCTATCTTTCTATCTGTGTTAGTGTTTTCATCTTGCTTCACTGTCATTATATGTTGGGGGCTGCCTATTGCTTTTGGGTCTGCTCTGGGACAGTTTAGTTTTTCCCCTTTCTGTCTTTAGGCTATATAGTTCTCCGGCTGTGATCGAGGGGTCTAGGGCACCGTGGGGAACCACCCACGGCTACTGCTAGTTGTTGTGGATAGGTTCAGGGGTCTGCAATCCGATAGCTGCCAACCTCCCTGGTTTTTCTGGACTTAGCTGGTATTTTGTTTTTTCCTCCTTCGGTGACTCATCATAACAGGTGTTCCTCCCATTTTTTATAAACAATCAAACTAAAGCAGACAACTGGGGTTGGTATTCTCAAAAAGGGAAGGGGCTATGGATATTGGCCCTTCCCAGCCTAAAACTAGCAGCCCACAGTCACCCCAAACAAAGTGCATCTATTAGATGCGCCAATTCTGGTGCTTTGTATGACCCTTCCCGCTTGCCCTGTGGTAGTGGCAAGAAAGGTAATAGGTTTTATGTTGAGGTAAGCTGTTTTATGGCCACTGACATCAAACCACGGGTTTAGTAATGGAGAGTCTTTATAATATAGACACAGCCAGAAAAAAGGTCCTCTTTTTGAAATAAGACTCTCCAACCCTCTTTTATCAATTTATTTACAAAAATTAAAAATTAAAAATACCATATTCCTCACCTGTCTGATGATAATCCACATGTCCCATAATGCACTACTACTTTGCTACATCTGTAGCCGAGCTGTGACATGAATAAGGTGAGCGGAATGCTGTTGAGAAAGTTCTCATGCAGCCAGCATTGACATCAGTTAGGCCACCAGAGTTCATCATTGACGTCACAACTGTGCTGGATTCACAGCTGAGGGTTTGCAACATGCCAGCGTGTAGCCATGCAATACAGAAGTAGCAGAGTTAGAGTGTCATGATCAATTTTTGAATCTGTGTCAGATTCTGGATTCTCTTATTTAAACTTTTTTTCCTTTCAGTCCTTTGGGGGTTAATATCAGTTTTTCCCCCCAGTGGCCACTGGTGTAATTGCATTGCTAGGTGAGTTTGCTGATGCAAGTTGGGACCACTCCAACCTTCCTTGAAAAAGTCACCAGAGGCATCAGCTGGAGTTGGTGATACACTTCCTTTTGGATACCAACCTTGGTCAAGACAGGAGCTGGCTGAGAGCAGTGGTGCTTCTGCTGAATGATGATTTGATGACTTACTCTGCTGCTCGGTGCATTGCAGCAGAGAAAGCTAAGTGTTGTTTTTTAGTTGATTTAACCCCAAGGTGTCTGTCTTATCTTTCCTTTTGTTTTATTTGTGCAGTTCACTTTTTTCCCTATCTCACCTCATGGGGAGGGGGTTGGGGCTTTAGCTCAGGGCTAAACATGAGAAAGGGACAGGTTGGTGACTTGGGACTCACTACCATCAAGTATACCCCCAAGCTAAGGAAAGTCAGGGCACCCCCTTAGCATGAGGGGCAGTTCAGAGGCCCAGGTTCCTCGTCCCCGGTTTTCCCACTACTGTCCCGTGACATAGAGCACATGAAGGGTCTTAAGGATTATAGTCGGACAGATAAGGCGTGTTGTGGTTTTTTATTTTTTTATTTATTTATTTTTAAATAAAGGGGTAAAAGAGTTTGAGAGAGTTTTATTTCCAATAAAGGACTTTATCATAGCAGTGTCTTTATTACAATAAGACTATGGGGTTAGTAATGGGGGTGTCTTACAGATGCCTCTCCTTTAGAGTTGAGCGAAACGGGTCAAAAAAGTTCAAAAGTCGAAACGAAACCCAACCTTAGCGTGAGGTCGGCCATGAGGTCAGTGACTTTAGCGCCAAAGTCGCGTTTCAAAAGATGCTTTAGCGCCCTTTTTCAGCCAATCAGGAAGAACGGACACTGTGGGCAACGCGATGACATAGGCAGCGGTCACCACCATCTTGGAGGAGGGCATGCAAGTGATTGGCTTGCTTTGCGTGGCGTCACAGGGGGTATAAAAGGGCGGGGACGCCGACCGCCATGCTACTCATGCTGATCTCAGAATAGGGAGAGCTGCTGCAGCTGCTGATTCTGTAGGGAGAGCGTTAGGAAGGCAAAAAGAAAAAAAAAACTGCTTCTGCTGCTAGCGCTTTTCACTGTAGTTACTGTGCAGTGAAAGGTGAAGATTTCTGCTTTTGTGCAGCAGCGCTGGTGGTGATTAGCCTGCCTTTTAAGGCTAGCTGCATTGCTGTGTGCACACTGGTGTTCAAACTGCTTTTTTAAAAGCAATCCAAATTGTATATTGTATTATTTTGTCCTGGTGAAGTAGTGAGAGTTCATTTTTTCACACACCGTACAGCGGTGTACGCTCCTCACACAGTACCATATAACGGCTGTAATCATGGCCAAATTGAAGCTATCTACATGTGTGACTCTGTAAGGAAATGTCGAGGAGTTTGTCCATTCTTACAGACCTACACCTTATAGTTTTTTCCGTTTTTCAAACAGTTTAGCATATTTGCTGTTTGATTACATTCAAAACTAGAGAGAGACAGCGTGTGTCAGTCCATATACAAAAACATGGAGCTTGACAATTTTACATACACCGTACAGCGGTGTACGTGCAGGCTCTTCTCTCAGTACCGTGTAACGGCTGTTATCACGGCCAAATTGAAGCTATGTGTGTGACTCTGTAAGGAAAATTCGAGGAGTTTGTCCGTTCTTACAGACCTACACCTTATAGTTTTGTCTATTTTTCAAACAGTTTAGTATATTTGCTGTTTGATTACATTCAAAACTAGAGAGAGACAGCGTGTGTCAGTCCATATACAAAAACACGGAGCTTGATAATTTTACATACACTGTACAGCGGGGTACGTGCACGCTCCTCTCTCAGTACCGTGTAATGGCTGTTATCACGGCCAAATTGAAGCTATCTACTTGTGTGACTCTGTAAGGAAAAGTCGAGGAGTTTGTCCATTCTTACAGATCTACACTCTAGGGAGATTTCAATTCTGCCCAATTCTACATACACCTTGTAGTTTGTCATACACTAGGCAATTTCTGCCGGTCACATTGCGGTGTTATAGACACAGGGCCTGACAGAATCCAACTGTGTCCTGAAGTGTAGAGAGATTCCAATTCTCCACAGTCCGTCCTCTATCCACCTTTCTTACAACATCCAGAATCTGCCTGTCACATTGCGGTGTAACATAAACAGGGCCTGACAGAATCCAACTGTGTCCTGAAGTCTAAAGAAATTCCAATTCTCCACAGTTCTCTATACACATTTCTTACACCATCCAGAATCTGCCTGTCACATTGCGGTGTAATATAAACAGGGCCTGACAGAATCCAACTGTGTCCTGAAGTCTAGAGAGATTCCAATTCTCCACAGTCCTCTATACACCTTTCTTAGGCCGGTTTCACATTAGCGCATTTTCAGCGCGCGCACGGCCGGGGGTAGCTCCGCCCCCGAGCCTGCTCTCTGCCCGGCGTGCCCGCCCCTTCCTTGTAGCGCCGCCTCCTAGCGGACAGCGGCGCCTGCGATCGGCGCACCCTATCTTTAGCATAGGGTGCGCCGATCGTGCGCAGGCCGTGCGCTAGTTGCGCTTTGACCTGCGCTGCGCACTTTTGACGGTGCGCCGTGCGCGCCAAAATCCGAAAAGTTTGATTTTGGCGCGCACGGCGCACCGTCAAAAGTGCGCAGCGCAGGTCAAAGTGCAACTAGCGCACGGCCTGCGCACGATCGGCGCACCCTATGCTAAAGATAGGGTGCGCCGATCGCAGGCGCCGCTGTCCGCTAGGAGGTGGCGCTACAAGGAAGGGGCGGGCACGCCAGGCAGAGAGCCGGCTCGGGGGCGGAGCTACCCCCGGCCGTGCGCGCGCTGAAAATGCGCTAATGTGAAACCGGCCTTACACCATCCAGAATCTGCCGGTCACATTGCGGTGTAACATAAACAGGGCCTGACAGAATCCAACTGTGTCCTGAAGTCTAGAGAGATTCAAATTCTCTCCACTCCTATATACACCTTGTACCTTGTTTTACAGTACCATATAGTTGGTGGTTTTTTGGGTACATTTTCCCCAAAAATGAGGAAGTGTGGTGGAAGAGTCCATGGAAGTGGGCGGGGGTTGGCAGCTGGTAATGATGGTGTTGGTGGTGGATCTGCAGGTAGTGGCAAAAGCAAAATAGCACCTAATGCAGGAGGTGTTGAGCCTGCGTCATCGTCTTGCTCCACAAGGCCTGGAAGGATCCCTTTTCTGGGAGTAGGTAAACCGATTTTAAAGCCGGAGCTTCAAGAACAAGTTTTGGCTTATATTGCTGACTCAGCCTCCAGCTCTGTCGCCTCCTCTTCTGAAGTTTTAAAAAATAAAAGCACTGATTCATCATTGGAGGCTCATGGTCATGAACCACACCTTTCCTTGTGTCCTTCACCCCAACCAAAATTGAAAGATGCGGCAGGCCACATTACAGATTACTCCATGGAGCTGTTTTCACATACCATGCCTGGGTTATCAAGTCAAATCGTGAATTACCCAGGCCAAGATGAATCTGACATGGAGCGCACTGATGCACAGCCACTGATAGATGATTCTGCTGGTACATTCACTCAGAGCACTACATTGTCCTCGCAATGTACAGAGGCAGAATCTGACCCTGATGAAACTCAGGTGCCCCGTCCCACATACTATACCACCATACACGGTGACACAGAGGAAGGTGCACATGACATTGAAGAGGAGGTGATGGATGACCCTGTTGTTGACCCAGATTGGCATCCACTGGGGGAAGAGGGTGCCACTGCCAATAGCTCAGAAGAGGAGGAGGAGCATCCGCAGCAGGCATCAACATCACAACAGCTGTTATCTGGCAGGCCCGGAGCAGTACAAACACAGGTTACAAAAACCAAAAGAGTTGCAGGACAGCTTGGCCAGACGGTCAAAATAGCACAGCGTGCAAGGCCTCAAAATGTCTTCCATAGTAGGAAGAGTGCAGTGTGGCACTTTTTTGAACAAAATCCTAATGATCAGGGAAAGGTTATCTGTAAGAAGTGCGCAAAGACCTTTAGCCGAGGGAAAAATCTAAGAAATTTGAATACCAGTTGCATGCTAAGACATTTAACTGCCATGCACTTGCAAGCGTGGACGGACTACCAAAACTCATGTACCAAATGTGCAACTGCTTCCAAAGAAGGTAGTCAGCAACACTACATTGTTTCCCCCACTGTAAGCCCACCGGTTAGCACACGACCAGCAGCAAATGTTGAGTTGTCGTCACAAGGGCAAATCAGTCAGGGAATCACACTGTTATTGCAACGAAAGACTGAATCTAGGCCATCAGAAAGAACACCAACTCCATCACCATCATCAATCCTCTCTCAGTCCGCCATGACCACTGCTAGTTCGACCATATGCAGCTCTTAAGTTCAGCTCACCCTACCAGAGACTATGAGTAGGACAAGAACGTACTCATCCTCTCATCTGCGTACAGTGGGTTTGAATGCCCACATTGCCAAACTAATCTCGTTAGAGATGATGCCCTATCAGTTGGTTGAAAGTGCAGCTTTCTGCGAACTCATGGCCTACGCAGTACCACGCTATGACCTACCCAGTCGCCACTTCTTTTCTCGCAAAGCCATCCCAGCCCTCCACTTCCATGTGAAAGACTGCATTGTACATGCACTCAAGCAATCAGTGAGTGGAAAGGTGCACCTCAAAACTGATGCATGGTCCAGTAGGCATGGCCAGGGCCATTACGTGTCCATCACTGCGCACTGGTTAATGTGGTGGATGCAGGGTCCACAGGGGACAGTGGTGGTGGGACAGTGCTGCCTAGCCCATGGTATAGGAAACAGTTGGCAGGAGGCATTCGACCCTCCTCCAGAAGCAAAAGCTCGTCCACAGAACGCAGTCGCACGAGCACTCCATCTGCAGCTGCCAGTGTTGCACACAAGGTGTCCCCCTATCGATCAGCTAGTGGAAAGCGTCAGCAGGCTGTGCTGAAGATGATGTGTTTGGGCGACAGACACACCGCGGAGGTTCTGGCCGACTACTTTCAGCAACAAACTGAGTCATGGCTGGGCAGTCTACATCTTGAGGGAGGCAAGGTAGTTAGTGATAACAGCTGGAATTTTGTGGCAGCCAAAGTCCTTTCAAAACTCAGACACATACCTTGCTTGGCTGACACCTTGAACCTGGTGGTGCAGTGCTTCCTCAATAATTATTCGGAGTTAACAGGCCTGCTCCAGAAGGTCTGAAGACTGTGCTCGCACATCTGCCGGTTGCCGGTACACTCCAGTCGTATGCAGAAGCTGCAGCGATTGCTCCACCTTCCCAAGCACCGCCTAATTATCGACGTTGCAACAAGGTGGAACTCCACCCTGCACATGGTTGAACGGCTGTGCGAACAGAGGCAGGCCGTATTGCATTTGTGGGAGGATACATGGGCAGGCACTTTGACGGCAGACATGGAGTTGACAGGTGTGCACTGGTCGAAGCTGAAAGACCTCTGTAAAGTCCTTCAGTGTTTTGAGGAATGCACACGGCTGGTAGGCGCAGACGACGCCATCATAAGCATGAGCATCCCACTTAAGCGTCTGCTCATGCAATCTTTGACGCACATTAAGGAGCAGGCGTTTGTAGCCGAGGATGATGAGGAAGAGGAGGAGGGAAGCCTTGATGACAGTCAGCCATTGTCTGCTCTGGGAACTCTCCTGGACGAGGTGGAGGAAGAAGAGGAAGAGGTGGAGGAGGATGATGATGGGGATGATTATTTAGGGGAGGAGGATGCTTCTCGTGGGGCAAGAGAAAATGTTGGCGTGGCAAGGTCTGGTACAGGGTTTGTGGGTGACTGGAGGGATGTGGATTTTCCAGAAAGTGCTCCTCCACTCAGCACTCGCAGTGCATCATTGACACCGGGAACATTGGCCCACATGTCAGATTATGCCTTGCAGATCCTAAAAAGGGACCCCGCATTGCCAAAATGATGAACGATGATGACTACTGGTTGGCCAGCATCCTGGATCCACACTATAAAGGCAAATTACAAAACATCATGCCACAGGAGAACCTTGACCTAATATTGGCTACTAAACAAGCAATTCTGGTAAGTCGGTTGGTTGAGGCATTCCCAGCACACAGCAGCGGTGATGGTTCTCACACGAGCCGTAGGGGCCGGGGGCAGCTTGGAAGAGGTATTGGTGGTGCACACATCAGAAGTGGCGTTGGAGACAGGGGTTTCATGACCATGTTGTGGACTGATTTTTCAAGTCCCGCTCACACGACTGGTAATACTGCATCGGTTGAAAGTGACAGGAGACAGCACTTGTCAACTATGGTTACAAACTACTTCTCGTTCCATATCGATGTTCTCCCTCACAGGTCATTCCAATTTGACTATTGGGCCGCTAAACTGGACACCTGGCCTGAATTGGCACAATATGCCTTACAGGAGCTCGCTTGCCCAGCTGCAAGTGTGCTATCGGAAAGAGTCTTCAGTAGTGTTGAGTGACTTTTGGTTTTTTAGGGTCGAGTTTCGTTTCATGAGCAAAATCGGCCGACTATAGGGAAAAGTCGGGGTCGTCCCGAAACACGAAACCCAACGTAAGTCAATGGAGAATTAAAGTCGGCAGTGAGAGGAGGACAGGAAACACACCAACAGTGCCCATTTGAATGCCAAAAGCATAAATTCTTGTTACTGAAGCTTGTCAACCTTAATTAACTTCATAATACCAGTTACGCACTGAAAAATGGGGGTTATTTGGCTACAGTTGTGGGGGGGAGGGCTGGCTCGAGGTTTTCGTGGGCCCAGGGCCAAAGAGCGCCCCTTTAACACATACCACAACTCATGATGCTCCGATACGGCAGAGAAATAGCAGTATAGTACAATGAAAAATACTTCACTTCTTACATCTCATGACTGATATCCATTTTAAATTCTCCAATACCTCCAAAAACGGACAGTATATAACTCCATACAGTATTATGGCCAGCGCTTAGTGCGCTATACAGAGTAATGAGGCCCATATATTTCTCCATACGGAATCATTATTCCCATATAATGTTTCAAACCGTATATGATGAGCTCCACATAATGCTACAGTATATGTTGGTCCCAATGGATGAAGCTCCACTGTCTTATGGGTCCAAATAATGCTCCATATATAATGGGCCCCATTTCTACTGCTCTAGTGTATAATGGGCCCTGTAAATGCTGCTCCAGTGTCTGATGTCCACCTTTGGAATGCTCCAGTGTATGGTGGGCCCCATATGTCATTCACCAGAGTATAGTGCTCCCCTAAAATTGCTGTCCCAACATTGAAAACAATTACATAAGTCTCCTTGCTAGGGAATCCCTGCACTACTCTGAACTCCTTGTCGTCCCCATCTTCCATCTCACTGCACTTGGCTGTTTAGGCCCACCCACTGGCAGAGACACTTTTGCGTACTATGCGGTGCCCTGTGCCAGTGCCATCGCCCATGAGTATGCCCCCCTACCTGCTTAAGGAACCTGCACTTTCATCTGCACCTTCCTCTTTGTCACCGTCTAAGGTGGTATAGTATGCGGGAAGGGGAACCTGAGTTTCCTCTGGGTCAGATTTTGGCTGTGTAGAGTGCGAGGGGAATGTAGTGGTCTGTGTCAATGTACCAGCAGCATCATTCAGCAGTGGCTGGGCCTCAGTGCACTTGTGGCGTCCCCAAGAGTACGGTCGCCACTGTGGCATTACCTTCCTCCTAGGGAGTGTGTTGTCAAGCTTGGGAGCAACGAAGGATCTCTCTAGCAGTGAAACCAACACACAACACATTTCCCACTCCAGGCCAGCAGGGAGACCTCTGAATCTGACTGCTGAGGAGCTGCTCTCTGTGGTCGGGAGGAGCTAAGTTAGGGCACTCTGTGCAGGGAAGGGGAAGTGTGTGGACGTGAGAAGGGGAGCTGGAGGATGAGCAGAGTTAAGGCTCACTCCAAGCTGGAGCGCATGATCTGGATTCCGGTCTCCGAGTTTGTAGGGACACTGACGTTCCTGCAGCAGAAACCGGGGGAAGTAGCAGCTATAAATGCTCTGTATCCAACTAAGGCTCAGAGGCCCCAGCATCGACGTGTGCGAGGCAGAAGGAAAAGGCTACAGCTGTCTGCCATACAAGTAAAGTCTGAGGAACATCTGTTAGACAGGAGGCGTTTCAGTGAACCACGGTCCTGTGAGTGCTTCCCCCACAAGCGCTAGAAAGGAGACGTTCAGGAAGGTACATGTTGGCGGAGTGTTGGAAGGGAGCTTTCCATTCTGGTCCCGGAGGTTGGCAAAGGTCCTGACCCGGAGGACACAGCACGGAGGCAGGCATCTGTGTAACCTGCAGACTGTGAGTAAGGCTAAGTGCACACGTACCGGAACTCTTGCGGAAATTACCGCGAGAATTCCGGAATTTCATTCCGCGGGAAAATCGCATTTAAAATTCCCACGATTTTCCCGCGGAAAAACTAGCATTTTGCAAGCGTATTTAGCTTGCAAAATGCTAGCGTTTTTCAAGCGATCTGTAGCATCGCTTGGAGAACTGATTGACAGGTTGGTTACACTCGTCAAACATAGTGTAACTTTTTACTACTGAGGCTGCCTATGCAGCATCAGTAGTAAAAGATAGAATGCAAAAAAAAAATAAAAAATAGTGTTATTCTCACCTTCCGGCGTCCCACGCATCCGTTCCCAGTAATCCTATGCGAAAATGCCCGCGATGACGTCCGTTCTCGCGGGATCGCGATGTCTCGGGGTAATTCGCGATGACGTCGCGTGAATGACCGCAAGACTTCGCGATCCCGTGAGACTGGACGTCATCGCAGGCATTTTCGCAAAGGATTACTGGGACCGGGAGCGTGGAGAGAGGCGGGAATGCTGCGCGGGACGCTGGAAGGTAAGAATAACAATATTTTTTATTTTAAATTCTATTTCTTACAGGGATATGGTACCCAAAGCCCGGAGGACAGTCTCCTCTCCTCCGGACCGTGGGTACCATCCGCAATTGTTCTGCTTACTTTCCGCATGGTGGGCACAGCCTCATGCGGGATGTAAGCGGAACAATGCATTCCTATGGGTGTGGGATCGCCGCGATTCCGCAAATTAATGAGCATGCTGCGTTTTTTACCGCGAAGCGATTCCGCCGTGGTAAAAACCGCAGCATTAGCACAGCATTGCGGAATCCCATAGGAATGCATGGGATGCTTATTTTTCGCGTTTTCGTGGCAAAATCGCGCGGTTAAAACCGCCGCGGAAACGCGAAAAAAACGCCACGTGTGAACTCAGCCTAAAGCTTTGGAACTGCACGCTCTGGTGTCCTACAGTTATTCCAGCACCGCTACATCTGGGTACCAGCACCTACACCGCCCGTGCCTTTCCCCCATCACTACATCTACACTTCTCTGGGACTCCAGCTCCACCTGTGTCCACCTGTGTCTCCACCTCAGTCCCAGAGGATCTGCATGCAGCGTCGGCCTAACATCTATGTTGCCGAACACCACAGGTGGCGTCAAACTATCTATATAAACTCTTTACCATTATACCACGCCATTTACATGGGCGCCCAGGGCCACCGTCCGGGTCACCGCTGCTGTGACACATCCCACTGACACTGGCCCGGTACCAAGTTCCCCACAGCCCTGGGAGGGCGACCCATATGCCGACTGCTGATCGGGCGGCGTTATTCCCACGAACCTCCAAACAGCGTCCCTGAAGGCAAAGTTTTTGGTTTCCGGGGGCAGTATGATTGCAAAGCTGAACCTTAAAGGAATTTCCAAAAGGGCACCACCAGGAGTGGAGCCTGTGGCTTAATTGGACTGCACCCGGGAAACCTCTACCATACAAGCTACAGAAAAGATGGACAGATTGCAAGCTTTGTCGATTCTGTGTGTGGTGTGGTATGTCCGTTTGTAGCTGTGCTAGCGATTTCTCAGCTTTATTCCGTTAACGACCGAGACTCCGGCATGGCCCCGCAGTACGCGTCAAGCTTACTAGAGGGATACGCGAGGCTGTGGCACATTAGATCGAGCAATAACAGGTCTAGCATTCCAGTACATGTCAGGGGCTGCATGCACGCTACACTGAAAGGACCAGCTTTTGTCGCTTACAGGTGCAGATAACCTGCTGAACTCCGTTAGTGATGGGGATCTGGGATTCAGATTATTCCCCTCGAACGATGATTTCCCAGTAAGTTCAGGTCAACCGCAATTCTGGAGTTAGGCCTAACCGTCATTCCTGAAAAAATTACGTGTCCAAACCACAGGTGCTGTAGCTTGCTTAACAGCTCGGCAGCCATTCTCAGGCCCAGTATGGATTCAACAACATTGTAGAAAGTTGATAAAGGGTACAGTTTCACCAGATAACACGTATATATGTAGCCTAGTTTACACATTAAAAATATATGTCTATAGATCAGGAGGCAGACTCAGATGTCCTCAGGCCCAATATGGATTTGACCAGATTGTACAAAGTTGAGAAAGGGTACTTTATCACTGGATAGCAGGTATATATAGCATAGTTTAAACATGTAAAATCTCCGTGTTCTCAGTATGGATTACACAGCAATCTAAAAAGTGGAAAAAAGGAAATGCATTTGAGGCGTACACAACTATATACTTTTGGTGTTATTTTTAAATCTTCATATATATTTCTGTCTCAGTAATACAGTCCAGCCTCTCCGCAATAGGAAATGAGATGCATACAATTAGTGACATAAAGTGTTGTGAGTTCATTTTCCCCTCCATCACTGAGGCCTGGTGAACTCCCTATTCTAGTGAAGGAAGGTAGTGAGCCTGATTATCAGGCACCTGGGACTAATGAAGACGATTGGCTGAGTGGAGTCACTGACTGGATTTAAGGCAGCCTACGCCCTTTCTGCCCTGCGAGTGATTTCACGTTGGACTCTTGGACACCAGTCTGATTCCTGCTCTCCTAAAGCTAAGTTTTCTGTTTTGCCTTTTTGCATCTAAGATTTGTTTTTGTTTTTCTTGCTTTTTGGATTCTGCCACTCCCTGCTGGAGTGTGCAGTGTTCCTTGAGCTCTGTCTTCTGAAAGTACCTGAGTGCTGATTTAGTTTTTGAAGCTTAGTTGCTTCAGGGCCATTTTTATATCAGCTGGTTGGCTTTTGTCTCTGATAGGGTTTTGCAGATTGCAGACAGCAGCCTTCCTATCCGTTCCTATCTAGGTAGTTTTGGGCCCCGTCTTTGCTCAGCCTGTCTTTCTGTCTGTGTAAGTGTTTTCATCTTGCTTCACCGTCATTATATGTGGGGGGCTGCCTATTGCTTTGGGGTCTGCTCTGGGGCAGTTAGATTTTCCCTTTCCTTCTTTAGGCCTATGTATCTCTCCGGCTGTGATCGAGGGGTCTAGGTCATCGTAGGAACCCCCCACAGCTACTGCTAGTTGTGCTAATAGGTTCAGGGGTCTGCAATCTGATAGTTGCCAACTTCTCTGGTTTTCAGGACTTAGCTAGCATTTCTGTTTTTGCCTCCTACGGTGACTCAATCATAACAGAATCACCCGCCAAACCGCAGATCCTGGGGTACTCAATAGCAGGAAAGAATTGTGTTTAAAAAAAAAAAAAAAAAGTGTGTGTATATTCTTTCCTCTATATCTCTGAGGCCGTAGGGGGAATTTTTTTTTCTCTCAATGGAGATAAAGCAAGTGTCTGATCGTGTGGAGCAGCTCGCTGCTGAAGTGCGAGGAATTTCCGCCTATCTTGCTCGTTCACATGCTGTTGAACCAAAGATCCCCACACCTGATGTATTTTTTGGGGATCGATCTAAATTTTTGAGTTTCAAAAATAATTGTAAATTATTTTTTGCTTTGAAGCCTAACTCGTCAGGGAGCCCCGCACAGCAGGTTAAAATTGTCATCTCTTTGCTGCGTGGCGATCCCCAGGATTGGGCATTTTCTTTGAAACCAGATGACCCTATTCTGACTAATGTGAACGCATTTTTTCAAGCCTTGGGGTTGCTGTACAATGAACCTAATGCTATTGATCAGGCTGAAAAGACCCTGTTAGCATTGAACCAGGGTCGAGAATCTGCAGAGTTGTACTGTCAAAAGTTCCGAAAGTGGGCGGTCCTTACTACCTGGACTGATAGTGCCTTGGCTGCTCTCTTTCAGAAGGGTTTGTCAGAAGCCGTAAAAGATACTATGGTGGGATTTCCTGTTCCCTCTGGTCTGGACGACTCTATGTCTTTAGCCATTCAGGTTGATCGGTGTTTACGTGAACGCAGGATTACACGAGAGGTGTTGCCACCGGTTGAACAGACGTCTGAACCTATGCAATGTGATAGAGTTTTGTCTAAGGCGCAACGTCAGGAATTCAGAAGGCGTAATAAGCTGTGTTTTTTCTGTGGAGATGCCTCACATGTTATTTCTGTTTGTCCTAAACGTGAGAAACGCTTTGCACACACGTTTTCTGTTGGTGGGGTTCAGCCTAAGTTTCTTTTGGCGATTACTCTGATCTGTTCCCTGTCCACATTTTCCGCCAAGGCTTTTGTGGATTCGGGAGCAGCGCTAAACCTAATGGACTTGGATTTTGCTAAACGTTGTGGATTTCCGTTGACACCTCTGCAGACGCCTATCCCTTTGAGGGGGATTGATGCTACCCCTCTGGCTAAAAATAAACCTCAGTTTTGGACCCAGTTGGTCATGCGGGTCGCCCCAGACCACCAAGAAAATTGCAGATTTTTGGTGTTGCATGGTCTGCATGATGCCGTTGTTCTGGGGTTTCCCTGGTTGCAGATTCATAATCCAGTTTTGGATTGGAAGTCTGTGTCTGTGGTGAGTTGGGGTTGCCGGTGTACCTTTAGTGAGGCTCCGGTTTTTTCCACCTCTCCTCAGTCGCATGAGGTTCCTGACTATTTGGCGGACTACTATGATGTATTTAGTGAGAATGAGTCTGTGTCCTTGCCTCCTCATAGGAGTTATGACTGTGCAATTGAACTAAACCCGGGGTGTAAATTTCATAAGGGTCGGCTCTTCAATTTATCTGTACTCGAGCACGAGGCTATGCGGTCCTATATTAAGGAGCCGTTGGAGAAGGGTCATATTAGACCATCCTCTTCACCCTTAGGTGGCGGTTTTTTTTTGTGGCCAAGAAGGATGGTTCTTTAAGGCCTTGTATTGATTATCGTGCCCTCAATAAAATTACTATTAAATATCAGTATCCGTTACCCCTGATTTCGTATCTATTCTCTAGAGTCAGAGGTGCTTGCTGGTTTACCAAGCTTGACCTCAGAGGGGCGTATAATCTTATCCGCATTAAGCAGGGGGATGAATGGAAGACGGCGTTTAATACTCCGGAGGGACATTTTGAGTACCTAGTGATGCCTTTTGGGCTCACTAATGCCCCTTCTGTCTTCCAGTGCTTCATGAACGATATTTTCCGAGACTTTGTCGATAAATTTTTGATTATCTATCTGGATGATATTTTGATCTTCTCCAAGGATTGGGATTCTCATGTGGAACATATTCGGACTGTGTTCCGGATCTTGAGAGAGAATTCTCTGTATGTCAAAGGATCAAAATGCCTTTTTGGAGTACAGAGAATTTCTTTTTTGGGATTTATTTTGTCTCCGTCAACTATTGAAATGGACCCGGCCAAGGTACAGGCCATTTATGATTGGGTTCATCCCACTTCTTTGAAGGCCCTCCAGAAGTTTTTGGGTTTTGCTAATTTTTATCGGAAATTTATAGCAAAATTTTCTAGTATTGCCAAACCATTGACTGACCTGACCAGGAAGGGTGCGGATGTGTTGAATTGGTCTCCGGAGGCGGTTGCTTCCTTTCAGGAGCTGAAGCGTAGATTTACCTCCGCCCCGGTTCTGCGGCAACCTGATGTCTCACTCCCGTTCCAGGTAGAGGTGGATGCTTCTGAGATTGGTGCAGGAGCGGTGTTGTCCCAAAAGGATCCGGTAACATCTAAAATGAATCCCTGTGCTTTCTTTTCCCATAAGTTCTCTTCATCTGAAAGTAACTATGATGTGGGGAATCGGGAACTGTTGGCCATGAAATGGGCATTTGAGGAGTGGAGACATTGGTTGGAGGGAGCCAAACATCAAGTTGTAGTCCTCACTGACCACAAAAATTTGATTTACCTAGAGTCGGCTAAACGCTTGAACCCTAGACAGGCTAGGTGGGCCTTGTTTTTTACACGTTTTGATTTTGTGGTCTCTTTCCTTCCTGGAACTAAGAATGTCAAGGCAGACGCCCTCTCTAGGAGTTTCTTTGCTGATTCTCCTGTGGTGACCAAGCCTGCCACCATCTTAGGCGAAGGGGTAGTTCTTTCTGCCATCTCGCCCGATTTGAGACTTGCTCTGCAAGAATTCCAGGAGGACAAACCTGAGCGTTGCCCCAGTGGAAAGTTGTATGTTCCTGACCAGTGGAAGAAGAGAGTGATGTCTGAAGTTCATTTCTCTGCATTGGCTGGTCATCCAGGTATTTTTGGTACTAGAGATCTGGTGAGTCGCTCTTTTTGGTGGCCCACCTTGTCTCATGATGTCAGGAATTTTATGCAGTCCTGTGGGACTTGCTCCCGGTCTAAATCTTGTTCTCGCTCTAGTGGGTTGTTGATGCCTTTGCCGGTCCCCAGGAGGCCATGGACCCATATTTCAATGGATTTCATCTCTGATATGCCGGTCTCTCAAAGAATGACTGTTATTTGGGTGATTTGTGATAGGTTCTCTAAGATGGTTCATCTTGTACCACTCCCTAAGTTGCCATATTCCTCTGAGTTGGTGCCTCTGTTTTTGCAACAGGTGGTTCGCTTGCACGGGATTCCTGAGAACATTGTATCTGACAGAGGAGTTCAATTTGTGTCTAAATTTTGGAGGACGTTCTGTTCCAAGTTGGGAATTCAGTTGTCCTTCTCCTCTGCTTTTCACCCTCAGACCAATGGGCAGACAGAGAGAACAAACCAGACCTTGGAGTCGTATTTGAGATGTTTTATTTCCGCTGATCAGGATGATTGGGTTTCATTTTTGCCCTTGGCCGAATTTGCTTTAAATAATAGAATCATAGAATCATAGAATCATAGAATCGTAGAGTTGGAAGGGACCTCCTGGGCCATCTGGTCCAACCCCCTGCTCAAAGCAGGATTCGCTAAATCATCCCAGTCAGATGTCTGTCCAGCCTCTGTTTGAAGACTTCCATTGAAGGAGAACTCACCACTTCTCGTGGCAGCCTGTTCCACTCATTGATCACTCTAACTGTCAAAAAGTTTTTCCTAATATCTAATCTGTGTCTCCTCCCATTCAGTTTCATCCCATTGCTTCTAGTCTTTCCTTGTGCAAATGAGAATAAAGTTGATCCTTCTACAATGTGACAGCCCTTGAGATATTTGTAGACAGCTATTAAGTCTCCTCTCAGTCTTCTCTTTTGCAAACTAAACATTCCCAAATCCTGCAACCTTTCCTCATAAGACAGGGTTTGCAGACCGGTCACCATTCTGGTCGCTCTTTTCTGAACTTGCTCCAGTTTGTTGATGTCTTTTTTAAAATGTGGTGCCCAAAACTGGACACAATATTCCAGATGAGGTCTTACCAAAGAGGAGTAGAGGGAAATAATGACTTCACGTGATCTAGACTGTATGCTTCTGTTAATACATCCTAGAATTGCATTTGCCTTTTTTGCTGCTGCATCACACTGTTGACTCATATTCAGTCTGTGATCTATTAGTATACCCAAGTCTTTTTCACATGTGCTGTCACTTAGCCCTATTCCTCCCATTCTATATATGCTTTTTTCATTTTTATTGCCCAGATGTAGTACTTTGCATTTCTCCCTGTTAAAAACCATTCTGTTAGTTGCTGCCCACTTCTCCAGTTTATTTAAATCTTTTTGAATCCTCTCTCTCTCTTCTCTAGTATTAGCTATCCCTCCTAGCTTTGTGTCATCAGCAAATTTAATCAGTTTACCCTCAATTCCTTCATCTAAATCGTTGATAAAGATGTTGAACAATACAGGGCCCAGGACAGAGCCCTGTGGTACCCCACTTGAGACATTCTTCCAACTGGATGTGCAGCCATTTACGACCACTCTTTGGGTCCGATCACTAAGCCAGTTATGAATCCACCTAACAGTTGCCTTGTCCATTCCATACTTAGTCATTTTTTCAATAAGGATTGTATGAGAGACTTTGTCAAATGCTTTGCTGAAGTCAAGATATACTATATCTACAGCATTTCCTTGATCCACCCAATCAGTGATACCGTCATAGAAGGAAATTAAGTTAGTCTGACATGACTCATTAGTTACAAACCCATGCTGACTCTGTTTGATCACTTCATTCTTATCCAGGTATTGACATACATGTTGTTTAATAATTTGTTCAAAGATCTTTCCTGGTATAGAAGTCAGACTCACCGGCCTATAGTTGCCTGGGTCCACCTTCTTCCCCTTTTTGAAGATAGGAATAGAGCTAGTTCTGCCACTTTGATGTCACCTTTTTTTTGTAACTTTGGTTTTCACCCTCGATTTTCTTCAGGGCAGGTGGAGCCTTCTGCCTGCCCAGGTGTTGACACTGTGGTGGAGAGAATGCACCAGATCTGGGACCAAGTGGTGGATAAGTTATCTCTCTCCCAGGAAAAGGCCCAGCGGTTTTCCCATCGACAAAGGACCATTGGTCCACAGTTTAAGATTGGTGATATGGTGTGGTCATCATCAAAAAATATTGCTATGAAGGTGGCTTCTCCTAAGTTTAAGCCTAGATTTATTGGACCTTACAAGATTTTGGAGATTATTAATCCGGTCTCTTTTCGTTTGGCTCTTCCTGTCACATTTAAGATCCATAATGTGTTCCATAAGTCCTTATTGAAGAGGTTTGTTGAGCCAGTTGTGCCTGAGGTGGCACCTCCGGACCCTGTATTGGTTGAAGGTAACTTGGAATATGAGGTAGAGAAAATTCTGGATTCCCGTCTGGCTAGACGGAGACTCCAGTATTTGGTTAAGTGGAAGGGTTACGGTCAGGACGATAATTCCTGGGTCTCTGCCTCTGATATTCATGCCAAAAGATTGGTGCATGCCTTTCATCGGGCTCACCCTGATCGCCCTGGTAGCGTTGTTGAGGGTTCGGTGACCCCTCCTCAAGAGGGGGGTACTGTTGTGAGTTCATTTTCCCCTCCGTCACTGAGGCCTGGTGAACTCCCTATTCTAGTGAAGGAAGGTAGTGAGCCTGATTATCAGGCACCTGGGACTAATGAAGACGATTGGCTGAGTGGAGTCACTGACTGGATTTAAGGCAGCCTACGCCCTTTCTGCCCTGCGGGTGATTTCTCGTTGGACTCTTGGACACCAGTCTGATTCCTGCTCTCCTAAAGCTAAGTTTTCTGTTTTGCCTTTTTGCATCTAAGATTTGTTTTTGTTTTTCTTGCTTTTTGGATTCTGCCACTCCCTGCTGGAGTGTGCAGTGTTCCTTGAGCTCTGTCTTCTGAAAGTACCTGAGTGCTGATTTAGTTTTTGAAGCTTAGTTGCTTCAGGGCCATTTTTATATCAGCTGGTTGGCTTTTGTCTCTGATAGGGTTTTGGCAGATTGCAGACAGCAGCCTTCCTATCCGTTCCTATCTAGGTAGTTTTTGGGCCCCGTCTTTGCTCAGCCTGTCTTTCTGTCTGTGTAAGTGTTTTCATCTTGCTTCACCGTCATTATATGTGGGGGGCTGCCTATTGCTTTGGGTTCTGCTCTGGGGCAGTTAGATTTCCCCTTTCCTTCTTTAGGCCTATGTATCTCTCCAGCTGTGATCGAGGGGTCTAGGTCATCGTAGGAACCCCCCACGGCTACTGCTAGTTGTGTTGATAGGTTCAGGGGTCTGCAATCTGATAGTTGCCAACTTCTCTGGTTTTCAGGACTTAGCTAGCATTTCTGTTTTTGCCTCCTACGGTGACTCAATCATAACAATAAAGGCTATTGATTGCAGAAATCTAGGAATTATTATTCACGGGAAAAACTTCCGTCACAATTCTCATAGGCGATGCTGACCCTCAATTAATTTGTGTGTTGAGACAGTGAAAACATTTTTTTGTGAATAAAGTCTTGCTGTATCGCACTTCTGTGGATTCCATCACTGTTACTGATCTCAATCCAATTTTTATCACAGGGAGTGATGTAAACATGGTGCTCACTGGCTATCATGATCTGTCACGTAACTTTGGAGTGCAAAAGACAGAAGCCACAGGCCGTAGGCGATTCTATTTGATTGGCATGAGAGGGCACATTTTGAAATGTGCGCTGGAATGTCACACGATTGTGAGTAGGAAAACTGTGAAAGCTGATGATAAACCACCACTGCATGTAATTGTGAGTCAACGTCCATAAGAAATGGAAGCCACTGATCATCTGGAGCTAGAGCCCGGCCAGCAGGACAGGGCATAGCTACATCTTCACCATCATCTTTCAGTTCAATCAATTTGTAGTGGCAGTCCTAGTGAAGGATTTGACAGCCCAGACTACACAGCGGAGGAGCAGGGAGAGGTAAACATTGCAAATGCTGGGGCCCTGCCCAAGCAAGGGGGGCACAGTCATGGGCGTCGTTACTGGCACTGGTCCCCTCATAGCACGGCGGTGTGTCTGACGGCGGATGTGCACCCCCATCATCAGAGACACTTGATTGCACTATGAGGGACCCTGTGCCAGTGCCCGTGCCCAAGAGTCGGCCCACCCACCTGTCCAGGGCAACGGCACTCGCGTGCGCTAGGTGGTGACCCCGGCCATGGGGGGGGGCCGCCCACTTAGGGAGGTTTACAAAGTGGCATATGTAGATGTGGGTCATTCAGCTGCTGCAAAAGGCGAAATAGGTCAAGTTCGCGGAATAGGAGGAGGACCAAAGCAAGCCATTTTTCTGGCAACCTATGTGTCATCAAGGGAAGGTGGGACAACATCCTTGGAAACCCATGCATGGTTCATTTTAATGAAGGTTAGATCATCCACATTTTGGGTTGACAGACGGGTCCTTTTTTCTGTCAGGATTGATCCAGCTGCACTGAAGACTCTTTCCGATAGCACACTTGCAGCTGGGCAAGCGAGCTCCTGTAAGGCATATTGTGCCAATTCAGGCCAGGTGTCCAATTTAGCGGCCCAATAGTCAAAGGGGAATGACCTGTGCGGGAGAACATCGATATGGGAGGAAAAGTAGTTGTTAACCATAGTTGACAACTGCTGTCTCCTGTCACTTTCCATCGATGCAGTATTACCAGTTGTGTGAGCGGTCCGTGAAAAATCAGTCCACAACATTGTCATGAAACCCCTGTCTCCAACGCCACTTCTGCTGTGTGCACCACGAACACCTCTGCCAAGCTGCCCCCGGCCCGTGCGGCTCGTGTGAGAACCATCACCGCTGCTGTGTGCTGGGAATGCCTCAACCAACCGGTTAACCAGAGTTGCTTGTTTAGTAGCCAATATTAGGTCAAGGTTCTCCTGTGGCATGATGTTTTGTAATTTGCCTTTATAGCGTGGATCCAGGATGCTGGCCAACCAGTAGTCGTCATCGTTCATCATTTTGGCAATGCGGGGGTCCCTTTTTAGGATCTGCAAGGCATAATCTGACATGTGGGCCAATGTTCCCGGTGTCAATGATGCACTGCGAGTGCTGGGTGGAGGAGCACTTTCTGGCAAATCCACATCCCTCCAGTCACACACAAACCCTGTACCAGACCTTGCCACGCCAACATTTTCACTTGCCCCACGAGATGCATCCTCCTCCCCTAAGTAATCATCCCCATCATCATCCTCCTCCTGCTCTTCTTCCTCCACCTCGTCCTGGAGAGGTCCCTGAGCAGACAATGGCTGAATGTCATCAAGGATTCCCACCACCTCTTCCTCCTCGTCAACATTGGCTGCAGACGCCTGCTCCTTAAGGTGCATTAAAGTTTGCATGAGCAGACGCATAAGTGGGATGCTCATGCTTAGGATGGCGTCGTCTGTGCTTTCCAGCCGTGTGCATTCCTCAAAACACTGAAGGACTTTACAGAGGTCTTTCAGCTTCGACCACTGCACACCTGTCAACTCCATGTCTGCTCTCAAAGTGCCTGGCCATGTATCCTCCCACAAATGCATTATGGCCTGCCTCTGCTCGCACAGCCGCTCCACCATGTGCAGGGTGGAGTTCCACCTTGTTGCAATGTCGATAATGAGGCGGTGGTTGGGAAGGTGGAGCAATCGCTGCAGCTTCTGCATACGAATGGAGTGTACAGGTGACCGGCGGATGTGCGCGCACAGTCTTCGCACCTTCTGGAGCAGGGCTGTTAACTCCGGATAATTATTGAGGAAGCACTGCACCACCAGGTTCAAGGTGTGAGCCAAGCAAGGTATGTGGCTGAGTTTTGATAGGGCTATGGCTGCCACAAAATTACGGCCGTTATCACTAACTACCTTGCCTGCCTCAAGATGTAGACTGCCCAGCCATGACTCAGTTTGTCGCTGAAAGTACTCGGCCAGCACCTCGGCGGTGTGTCTGTCGCCCAAACACATCATCTGCAACACAGCCTGCTGACGCTTTCCACTAGCTGCTCGATAGGGGGACACCTCGTGTGCAACAGTGGCAGCTGCAGATGGAGTGCTTGTAAGACTGCGCTCTGTGGACGAGCTTTCGCTTCTGGAGGAGGAGGAGGAGGGTCGAACGCCTACAGCCAACTGTTTCCTATACCGTGGGCTAGGCAGCACTGTCCCACCACCGCTGTCCCCTGTGGACCCTGCATCCACCACATTAACCCAGTGCGCAGTGATGGACACGTAACGGCCCTGGCCATGCCGACTGGACCATGCATCAGTTGTGAGGTGCACCTTTCCACTCACTGACTGCTTGAGTGCATGGACTATGCGGTCTTTCACATGATGGTGGAGGGCTGGGATGGCTTTGCGAGAGAAGAAGTGGTGACTGGGTAGGTCATAGCATGGTACTGCATAGGCCATGAGTTCGCAGAAAGCTGCGCTTTCCACCAACCGATAGGGCATCATCTCTAACGAGATTAGTTTGGCAATGTGGGTGTTCAAACCCAGTGTACGCGGATGAGAGACTGAGTACTTTCTTGACCTACTCATAGTGTCTGGGAGGGTGAGCTGGACTTGAGAGCTGCATATGGTGGAAGTAGCGGTGGACAGGGCGGACTGAGAGAGGGTTGATGATGGTGATGGAGTTGGTGTTCTTTCTGATGGCCTAGATTCAGTCTTTCATTGATATAACAGTGAGATTCCCTGACTGCTTTGGCCTTGCAACGACACCTCAACATTTGTTGCTGTGCTAACCGGTGGGCTTACAGTGGGGGAAACAATGTAGCTTTGCTGACTACCTTCTTTGTGATCAGTTGCACATGTGGTACTTGAGGTTTGGTGTTGTGTCCACGCTTGCAAGTGCATGCTGGTTAAATGTCTAAGCATGCAACTGGTATTCAAATTTTTCAGATTTTTCCCTCGGCTAAAGGTCTTTGCGCACTTCTTACAGATAACCTTAGCCTGATCATGAGGATTTTGTTAAAAAAAGTGCCACACTGCACTCTTCCTACTTTGGCAGACATTTTGCGGCCTAGCACGCTGTGATCTTTTGATCCTCTGGACAAGCTGTCCAGCAACTCTTTTGATTTTTGGAACCTGTCTTTGGAGTGCTCCGGGCCTGCCAGATAACAGCTGTTGTGATGTCGATGTCTGCTGTGGATGCTCCTCCTCCTCATCTGAGCTATTGGAAGCAGCACCCTCTTCCCCCAATGGATGCCAATCTGGGTCAACAACTGGGTCATCCATCACCTCCTCTTCAATGTCATGTGCACCTTCCTCTGTGTCACCGTGTATGGTGGTATAGTGTGTGGGAAGGGGTACCTGAGTCTCATCAGGGTCAGAATCTGGCTCTGTACACTGCGAGGACAATGTAGTGCTCTGAGTGAATGTACCAGCAGAATCATCTATCAGTGGCTGTGCATCAGTGCACTCCATGTCAGATTCATCTTGGCCTGGGTAATTCACCATTTCACTTGATAATCCAGGCATGGTATGTGAAAACAGCTCCATGGAGTAATCATTAGTATGGCCTGCATCATCCTTCAATATTGGTTGGGGTGAAGGACACAAGGAAAAGTGTGGTTCATGAACATGAGCCTCCAATGACGACTCAGTGCTTTTATTTTTTTTTTACAACTTCAGAAGAGGAGGCGATAGAGCTGGAGGCTGAGTCAGCAATGTAAGGCAAAACTTTTTCCTGAAGCTCTGGCTTTAAAAGCGGTTTGCCAACTTCTAGAAAACTAAGCCTTCGAGGCCTTGTGGAGCCAGACGATGACGCAGGCTCAACACCTCCTGCATTCGGTCCTATTTTTCTTTTGCCGCTACCATCAGATCCACCACCAACACCATCATTACCAGCTGCCAACCCCCGCCCAATTCCACGGCCTCTTCCACCAGCCTTCCTCATTTTTGGTAGAAATGTAGACAAAATCCAACAAACTATATAGTAATGTTAAACAAGGTACAAGGTGTCTATAGGACAGGGGAGATTTTGAATTTCTGCACACACTTGTGGACACTGGACACTTTTGGATTGTGTGAGGCCCACTGAATATCACAGCGCTATGTCACAGGCTCGATGTCGCAGGTGTGAAAAATGTCACTAGAGGATAACGGAGATTTTGAATTTCTGCACACACTTGTGGACACTTCACACTTTTTGATTGTGTGAGGCCCACTGAATATCACAGCGCTATGTCACAGGCTCGATGTCGCAGGTGTGAAAAATGTCACTAGAGGATAACGGAGATTTTGAATTTCTGCACACACTTGTGGACACTGGACACTTTTGGACTGTGTGAGGCCCACTGAATAACACAGCGCTATGTCACAGGCTCGATGTCGCAGGTATGAAAAATGTCACTAGAGGATAACGGAGATTTTGAATTTCTGCACACACTTGTGGACACTGGACACTTTTGGATTGTGTGAGGCCCAGTGAATATCACAGCGCTATGTCACAGGCAGAAATTGGCTAGTGTATGACAAACTACAAGGTGTATATAGAATTGGGCAGAATAGGAATCTCCCTAGAGTTTAGGTCTGTAAGAACAGAACATGTCCTCGACTTATCCTTACAGAGTGACACGCAGATAGCTTCACTGTGGCCGTGATAACAGCCGTTACACGGTACTGAGAGAGGAGCGTGCACGTACACGGCTGTCCAGTGTACGTAAAATTGTCAAGCTCCGTGTTTTTTAAGTATACGGACTGACACACGCTGTCTCTCTATAGTTTTGAATGTGATCAAACAGCAAATATATTTAACTGTTTGAAAACTAGACAAAACTAGAAGGTGCAGGTCTGTAAGAATGGAACATGTCCTCGACTTATCCTTACAGAGTGACACACAGATAGCTTCACTGTGGCCGTGATAACAGCCGTTACACGGTACTGAGAGGAGCGTGCACGTACACGGCTGTCCGGTGTACGTAAAATTGTCAAGCTCCGTGTTTTTTAAGTATACGGACTGACACACGCTGTCTCTCTATAGTTTTGAATGTGATCAAACAGCAAATATATTTAACTGTTTGAAAACTAGACAAAACTAGAAGGTGCAGGTCTGTAAGAATGGAACATGTCCTCGACTTATCTTTACAGAGCGACACACAGATAGCTTCACTGTGGCCGTGATAACAGCCGTTACACGGTACTGTGTGAGGAGTGTGCACCACTGTATGGTGTGAAAAAATGCGTGCTCAGTACCTCACCAGGAGAAAAAAAAATTGGGATTGCTTTTAAAAAAGCAGTTTGCAGAGCAGTGGGTAAACTGCAATGCAGCCGTCAGGAAGCCTTAGAAGGCAGCCTAACAACCAACACTGCTGATCCAGCAAAATATAGCCTCCACTTGCACTGCACACACAGTGACTGGTGTGTTGTACAGGCAAAATCGCTAGCAGCAGAAGCAGTTTTTGGTGTCTTCTTCCCTGCCTAACGCTCTCCCTACAAAATCAGCAGCAGCATCAGCTCTCCCTATTCTGAGATCAGCATGAGTAACATGGCGGTCGGCGTGCACGCCCTTTTATACCCCCTGTGACGCCCACCAAAGCAAGCCCAATCACTTGCATGCCCTTCTGAAAGATGGTGGTGACCCCTGCCTATGTCATCACGTTGCCCACAGTGTCCGTGGATCCTAATTGGCTGAAAAAGAGCGCAAAACAAACGTTTGAAACGGGACTTTGGCGCTTAAGTCGCCGACCTCGTGGCCGACCTCATCCTAGGGTCGGGTTTCGTTTCATGAAACCCGACTTTGCGAAAAGTCGGCGACTTTTGAAATTTTTCGACCCATTTCGCTCAACTCAAGTCTTCAGTGCTGCTGGATCGATCCTGACATAAAAAAGGACCCATCTGTCGACTCAAAATGTGGATGATCTAACCTTCATTAAAATGAACCATGCATGGGTTTCCAAGGATTTTGTCACACCTTACCCTGATGACACATAGGTTGCCAGAAAAATGTCTTTCTTTGGTCCTCCTCTTCCTGGGACTTGAACAATTTCGCCTTTAGCAGAAGATGACTGTCCCACATCAACATATGCCATTTTGTAAACCTCCCCAACTGGGCTGCCTCCTCCCCCCATGGCCGGGGTCACCACCTAGCGCACGCAACCGTGCGAGTGCCGTTGCCCTGGACAGGTGGGTGGGCCGACTCTTGGGCACGGGCACTGGCACAGGGTCCCTCATAGTGCAATCAAGTGTCTCTGATGGTGGGGGTGCACACCCACTGTCAGACATACCGCCGTACTATGAGGGGCCCAGTGCCAGTACCGACGCCCATGAGTGGGCCCCCTTGCTTGGGCAGGGCCCCAGCATTTGCAATGTTTACCTCTCCCTGCTCCTCCGCTGTGTAGTCTGGGCTGTCAAATCCTTCACTGGTGCTGCCACTACAAATTTGTGAACTGATAGAAGATGATGGTTAAGACGTAGCTATGCCCTGTCCCGCTGGCCGGGCTCTAGCTTCAGATGATCAATGGCTTCCATTTCTTATGGATGTCGACTCACAATGAGATGCAGTGGTGGTTTCTCATCAGCTTTCACAGTTTTCCTACCCACAGACGTGGGACATTCCAGCGCACATTTTTAAATGTACCCTCTCATGCCAATCCAATTGAATCGCCTACGGCCTGTGGCTTCTGTGTTTTGCACTCCAAAGTTACGTGACAGATCATGATAGGCAGTGAGCACCATGTTTACATCTGTCCCTGTGATCAAAATTGGATGGATATGAGTAACGGCGATGGGATAAACGGTACTGCGATAGAGCAACACTTTCTTCAAAAAGAAAGGTTTTTGCTGTCTCCACACACTAATTAATTGAGGGTCAGGATCGCCTCTGAGAATGGTGATGGAAGTTTTTCCCATGAATAGTAATTCCTAGATTTCTGCAATCACTAGACTTTATGTCAGTAATTGTATGCATCTCATTTCCTATTGCGGAGAGTCTGGACTTTCTTACTGAGACAGAAATATATATGAAGATTAAAAAATACCACCAAAAGTGTATAATGGTGTACGCTTCAAATACATTTCCTTTTTTCGACTTTTTAGATGGTTGTCTAATCCATACTGAGAACACGGAGATTTTAAATGTTTAAACTATGCTATATATACCTGCTATCCAGTGATAATGTACCCTTTCTCAACTTTGTACAATCTGGTCAAATCCATACTGGACCTGAGAACGTCTGAGTCTGCCTCCTGATCTATAGACATATATTTTTAATGTGTAAACTATGCTATACATACCTGTAATCCAGTGATACGGTAACCTTTGTCACATTTGCCCAATCACGTCTAATCCATACTGGGCCTGAGACCGTCTGAGCATGCCTCCTGATCTATAGACATAGGTTTTTAATGTGTAAACTGTGGTATACATACCTGTTATCCAGTGATACGGTACCCTTTTCACCTTTGTCCAATCACGTCTAAGCCATACTGGGCCTGAGACCGTCTGAGCTTGCCTCCTGATATATAGACATAGGTTTTTAATGTGTAAACTATGCTACATATATACGTGTTATCCGGTGAAACTGTACCCTTTATCAACTTTTTTGAATCTTCTCGAATCCATACTGGGCCTGAGAATGGCTGCTGAGCTGTTAAGCAAGCTACAGCACCTGTGGTTTGGACACGTAATTTTTGTCATTTTTTCAGGAATGCCGGTTAGGCCTAATTCAGGAATAGCGGTTGACCTGCACTTACTGGGAAATCATCGTTCACGGGGAATAACTGGAATCACAGATCCCCATCACTAACGGTGTTCAGCGGGTTATCTGCACCTGTAAGCAACAAAAGCTGGTCCTTTCTGTGTAGCACGCATGCAGCCCCGGACATGTAAGGCCATGATAGACCTGTTATTGCTCGATCTCGCGTGCCAGAGCCTCGCGTATCCCTCTAGTAAGCTTGACGCGTACCGCGGGGGTATGCCAGAGTCTCGTTCGTTAACGGAATAAAGCTGACATATCGCTAGCACAACTACAACCGGGCATACCACACCACACACAGAATCGACAAAACTTTCAATGTGTGCATCTTTTCTTGAGGTGGCATTGTTGTGGTTTCCCGGGTGGAGTCCAATTAAGCCGCAGGCTCCACTCCTGGTGGTGCCCTTTTGGACATTCCTTTTAAGGGCATGTCACACTAAGCGATATCGCTAGCAATATCGCTATAACTTGTGACGTTATAGCAATATTGCTAGCGATATCGCTGTGTCTGATACTTACCAACGACCGGCTCCCCCACTGGTTATCGCTGATCGCGCGAGAATGTCCTGGACCGTTTCTCGTCATCAGCTTCCTGCGGCGCTTCCTGCTGTGACGACGAGCGATGCGTGGAGCCGGGCGGGAGGACGCAGGATCGCCTGGTGTAACAGGTAAGTAGCGATCCCCGTCTCCAGCGATGTCGCTGGTGAGATCTGCCTGTGTGGCAGCTCACTAGCGACCACTTAGCGATGTACCAGCGATCCTGACCGCGTCATATCGCTGGTCGGGATCGCTGGTACATCGCTAAGTGTGACAGTACCTTAAGGTTCAGCTTTGCAATCATACTGCCCCCGGAAAGCAAACACTTTGCTTTCATGGATGCTGTTTGGAGGTTCGTGGGAATAACGCCGCCCGATCGCCAGTTAGTATAATTTATTGGTGGGAAGTCCGACGGTATATGATTGTGTTCGATTTCATAATTTTTTTTTTTTTGGTTTGTATTTTACATTTTTATTCCAGCCTTTCTTGACTTCATAAGGGCATGACAAGCCTATATCTGTGTCTCCTCCACCTCCTCCTTTTACTCCTCCACCTCTTTTCTAAATGTAGTTGCCCTTTTCCATATGTTAATTTTTGTCTTCTGAGCATTTTTTCGGCTTTGGGACACCTTTTAAGGTGTTTTGTAATTGTTTTCTATGTGTTTGTATGTGTTTGTGTTTGCCTGCCATTGTTTTCAATGTGGTTCGACGAACATTCGACCAACTTACCTCCTGTGCGACGAACCAAAACACTAGCGGGGTGGCTCAACACTACTCCTGATATATAGACGTACATTGTTAATGTTTAAACTATGCTATATATACCTGCTATCTGATGATACTGTACACTTTGTTTACTTTTTATATTCTTGTCTAATCCATACTGAGCCTGTGAGCGTCTCTGTGTGACTGATGGAATATATATGGAGATTGACAATTATTCTTTGACTGAATAGAGCTGTACGCTTCTGATACAGTGCCATATATCTGATGTTATTTTGTGTCTATTTTGTGCTAAATTTTGTAGTTTGGTGGAAGAGGCCGTGGACGTGGGTGTGGCGGGGCCAGCTGGTGCTGATGGTGGTGGTGCATCTGCTGGTAGTGGCAAAAGCACAATAGCAGCTAAGGCAGGAGATGTTGAGTCTGCATCATGGTCTGATTCCGGAACGCCTGGAAGGCTACCTTTTCTGGGAGTTGGTTAACCGCTTTTAAAGCCGGAGCATGAGGAACTGGTTTTGGCTTACATTGCTGAAACAGACTTCAGCAAATATGCCCTCCTCTTTTGAAGTTTCAAAAAATGCAAGCACTGAGTCGTCAAGTGCTGGCTCCTGGTCAGGAAGAACCCCTTTCCTTGTGTCCTGCATCCTCACCCAAAGTGAATGATACAGCAGGCCACACTTCACATTAGTCCATGTAGCTCTTTCTATCATACCATGCCTGGGTTATCAAGTCAAATCGTGAATTCCCCAGTCCAAGATGAATCTGACATGGAGTGTGGGTGGCCAGCCAGGGCAGTGGGGTTAATTGGCACCGGGCCGGTGTCTCACAGGGATGTGTCACAGTGGGGGTGACCCGTTCCGTGGCCCTGGGCATCCATGCAAAGGGGTGAATTATGTTTATAGGTGATTGATACGTGAAACCATCTGTGGTTTCTGATTACATTAACCAGCGCTGCAGTGTCGCTTCTCTGGGACAGATGTTGTGGTGCAGCTAAAATGTAGAAGCCCTGCACAGGTAGGGCCGTAGTCGCAGGGCAGATGAAAGAGTTGGTAGATGGTGTGCAGTGCAGGATGTAGCTGAGCCATGTGCCAGGCACAGGAGAAAGATGACAGACACAGTCATGCAGTTCCTTTACCTGTACTTGGTAAATGCCGTCCAGGACCCAGAGTACAGATGGAGAAGGAGTTGGTCAGCCTGGAAGCCAATTTGGAATTCTCTCTCTGCAGATAGGTAGTGTGGCCTCCGTTCTAGCGCTTATCTGAGGTACTCACAGTGCTGAGTTCAATGAAGTTCCCCCTGTTGACCTCTTTTGGAACTTTCTCGTATGGCAGGCAGCCATAGCCTTTTCCTTCTGGCTCCCACACGTCACTGCTGGGGCCTCCGAGCCTTAGTTGTGTACAGAGCATTTACAACTGCTACTTCCTCTGGTTTCGGCTGCAGGAACGTCAGTGTCCCTACAAACTCGGAGACCGGAATCCGGACCATGCGCTCCTGCTAGGAGTGAGCCTTAACTCAGCTCATCCTCCAGCTCCCCTTCTCACATCCACACACTTCCCCTTCCCTTCACAGACTGCCCTAACTTACCTCCTCCCGACCACAGAGAGCAGCTCCTGAGCAATCAGGTTCAGAGGTCTCCCTGCTGGCCTGGAGTGGGAAATGTGTTGTGTGTTGGTTTAACTGCTAGAGAGATCCTTCGTTGCTCCCAAGCATGACATCACACTCCCTAGGAGGAAAGTAATGCCACTGTGGCAACCGTACTCCTGGAGGCGCCACAAGTGCACTGATGCCCAGCCACTGCTAGATGATTCTGCTGGTACATTGACCCAGACCACTACATTCCCCTCGCACTCTACACAGCCAGAATCTGACCCTGATGAAACTCAGGTTACCCTTCCCATATACTGTAACACCTTACACGGTGACAAAGAGGAAGGTGCAGATGAAAGTGCAGGTTCGGCCCACCCGCCGTCAGAAACACTGCCGTACTATGAGGGGCCCTATGCCAGTGCCGTCGCCAACGAGTGGGCCCCCCTGCTTGCTCAGGATCACAGCACTTGCAAAGTTGAAATACTTACCTCTCCCTGCTCCACTGCCATGATGTCTTCCGCATTTCCTGACAGTGATATTCTGATCAGAGAGCGCAATGACATCACGTCTGTACGCCCAGACTAGTACAGGGATTCCCTAGCGAGTAGACTTATTTGAGGAGACTTATTTAATTGTTTTCAATGTTGGGACAGCAATTTTTGGGGAGCACTATATTCTGGAGAATGATATATGGGGCCCACCATACAATGGATCATTGCAAAGGTGGACATCAGACACTGGAGCAGCATTTACAGGGCCCATTATACACTAGAGCATTAGAAACGGGGCCCATTATAAATGGAGCATTATTTGGGCCCATCAGACAGTGCATCTTCATCCATGGGGACCAACATATACTGTAGCATTATGTGGAGCTCATCATATACTGTAAGGAACATTATATGGGACCAATGATTCTGTATGGAGAAATATATGGGCCTCATTACTCTGTATAGAGCACTATGCTGTGGCCATAATACTGTATGGAGTAATACTGTATACTGTCCGTTTTTGGAGCTATTGTAGAATTTAAAATGGATATCAGTCATGAGATGTAAAAAGTGAAGTATTTTTCATTGTGCTATACCACTATTTCTCTGCCGTATCGGAGCATCATGAGTTGTGCTATGTGTTAAAGGGGCGCTCTTTGGCCCAGGGCACATGAAAACCTGGAGCCAGCCCTACCCCCCACAAATTTAGCCAAATAACCCCCATTTTTCAGTGCGTAACTAGTATTATGAAGTAAATTAAGGTTGAAATGCTTCAGTAATAAGAATTGATGTTTTTGGCATTCAAAAGGGCACTGTAGGTGTGTTTCCTGTCCTCCACTCCCTGCCGACTTTGCTTCCCAATTGACTTGCATTGGGTTTCGTGTTTCAGTCGGCCTTCGACTTTCCACGATAATCGGCCGATTTCGTTTGACCCGACTTTTGCGAAAGTCGGGTTTCACGAAACCTGACTTGACCAGAGAAAAGGCAAAGTCGCTCATCTCTACTCTCCATTACTAACCTGTGGGCTTGATATCAGCTGACATTACAAAGCTGACATCAACCCCAGAAATGTTACCCTACTTGCCACCGCACTAGAACAAGTGGGAAAAGTCAAGTCTAAACACCAGAACTGGCACATTTTGTGGACAGCTGAGGGCTGATGTTATTAGTCTGGCAGGAGCCAATATCCATGGCCCTTTTCTAGGCTATTAATATCAGCCAGCAGCTGTCTGTTTAGCCTTTACTGGTTATTGAATATAGGGGGACCACACATCATTCTTTGGGGAGTATCTCCGATATAATAACTAGTAAACAACAAACAGCTGTGAACTGATATTAATAGCCTGGGAACTTTTATGGATATTTGCCTGTTCCCAGAATACTACCTTTAGCCCTCAGCTATTGGCTATTCCTCAGCTGGACCCCACATATTTTTTCCAATTATTTATTTATTTTTGTTAGTAATAAATGAAAAAAAACATTATAGGTTCCCCCCTATTTTTAATAACCAGCTAAGGGAAAGCAGACAGCTGTTCCTCCTGTTCCTTTTTCTGCTCTCCCACTTCCTCATGCATCATTGCCTGCAGTATGTTTTCCAGCAGACAAACAATTGGTATCCTAACACCAATGATGGTGCCATCTGTGCTGGCCATGATGCTGCAATATTCAAAGCAGAGCACCAAGGCGCACACATCCCACATGGAGGCCCAATTATTGGTGGTGAAGTGTGATTTCTCTGCAGAGCGACTCATCAGTGTGTGCTGTAGCTGAAAATCTACAATTGTCTGTTGCTGCTCACACAGTATTGCCAGCATACGCTGGGTGGGGTTCCCCCTTGTTGGTATGTAAGGAGGTGGTGGAGACCCTCCTCTGCCCCTTTTCCCCCATTTGCCGGGCCTGTGCACTTTATACAACACCCAAATGGTGTATTTATATACATTAATGTTTTGCTGGTGTTCATGCAATGTGTGATGCCCCTTTTACTCTGTACTGTTCTCTGTCCATTACACTGCCAAATTTGTATGCACATGCTAGAGGCAGGGACAGAAGGGGTTAATTTAGGGGGCTGAGCCAGCAGCCTCTGGGGAAGAGAAAGCTCCTGCGTCCTGGTCAGAGCCCAGGCAGGACAGCCTGAGGCAGGGTGTGTGTCCCAACTTGGGACAGGAGTAGCCCTCATGTGGAGCATATGTGCATCCCCGTCTAGGACAGAAGAGACCCCTGTCTGGGGTATAAGTGTTTTCCTGTCTGGAACAGTGAGGACCCCCGGATGGGGAGAATATTGGTTGCAGAACTGTCGGGCACAAGGACTGAGTAGTGCCCTGCCGAGGACTTTAAGCATCCAGGAATTGGCTTGAGGACTGTGACTGTTACTGTGGCTGCCATTGCTGCCGCCACTGCTGCTGCCACTGATACGACAGTGAAGGTACAAGGGAAAGAGCAGGAAGCTTACCTGAATTATTGTAACTACATTTTTCTACTTTTATTGCCTTTTCTCTACTCTACAATAAACTGTTATCCCTGTTGGATTTTAATGGTGTTCCTGGATCCTGATTGCCCGTGTTGCATTGACTGTGGAGAAGAGGTAAATCGCCTGGGTTTCATCTGTCCTGTATATTTTATGTGCAAAGGGCCAGAGTGCTCGCTGGCTGTTTGCTCAGTGGACTCTGTTTGTAGACTCTAGCTTTAAGTGACTCGGCCATGACTACCACCCCATGCAACCTTGTTACAGGTACATCGTAGATGAAGCAGTGAGCAGGAGGTGATTCGTGACTCTGCAATACAGATAGGTGAGCAGCAGCAGGGAGAGAACACTGAAAGTGGCAACACATTTCCCTCACTTTCACCAGAAATTTATACATACAGTATCTGGGTCATTTTGGTGGAAACTCTGCAAAACCAAATCAATAACCTGCACCAGGAAAGGAATATGTGTCATTCCACCTAGGCCAAGAGCTGCTACCAGATTTTGCCCATTATCGCACACTATTAGGCTGGGCTTGAGGTGCAGTGGAACCAACCACCCATCTGTCTGCTTTTTGATCCAAGTCCATAGCTCATGTGCAATATGGAATCTGCCCCCGAACAGATCTTTTTCTAAACCACCTTCTGTCATTTCTCCTTTGCTAAGCTCAGGTTGGTTGTTCAGGTCTTACTGTTAGAAGATGATTAGGATGTGGAGGAAGCAGCAACCTGGCTAAAGGAAAGTCCAGCAATCCTCATTGGTGGGAACAAATCCGCTGGAATGCCTTCTGACTCTGGCCCAGCCGCCACTATATTTATCCAGTGGGCAGTTAGGGAGATGTAACATCCCTGGCCGTGCTTACTGGTTCATGCATCAGTCAATATGTGGATCTTGCCACTAACGGCATTGCACATTGCACACATGATTTTGTCTGCCACATGTGTGTGCAGGGCAGGGATGGCCCACCTGTAGAAGTAGTAGCAGCAGGGAAATGTATTGTGGGACAACCACCACTATCAGATTTTTTAAACTGTCCATCTCCACCACCTGGAATGGAAGCATTTCAATGGTGTGTAATTTATGAAATGCTGTAATTGAGGAGCATGGCTCATGCGTGCTTAGGGGCAAATTTAGTCTTTCTGGGATTTGCCGGATGGAAAGTTGAACAGTTCTATGGGACAGTGTGGAGATGCTCGTTGACACTGGTGATACTGGTGGTAGTGTCACATGCTCTCTTTGCATCACCACATTTTGAGAGCTATAAATTTCCATATTTTGACCCATCGAGTCATGTGAGGTCTTATTTTTTGAGGGACGAGTTGACATTTTTATTGGCACTATTTTCGGGCACGTGACATTTTTTGATCGCTTTTTATTTTTGGGACGCAGAATGAACAAAAACCAGCAATTCATGAATTTCTTTTGGGGGATGCGTTTACACCATTCCGCGTGTGGTAAAATTGATAAAGCGGTTTTATTCTTACGGTCAGTACGATTACAGCGATACCTATTTATGTCCTTTTTTATGTTTTGGCGCTTTTATGCAATGAAAACAATTTTATATAAAAAAATCAATATTTTTGCATCGCTTTATTCTGCGAGCTATAACTTTTTTCGCTGATGATGCTGTATGGTGGCTCGTTTTTTGTGGGACAAGATGTCGTTTTCAGCGGTACCATGGTTATTTATATCTATCTTTTTGATCGAGCGTTATTGCACTTTTTGTTCGGCGGTATGATTATAAAGCATTGTTTTTTGCTCAATTTTTTTTGAAGGGGGTTAACTAAAGGGGTTAACTAGTGGGGCAGTTTTATAGGGCGGGTCGTTACGGATGCAGCAATACTAAATATGTGTGCTTTTATTGTTTTTTTATTTACAAAAAAACAAATTTATTGGGGAATTTTTTCTTTTTTTTTATTTATTTGGGGATTTTTTTATAAATTATTTTTACACTTTTTTTTTTTTTTTTTTTTTACTTTATTATATTGTCCCAGGTGGGGACATCACTATAAGGTGTCAGATCACTGATATGACAGTTTAGACAGCACTCTGTCAGATCAGCGATCTGACAGGCGCTACTGAAGGCTTCCTCGTGTCTGCTCTCAGCAGGCACTGTGGAAGCCGCCTCTCTGCAGAGAGGAGACCCTCGGAGCAACGCAGCACATAGTGTTGCTTCGAGGGTCGCAGGGAAGCATGGTGGGAGCCCCCTCCCTGCGCGCTTCTCTCCTATGCCCCTGGTACACTGCTAACATGTTTGATCGCAGTGTGCCATGGGTTAATATGCCAGGGCGGTCCGTAACCACCCCTGACACATAGTGCTGGGTATCAGCTGTAATAATCAGCTGACACCCGGCCGCGATCAGCGGCGCTCCCCCGGGGGACACCGCTGATCGCTATGACGTACTATCCCACCCTTGGGAATTAAGTCCCAGGGCACATGGATGGGATAGTACATCATATGGCAGAAAGGGGATAAGGTTACCGCCGGTCACACACAGCACCTCTCACACTCTGCTCAGTGTGAGCCAGCTGGTGTGGTGACATAACTGCTCTCCAAACCATCCGGATCATCGTGGTTCATAGCCATTAATCTATTATCGGCAAACAGTAAAGGAATATGTTATTTTTTATTTTACAGTAAAAAGTGGGTAAAGAGGGGAGTTTTTATTTCAAATAAAGGATTATGTGTGTTTATTTGAAATAAAGGACTTTATTCTGACTGTGTCTTTATTACAATATATGGTTATAGGGTTAGTAAGGGGGGGCATCCTAAAGACACCTCTCCATTACTAACCCCTGGGATTGATGTCAGCAGCCAAGAAACAGCTGACATAAGCTCCACAAGAGGGGCCCATTTAATAGATGCGCCTTTTCTGGGGTGTCTGCGGGCTGCCATTTTTAGGCTAGGAAAAATATCTATGACCCCTTACCAGCCTGAGAATACCAGCCTCCGGATGTCTGCTTTATCTTGACTGATTGTCAAAAATGGGGGGAACCCAAGCCGTTTTTTTAAATTATTTATATAAATAATTAAAAAATACAGCATGGGGACCCTTTAGTTTTGATAACCAGACAATATAAAGCTGACAGCTGGGGGCTGCAGCCCACAGCTTTTAGCTTTACCTGCGCTAGTTATCAAGAATAGAAGGTAACCCACACCATTTTTTAACCCCTTTATGACATCGGGCGTACATTTACGCCAATGTCTGACTCCTTCCCTTCGATGTGAGCTCCAGTGGTGAGCCCACATCTTTCCTGGGATATGTCAGCTGTTTTGAACAGCTGACATATGCCCTCAATAGCCACAGGTGAAATTGCGATCCACTCGCTGCTATTAACCAGTTAAATTCCACTGTCAAACACTGACAGCGACATTTAACAAGCGCTTCTGGCAATCGCGGAAATACAAAAACACCGGTGACCCCCTTCACGTAATCGCGGGTCAACGGTGTGTTAGCATGACAACCTGAGGTCTCTTTGAGACCTCTATTGTTATTAGTGCCAGCTTGCTGTGTACGCCACCTAGTGTGTGGCGCTCAAAGCAAGTGAGTAAATCTGCTATACAGAGGCGATCTGATCATTGCCTCTATGTAGCAGAGCCGATCGGGTTGTGGCAGCTTCTAGTCTCCCATGGAAACTATTGAAGCATGCCAAAAGTAAAAAGAAAATGTTATTAAAAATATAAAAATTAAAAAAAATTAAAGTTCAAATCACCCCCTTCAAAATAAAAAAATAAAAAATAAAATCAAACATACAACATGTATTTGGTATTGTCGAGTTCAGAATCGCCTGATCTATCAATAAAAAAAGGATTAACCTGATTGCTAAATGACAAAGTGAGAAAAAAATCTAAACGCCAGAATTAGGGGTTTTTTTTTGGTTGCTGCGACATTGCATTAAAATGCAATAACGGGCGATCAAAAAATCATATATGCACAAATGGTATCAATAAAAATGTCCGTTCTGCATGCAAAAAATAAGCCCTCAATCAAACTAAAATCATGAAAAATGGAGACGCTACGGGTATTGGAAATTGGCACAATTCTTTTTAACAAAGTTTGGATTTTTTTTCACCACTTGGATAAAAAAATAACTTAGACATGTTTGGTGTCAATTAACTCATAATGACCTGAAGAATCATAATGGCAGGTCAGTTTTAGCATTTAACCTAGCAAAAAAGCCAAACAAAAAACAAGTGTGGGATTGCAGGTTTTTTTGCAATTTCACAGCATTTGGAATTTTTTTCTAGTACATGACATGGTAAAACCAATTGTGTCAATCAAAAGTACAACTTGTCCTGCAAAAAACAAGCCCTCATATGGCTATATTGACGGAAAAATAAAAAAGTTATGGCTCTGGGAAGGGGAGTGAAAAAAGAAAATGCAAAACCGAAAAAAGCTCAGAGGGTAAGGGGTTAAATTTATATTATTTCTATATTTATTGCACAAGCATTGGCTGATGAATATTCTTTTCAGCCTCACCTGCTCACGCTATCAGTAGTAGTACTCTCATCAGCCAACACTTATCACCAGCAGTAACCTATTTACAGCTGGTCATAGCTGCTGTTTCACTGTCATCTGTTTGATAGTGTGGGAACCGCAGCACTCAGACCAGCGATAACGAACTTACCGCCAATCAGAGCCATTTTTATCGTGCCTTCACACAGATGACAACATGGAAACACCTGTTGTTTTTGGCTGCTGAACCCAAACAGTATCCAGGTCTTCCTAGAGAAGTTCAGGTTTGGGGTCCGTGAATGGACACTAAGTGTTTGGTAAGGACCCTGTACTTTAACATTCAGCTTCGTCCATTCCTGCCTCTGAGACTTTTAGATTATTGTCTCTCAGTTTTATAAAGGCTAGGTTTAAAATATGCAACACATATATTGTACAAAATTTATGTTGATACGACCCTATTATAATGTGGATAATATAATATTGCTAAATAAGGATAGGTACTGTATTATGGTGCCATTCACGGAGAGGGAAATGTCAGATTTAGGGAGGATAGTAGACAGCAAAAGCAAAAGAAGTTCAGCTTTGGAAAGGTTGAGTTTGAGATAGAGAGCGGACATGATGTTGAAGACTGCGGACAGACAGTCATTGGGGTTCTGTAGCACAACATGGGTAAGGTCAGGGGATGACGTGTATAGTTGTGTGTCATCAGCATAAAGATGGTACTGAAAGCCAAATCAGCTGATGGTCTGTTCAATTGGGGCTGTGTAGAGGGATAAGAGAAGGGGGCGAAGGACTAAGCCCTGAGGTACCCCATGTTAGCAGTCAGGTTTCTGCGGTCGCTATGCAGGAATCCAGACCCTCACATTCTGCAGTCTCTTGCTCTTTATCCACTGCAGAAGAGATTGCAGAGGAGATTGCCTTGCAGCAAATCTCTCCTGAGGCTAAGTCCTTCTGTCCTCTTACTTAGCATGGTCATGGGACGATCTCCCATTGGAGATCGGGAGTCATGTGCTCAGGTCCTGCTCCAAATCTCATTTGTCCATCTCAGAGATCTGGAGGCGTGCGGAAGGTCCCAGCTGCTATAAAAGGCGTGCATGGCTGTTCCGCCATGCGCTAGTATAGACTAGAGTTGAGCGACTTTTGGTTTTTTAGGGTCGCGTTTCGTTTCGTGAAACCCGACTTTTCCAAAAGTCGGGTCGAGCAAGATCGTCCGATTATAGGGAAAAGTCGGGGTCGTCCCGAAACACGAAACCCAATGTAAGTCAATGGGGAATAAAAGTCGGCAGTGAGAGGAGGACAGGAAACACACCAACAGTGCCCATTTGAATGCCAAAAGCATCAATTCTTCTTACTTAAGCTTGTCAACCTTAATTAACTTCATAATACAAGTTACGCACTGAAAAATGGGGGTTATTTGGCTACAGACTGTGGAGGGGAGGGCTGGCTCCAGGTTTTCATGTGCCCTGGGCGAAAGAGCGCCCCTTTAACACATACCACAACTCATCATGCTCCGATACGGCAGAGAAATAGCGGTATAGTACAATGAAAAATACCTCACTTTTTACATCTCATGACGAGGCCCATCTTTTTCTCCATACAGAATCATTGGTCCCATATAATGTTCCTTACAGTATATGATGAGCTCCACATAATGCTACAGTATATGTTGGTCCCCATGGATGAAGCTCCACTGTCTTATGGGCCCAAATAATGCTCCAAACATAATGGGCCCCATTTCTAATGCTCTAGTGTATAATGGGCCCTGTAAATGCTGCTCCAGTGTCTGATGTCCACCTTTGGAATGTTCCAGTGTATGGTGGGCCCCATCTATCATTCTCCAGAGTATAGTGCTCCCCAAAAATTGCTGTCCCAACATTGAAAACAATCAAATAAGTCTCCTCGCTGGGAATCCCTGTACTTGTCTGGACTCCTCGTCGTCCCCATCTTCCATCTCACTGCACAGTATTTCAACTTTGCAAGTGCTGTGATCCTGGGCAAGCAGGGGGGGCCCACTCGTTGGCGACGGCTCTGGCACAGGGCCCCTGATAGTACGGTGGTGTGTCTGATGGCGGGTGGGCCGAACCTGCACTTTCATCTGCAGCTTCCTCTTTGTCACCGTGTAAGATGGAACTGTATATGGGAAGGGTAACCTGAGTTTCATCAGGGTCAGATTCAGGCCGAGTAGCGTGCGAAGGGAATGTAGTGGTCTGGGTCAATGTACCAGCAGATTCATCGAGCAGTGGCTGGGCATCAGTGCACTTGTGTCGCCCCCAGGAGTACGGTCGCCACAGTGGCATTACCTTCTTCCTAGGGAGTGTGATGTCATGCTTGGGAGCAACGAAGGATCTCTCTAGCAGGTTAACTGATTGGGCGGCGTTATTCCCACGAGTCATGACCCTCCAAACAGCGTTCATGAAGGCAAAGTGTTTGTTATACGTGGGCAGTATGGTTGCAAAGCTGAACCTTAAAGGAATGTCCAGAAGGGCACCACCAGGAGTGGAGCCTACGGTTAAATTCGACTCCACCTGGGAAACCTCAACCATGCCAGCTACAGAACAGATGCACACATTGCAAGCTTAATTCCGTTAACGAACGAGACTCCGTCATGCCCCGCGGTCCGAGTCCGGCTTACTAGAGGGACACGTGAGGCTCTGGCACATGAGATTGGCCAATAACTGGTGTGTCATGCCCTTACATGTCCGTGGCTGCATGTGCGCTACACTGAAAAGGCCAGCGTTTGTCGCTTACAGGTGCAGATAACCCGCTGAACAACGTTAGTGATGGGGATCACTGATTACAATTATTACCCGCGAACAATGATTTCCCAGTAAGTGCAGGTCAACCGCAGTTCCGGAATTAGGCCTAACCGTCATTCCTGAAAAAATGAAAAACTTACGTGTGCAAACCACAGGTGCTGTAGCTTGCTTAACAGCTCGCCAGCCGTTCTCACGCCCAGTATGGATTACACGTGATTGCACAAAGGTTAGAAAGGGTACCGTATCCCCGGATAACATGTATGGATAGCGTACACATTCAAAATATATGTCTCAGGAGGCAGGCTCAGACGGTGTTAGGCCCAGTATGGATTGCACGTGATTGCACAAAGGTTAGAAAGGGTACCGTATCCCCAGATAACATGTATGGATAGCGTACACATTCAAAATATATGTCTCAGGAGGCAGGCTCAGACGGTGTTAGGCCCAGTATGGATTGCACGTGATTGCACAAAGGTTAAAAAGGGTACCGTATCCCCGGATAACCTGTATGGATAGCGTACACATTCAAAATATATGTCTCAGGAGGCAGGCTCAGACGGTGTTAGGCCCAGTATGGATTGCACGTGATTGCACAAAGGTTAGAAAGGGTACCGTATCCCCGGATAACATGTATGGATAGCGTACACATTCAAAATATATGTCTCAGGAGGCAGGCTCAGACGGTGTTAGGCCCAGTATGGATTGCACGTGATTGCACAAAGGTTAGAAAGGGTACCGTATCCCCGGATAACATGTATGGATAGCGTACACATTCAAAATATATGTCTCAGGAGGCAGGCTCAGACGGTGTTAGGCCCAGTATGGATTGCACGTGATTGCACAAAGGTTAGAAAGGGTACCGTATCCCCAGATAACATGTATGGATAGCATACACATTCAAAATATATGTCTCAGGAGGCAGGCTCAGACGGTGTTAGGCCCAGTATGGATTGCACGTGATTGCACAAAGGTTAGAAAGGGTACCGTATCCCCAGATAACATGTATGGATAGCGTACACATTCAAAATATATCTCTCAGGAGGCAGGCTCAGACGGTGTTAGAACCAGTATGGATTGCACGTGATTGCACAAAGGTTAGAAAGGGTACCGTATCCCCAGATAACATGTATGGATAGCGTACACATTCAAAATATATGTCTCAGGAGGCAGGCTCAGACGGTGTTGGGCCCAGTACGGATTGCACGTGATTGCACAAAAGTTAGAAAGGGTACCGTTTCCCCGGATAACATGTATGGATAGCGTACACATTCAAAATATATGTCTATACATCAGGAGGCAGGCTCAGACGGTGTCAGGCACAGTATGGATTTGACGGCCCAGATTACACAGCGGAGGATCAGGGAGAGGTAAAGATTGCAAATGCTGGGGCCCTGCCCAAGCAAGGGGGGCCCACTCGTGGGCGTCGGTACTGGCACTGGGCCCCTCATAGTACAGCGGTGTGTCTGACGGCGGGTGTGCACCACCACCGTCAGAGACACTTGATTGCACTATGAGGGACCCTGTGCCAGTGCCCGCGCCCAAGAGTCAGCCTACCCACCTGTCCAGGGCAACGGCACTCGCACGGTGTCGTGCGCTAGGTGGTGACCCCGGCCATGGGGGGGAGGCAGCACAGTTAGGGAGTTTTAGAAAGTGGTATATGTTGATGTTGGACATTCAGCTGATGCAAAAGGCGAAATAGGTGAAGTACCAGGAAGAGGTGGACCAAAGCAAGCCATTTTTCTGTCACCCTATGTGTCATCAGGGGAAGGTGGGACAAAATCCTTGGAAACCCATGCGTGGTTCATTTTAATGAAGGTTAGATCATCCACATTTTGGGTTGACAGACGGGTCCTTTTTTCTGTCAGGATTGATCCAGCTGCACTGAAGACTCTTTCCGATAGCACACTTGCCGCTGGGCAAGCGAGCTCCTGTAAGGCATATTGGGCCAATTCAGGCCAGGTGTCCAGTTTAGCGGCCCAATAGTCAAAGGGGAATGACCTGTGTGGGAGAACATCGATATGGGAGGAAAAGTAGTTTGTAACCATAGTTGACAACTGCTGTCTCATGTCACTTTCCATCGATGCAGTATTACCAGTTGTTTGAGCGGTATTTGAAAAATCAGTCCACAACATTGTCATGAAACCCCTGTCTCCAACGCCACTTCTGCTGTGTGCACCACGAACACCTCTGCCAAGCTGCCCCCGGCCCGTACGAGAACCATCACCGCTGCTGTGTGCTGGGAATGCCTCAAGCAACCGATTTACCAGAGTTGCTTGTTTATTAGCCAATATTAGGTCAAGGTTCTCCTGTGGCATGATGTTTTGTAATTTGCCTTTATAGCGTGGATCCAGGATGCTGGCCAACCAGTAGTCGTCATCGTTCATCATTTTGGCAATGCGGGGGTCCCTTTTTAGGATCCGCAAGGCATAATCTGACATGTGGGCCAATGTTCCCGGTGTCAATGATGCACTGCGAGTGCTGGGTGGAGGAGCACTTTATGGCAAATCCACATCCCTCCAGTCACACACAAACCCTGTACCAGACCTTGCCACGCCAACATTTTCACTTGCCCCACGAGATGCATCCTCCTCCCCTAAGTAATCATCCCCATCATCCTCCTCCTCCTCCTCTTCTTCCTCCACCTCGTCCAGGAGAGGTTACTGAGCAGACAATGGCTGAATGTCATCAAGGATTCCCTCCTCCTCTTCCTCCTCATCAACATTGGCTGCAGACGCCTGCTCCTTAAGGTGCGTCAAAGTTTGCATGAGCAGACGCATAAGTGGGATGCTCATGCTTAGGATGGCGTCGTCTGTGCTTACCAGCCGTGTGCATTCCTCAAAACACTGAAGGACTTTACAGAGGTCTTTCAGCTTCGACCACTGCACACCTGTCAACTCTATGTCTGCTCTCAAAGTGCCTGGCCGTGTATCCTCCCACAAATGCATTATGGCCTGCCTCTGCTCGCACAGCCGCTCCACCATGTGCAGGGTGGAGTTCCACCTTGTTGCAATGTCGATAATGAGGCGGTGGTTGGGAAGGTGGAGCAATCGCTGCAGCTTCTGCATATGAACGGAGTGTACAGGCGACCGGCGGATGTGCGCGCACAGTCTTCGCACCTTCTGGAGCAGGGCTGTTAACTCCGGATAATTTTTGAGGAAGCACTGCACCACCAGGTTCAAGGTGTGAGCCAAGCAAGGTATGTGGCTGAGTTTTGAAAGGGCTATGGCTGCCACAAAATTACGGCCGTTATCACCAACTACCTTGCCTGCCTCAAGATGTACACTGCCCAGCCATGACTCAGTTTGTCGCTTCAAGTACTCGGCCAGCACCTCGGCGGTGTGTCTGTCGCCCAAACACATCATCTGCAACACAGCCTGCTGACGCTTTCCACTAGCTGCTCGATAGGGGGACACATCGTGTGCAACAGTGGCAGCTGCAGATGGAGTGCTCGTACGACTGCGCTCTGTGGACGAGCTTTCGCTTCTGGAGGAGGAGGAGGAGGAGGGTCGAACGCCTACAGCCAACTGTTTCCTATACCGTGGGCTAGGCAGCACTGTCCCACCACCGCTGTCCCCTGTGGACCCTGCATCCACCACATTAACCCAGTGCGCAGTGATGGACACGTAACGGCCCTGGCCATGCCGACTGGACCATGCATCAGTTGTGAGGTGCACCTTTCCGCTCACTGACTGCTTGAGTGCATGGACAATGCGGTCTTTCACATGATGGTGGAGGGCTGGGATGGCTTTGCGAGAGAAGAAGTGGCGACTGGGTAGGTCATAGCGTGGTACTGCATAGGCCATGAGTTTGCGGAAAGCTGTGCTTTCCACCAACCGAAAGGGCATCATCTCAAACGAGATTAGTTTGGCAATGTGGGCGTTCAAACCCAGTGTACGCGGATGAGAGACTGAGTACTTTCTTGACCTACTCATAGTGTCTGGGAGGGTGAGCTGGACTTGAGAGCTGCATATGGTGGAAGTAGCGGTGGACAGGGCGGACTGAGAGAGGGTTGATGATGGTGATGGAGTTGGTGTTCTTTCTGATGGCCTAGAATCAGTCTTTCATTGATATAACAGTGGGATTCCCTGACTGCTGTGGTCTTGCAACGACACCTCAACATTTGCTGCTGTGCTAACTGGTGGGCTTACAGTGAGGGAAACAATGTAGCGTTGCTGACTACCTTCGTTGTGATCAGTTGCACATGTGGCACTTGAGGTTTGGTGTTGTGTCCACGCTTGCAAGTGCATGCTGGTTAAATGTCTAAGCATGCAACTGGTATTCAAATTTTTCAGATTTTTCCCTCGGCTAAAGGTCTTTGCGCACTTCTTACAGATAACCTTGGCCTGATCATGAGGATTTTGGTCAAAAAAGTGCCACACTGCACTCTTCCTACTTTGGCAGACATTTTGCGGCCTAGCACGCTGTGATCTTTTGACCCTCTGGATAAGCTGTCCAGCAACTCTTTTGATGTTTGGAACCTGTCTTTGGAGTGCTCCGGGCCTGCCAGATAACAGCTGTTGCGATGTCGATGTCTGCTGTGGATGCTCCTCATCTGAGCTATTGGAAGCAGCACCCTCTTCCCCCAATGGATGCCAATCTGGGTCAACAACTGGGTCATCCATCACCTCCTCTTCTATGTCATGTGCACCTTCCTCTGTGTCACCGTGTATGGTGGTATAGTGTGCGGGAAGGGGCACCTGAGTCTCATCAGGGTCAGAATCTGGCTCTGTACACTGCGAGGACAATGTAGTGCTCTGAGTGAATGTACCAGCAGAATCATCCATCAGCGGCTGTGCATCAGTGCACTCCATGTCAGATTCATCTTGGCCTGGGTAATTCACCATTTCACTTGATAATCCAGGCATGGTATGTGAAAACAGCTCCATGGAGTAATCAGTAGTATGGCCTGCGTCATCCTTCAATCTTGGTTGGGGTGAAGGACACAAGGAAAGGTGTGGTTCATGAACATGAGCCTCCAATGACGACTCAGTGCTTTTACTTTTTACAACTGAAGAAGAGGAGGCGATAGAGCTGGAGGCTGAGTCAGCAATGTAAGACAAAACTTTTTCCTGATGCTCTGGCTTTAAAAGCGGTTTGCCAACTCCTAGAAAACTAAGCGTTCGAGGCCTTATGTAGCCAGACGATGACGCAGGGTCAGCACCTCCTGAATTCGGTCCTATTTTGCTCTTGCCACTACCATCAGATCCACCACCAACACCATCATTACCAGCTGCCAACCCCCGCCCAATTCCACGGCCTCTTCCACCAGCCTTCCTCATTTTTGGTAGAAATGTAGACAAAATCCAACAAACTATATAGTAATGTAAAACAAGGTACAAGGTGTCTATAGGACAGGGGAGATTTTGAATTTCTGCAGACACTTGTGGACACTGGACACTTTTGGATTGTGTGAGGCCCACTGATATCTGAGCGCTATGTGACAGGCTCGATGGCACAGCTGTGACCAAAGTGACTAGAGGATAAGGGAGATTTTGAATCTCTGCACACACTTTTGGACACTGGATGTACACTTTTGGATTGTGTGAGGCCCACTGATATCTGAGCGCTATGTGACAGGCTCGATGGCACAGCTGTGACCAAAGTGACTAGAGGATAAGGGAGATTTTGAATCTCTGCACACACTTTTGGACACTGGATGGACACTTTTGGATTGTGTGAGGCCCACTGATATCTGAGCGCTATGTGACAGGCTCGATGGCACAGCTGTGACCAAAGTGACTAGAGGATAAGGGAGATTTTGAATCTCTGCACACACTTTTGGACACTGGACACTTTTGGATTGTGTGAGGCCCACTGATATCTGAGCGCTATGTGACAGGCTCGATGGCACAGCTGTGACCAAATTGACTAGAGGATAAGGGAGATTTTGAATCTCTGCACACACTTTTGGACACTGGACACTTTTGGATTGTGTGAGGCCCAATGAATATCTGAGCGCTATGTGACAGGCTCGATGGCACAGCTGTGACAAAAGTGACTAGAGGATAAGGGAGATTGGATTGCTTTTAAAAAAGCAGTTTGCGGAGCAGTGGGTAAACAGCAATGCAGGAATGTCAGGAAGCCTTAGAAGGCAGCCCAACAACCAACACCACTGATACACCACTATATAGCCTCCCCTTGCACTGCACACACAGTGACTGGTGTGTTGTGCAGACCAAATTGCTAGCAGCAGAAGCAGTTTTTTTTTCTTCTCAGCAGGACAAAAAAAAAAAATTGGGATTGCTTTTAAAAAAGCAGTTTGCGGAGCAGTGGGTAAACAGCAATGCAGGAATGTCAGGAAGCCATAGAAGGCAGCCCAACAACCAACACCACTGATACACCACTATATAGCCTCCCCTTGCACTGCACACACAGTGACTGGTGTGTTGTGCAGGCCAAATCGCTAGCAGCAGAAGCAGTTTTTTTGTCTTCTTCCCTGCCTAACGCTCTCCCTACAGAATCAGCAGCAACCTCTCCCTATACTAAGATCGGCAGAAGTAAGATGGCGGTCGGCGTGCACGCCCTTTTATACCCCCTGTGACGCCCACCAAAGCAAGCCAATCACTTGCATGCCCTTCTGAAAGATGGTGGTGACCCCTGCCTATGTCATCACGTTGCCCACAGTGTCCGAGGATCCTGATTGGCTGAAAAAGAGCGCAAAACAAACTTTTGAAACGCGACTTTGGCGCGTAAGTCGCCGACCTCGTGGCCGACCTCATCCTAGGGTTGGGTTTCGTTTCATGAAACCCGACTTTGCCAAAAATCGGCAACTTTTGAATTTTTTCGACCCGTTTCGCTCAACTCTAGTCTAGACCATACTTGCTGCTGTGTGTATGGCGATGAATGCATGATTCTGGTGAATGACTCATTTGAAACCCCTACCCTTTGATATTACGCTTGTGTGAGGGATAAACTTCAGTACCAGCGCGCCTCTGCTTCATTGTCCACAGCTGCTAGCGTCCGACATTTCGCTTGCGTCTAGCATTTCCGTTTTGCGGCAGTGTCCTACGCCGCACTGCAGTAGCAGCCCACTTAAGCATTCGCAGCTGTGATGCTACACACACGGTAGGTCTAGAAGGACTTAGCACCGCCATCTTTGGCTATTCCTGTGACCCTATACTGTGTGTGTAACTACTCTGAGTACTTGTGACCTTAACAGGCTCAGCTCTTTTGGTTATGTTCATAGGCATCTCTGTGATTTAACAGAGATTGCTCTGTGCACTTGGGTGACGGTTAACCCCGTGCACAATACCGCCATATTGCTTCTGCAACGACTTAGCAGCGGTTATATCACCTACTGCATGGTGGACCCTGAGCGGCGAACGCACTTTATTAGTTTTTTATTTTAGTATGTTCCGCCGTTCCTAACACCCCAACAGTGAGAGGAAGAGGAGATGAAGTGGAGCCAGCAAACAAGACACTGAATGAGCGGTCAGAAAGATAGGAATAGAACCAGGAGAGCAGTGTCCTTAATGCCTAGTGACTGGAGCCTAGAGAGTAGGAGATGGTGGTCAACAGTTTGGAAAGCTGCAGAAAGGTTGAGAAGAATGAGCAGAGAGTTGTCACCGTTACATTTTGCTTTCAGAAGGTTGTTCTTCACTTTTATGAATGCAGTTTCTGTCAAATGTAGGGGGCAGAAGCCGGAATGTGAAGGGTCTAGGAGGGAGTGAATGGAGAGGTAACAGGTAAGGTGGGAGTAGACCTGGCGCTCCAAGAGTTTAGAGATGAAAGGGAGATTGGAGACTCGTCTGTAGTTGTTTGTGCAGGATGTGTTGAGAGAGGGTTTCTTAAATAATTGAGTAATGATAGAATGGATTATTCACACAACTTAGAGACGTTGTCACCTACCTGGACATTTTTTTAAATCTCTTGAAAAAATTAAAAAACATATACTCACCTACCGGACTGACACCATTAATGCAATGTCAGTGCTAAGTTTCCTGGGTTTGCATGGAATTATTACTTCACATGAGCCCTCTAGACAATTAGGGGCCGCTAATTGGCAATTGTGTTCTCGCTTCTTCTGCTTGTTCAACATTCTTCCATGGGAAGTAGGGCTATGCGCGCACGTTGCGGATTTGCTTGCGGAAATTTCTGCATGGTTTCTGCATCTCTTGGCAGAAAATGCAGTGGAAATTCAGAGCATTTATGCAGATTTTATGCGCTTTTGATGCGGATTTACATGCGAATTTGTTTGAATGTGTTTGCAGATTTGTTAGCTAAATATATAGTTTTTTAAAAAAAAGATGTCATTTCCATGTCCAACCTCCAGTGTTGATGTGCTTCAACCAAGATGGGCACTATTCTTTTTTCTCCGCCCACACACTCTTCCTCCTTCTGACATCATATCCTTTGACAAATCTGCTGTTTTTGTCACCAAATCAGCATCTAATCTGCACCAAATCTACAGTAAATCAGCAGCAAATCCGCAAACATTTTTACGCCTACATTTTTACTGCAGATTTGAGTGACTCAATGGAAGTCAATGGTTGGAAAACGCTGCAGATATGCAAAAAGAATTGACATGCTGCGGAAAATAAAACGCTGCTAATAAGGATGGAAATTTCTGCATCATGTGCACAACAATTCAGGATCGTCATTGATTAACCTGGCTTTAGTAACCCTTTGCATTTTTGGTGTATTTCTGTGCACAAAAAAACGTTGCGGAAATGCAACAAATCTGCATCTTGTGCACAACAATTCAGGATCGTCATTGATTAACCTGGCTTTAGTAACCCTTTGCATTTTTGGTGTATTTCTGTGCACAAAAAAACGTTGCGGAAACGCAACAAATCTGCATCTTGTGCACATAGAGTGTAGGCAGCAATCCATTAGCAAGTGTTGATTGGTACCAGAGCTCACATGGAATAACAATGCTTTGTGAAACCAGCAGCCTTAGGCCAACGTCACTGGTCTGGTGCTAGTGCAGGAGGTGAATGCATATTACAATGGAGATGACTTCAATTTTTAAGGGAATGCCCTAGTACTGGATTACGCTTTTTAATTGGCAAGCTGGACAATCACTGGCACACAGTAGATGGAACGGTATAGTTGTCAGAAAAAATAATTGCCTTGATGCTGCATTCAGGATGCATTTAACGGAGAAATACTTTTTATAAGCTGTGCATATCTTTCTTTAAAATAAAAAAATGCACGATTGATTTTCATGGTGCATATTTGGTGATCTTACACCAAAAATACTGCATGTTGCTGACTGAAAAGTTTAAGATTTTTATAACAGATCAATGTTTATTGTGATAAAAGTCTGTATATCTTTTACACACTGAGCATGCAAAAGTAATAAAATGCAGTTTATGTTTGAGTTTTTCAGCTTCTCCAGGAATTTTAATGAGACGACAAGGTATATTTTGCTTTCTTTAATACAAACATAAGATTTTGTTGGTTCTGAGAATACAGAAATGTTGACCTTTTTTACACTGAAGACAATCTCAACAGAGTTGAAGAAAACCTCTTGTGTGACTCTTGAAATGTACTCTTTGATACACATTGACAGCACACATCAAAGACATCCTTTAAAAAACTTTTTGAATAGATCAATGAAGTACCATTTGATACCGGTGGCCCCATGATAGTTTTTTGCAGGTCAGAAATGACACAGCTCTTGGGCATATAACAAGACATTGCAAGGATTTTGCCTTTTATAGCTTAACTTAACTATTTAGAAAGGTACATAACATCTAATACCTTATATTTATATTAAAACATATGCCTAAAATCTTTTCTTTAACAAATTAATAAAAAATTAATAATTGTTAATTATGAAAGAATCCCTCCCTTGAAGTTTTTATTTACTAAATTTGTGTATATGTAGTCTACTGTAATATAATATACTCACTTATCATTGTCTTCCATTATCAAGCAAACTTCTGCTCCACTTCTCAGTGATGTCACTGCTTTTCAGACTTGTCTTGAGTGTCTTGAGAGATCATTTGCATATTCCCAGTGCCTTCTGGGATAAGTGAAGAGTCTCCGCGAGCTCAACGATCACTGGGTTTTGGCAGGTGCAGCTGAAAAGAGGAAATAGGAAAACCAGGGGAAGTGTCTTGAGGAGATCATTTGCATATTCCCAGTGCCTTCTGGATTAAGTGAAGAGTCTCCGCGAGCTCAACGATCACTGGGTTTTGGCCGTTGCAGCTGAAAAGAGGAAATTGGAAAACCAGGGGAAGTGTCTTGAGGAGATCATTTGCATATTCCCAGTGCATTCTGGATTATCGGCGCGCAAATTTTGGCTCATCTTTCATCGTTTTTAAGAAATCTCAATATGGAAGAGGCCAGGAGCCATTTGGTGAGCTGCATTTCTTGCTACATGTTCACAGACTTACCAGTGGAAATGCCAAACTTCACATGCCACAAATGCAAGCTTGTGTCCCTGTTGGAGGAAAAGTTGCAAAATCTCGAAGAGAGGTTAGCTACGTTGAAGATCATTAAGGAAGGTGAAGAGTTCTTGGACAGAGCAGAATTATCTCTTCATGTTACAGAAAGAGAAGAAATTCGAAGTGCACCTGAAGAAACAGAGGAATGGAGACATGTGACCCAGAGAAGCAGGAGGATCAGGAGGCAGTCAGCACCCATACTGCTCAGGAACCAGTACCAGGCTCTCACGCAGGAAAACGATGAAGAAATACATCAGGATAAGACTTTGCCAACAAACAGCAACCTTGTACGCCTTCAGAGTCCTCCTGGATGGAGAAAGAAAAATGTTGTGAAGAAGAAACGGAGAGTGGTGTTCATGGGGGATTCCCTGTTGAGAGGAACAGAGGCCGCTATCTGCAGACCAGATATAACTTCAAGAGAAATGTGCTGTCTTACAGGTGCAAAAATTAAAGATGTGTCTGACAGGATATCAGGACTCTTCAGACCTACAGATGACTACCCATTCCTGCTACTACATGTGGGGACAAATGACACCGCAAGAAACGACCTGGAAACCATCTGCAGAGACTTTGAAGACTTAGGCAAGAAAGTGAAAGAACTGGGAGCGCCGGTGGTCTTCTCTTCCATCCTCCCAGTGGATGGCCATGGAACAAAGAGGTGGAATAAGATTCTGCAGGTGAACAACTGGCTACGTCGATGGTGCCGTCAGCAAAGATTTGGATTTCTGGATCACGGAGTGAATTACTTATACGATGGACTACTTGCTAGAGATGGGGTGCACCTTACGAAGACTGGAAAGCATGTATTTGGAAGTCGCCTTGCTACACTTGTAAGGAGAGCTTTAAACTAGAACAACATGGGAAGGGAAGCATAAGACCAGAAAAAGCCATACACCTGACAAATGCTATTGAGAACTCTGCTATTAGAAGTGGAAAGGAAGAACAAAGACAAAAGAATCTAATTAATAAAAATATTGGAGAAAGAGAAACCTATCACAAACTAAAATGTTTCTATACTAATGCACAAAGCATGGGCAACAAACAAGGAGAATTGGAGCTACTAACACAGGAAAAGAAATATGATGTAATTGGAATCACTGGCCTGGTCAAAGACCTCTGTAACAAAGAAAATCGATGACCTGAGGGGTGCAAATGGCAGAAGTGAGCACAAAGCTTCTGTGCATTCTGCCGCAGCTCACCCAGGCCAGGAAAGTGGTGGAGAAAATGCTGTACCAACAGGTTGACTACGTGAGCCATGCAAGGCACGTGTGTGAGCTTGCCTAGCCATAGGGCCACCATCAGGTTTGCACCGTTATCAGACATGGCCTTCCCTGGATGCAGGTTCAACCGAGACAGGCATTGATCAAACTTGGCCTGGAGAGCTGTCCACATCTCTTCAGCTATAAAACTGCGATCTCCAAGGCATATCAATCTTTACACTGCCTAATTGCAGTGAACCCTGGCTGTGCAGTACGGAGGTAATGGGGATTCTCTCTGCGCTGTTGGAATGCCTGCATCATTAAGGAAGAGGTTGAGGGCACAGGTGGAGGCCCTATAGGAGGTAGGGGAGGAGGCATAAGCAGTGGAGTAAGTGTAAAATGTAGAGTTTTGTCTTGCAAGACTTGGAGATTTCAAGACTTGGGGATCAATGCCTGCTCCCACAGCCACCAGAATCACCCAGTGCCCAGTCAGTGAGATGTAATGCCTTTCGCCATGCTTAGTCATCCAAGTGTCTATGGTGAAATGTACCCTGGCAGACATAGATTTAGTCAAGGAACGGGTGATGTTATCTGCAACATGCTGGTGTAGGGCAGGCATAATTTTTTTAGAAAAGTAATGGCGACTGGGCAACTGGTACTGGGGACTGTGAAGGCCATCACCTTTCAGAAGATGTTTGCGTCTACCAGATGGAAAGGCAGCATTTCCGTGGCCAACAGATTGGAGATGATAGATTTCAATCTCTTAGATTTGTCATGCGTAGGAGGAAACAATATTTTGCGTGATCACAAATGTGTGACCATGCGCTGGCTGCAGTGTTGATAGAGGGTGGTGTATGGTGAACTGGAAAAACTGCTGGACCATGAGGGAGGTGCAAGCGGAGATGTTACGGTGGAATGAGAAAGCTATGGTTTGCTTGTTCTCTGAGATCGGTCAAAAACAGCAGACATGTCCGCTTCCAATATAACTGACGGTGGGCTCTCAGCGGGACGGAAGTGGTTAAAGAACCCAAAGTTCTGCGGTCGGAGACGCGTGTCACAATTAGAGTTTAGCGAAACGGGTCGAAAAATTTCAAAAGTCGCCGACTTTTGGCAAAGTCGGGTTTCATGAAACGAAACCTGACCGTAGGATGAGGTCGGCCACGAGGTCGGCGACTTACGCGCCAAAGTCGCGTTTCAAAAGTTTGTTTTGCGCTCTTTTTCAGCCAATCAGGATCCACGGACACTGTGGGCAACGTGATGACATAGGCAGGGGTCACCACCATCTTTCAGAAGGGCATGCAAGTGATTGGCTTGCTTTGGTGGGCGTCACAGGGGGTATAAAAGGGCGTGCACGCCGACCGCCATCTTACTTCTGCCGATCTCAGTATAGGGAGAGGTTGCCGCTGATTCTGTAGGGAGAGCGTTAGGCAGGGAAGAAGACAAAAAAACTGCTTCTGCTGCTAGCGATTTGGCCTGCACAACACACGAGTCACTGTGTGTGCAGTGCAAGGGGAAGCTATATAGTGGTGTATCAGTGGTGTTGGTTGTTGGGCTGCCTTCTAAGGCTTCCTACATTCCTGCATTGCTGTTTACCCACTGCTCCGCAAACTGCTTTTTTAAAAGCAATCCCAATTTTTTTTTTTTTGTCCTGCTGAGAAGAAAAAAAAACTGCTTCTGCTGCTAGCGATTTGGCCTGCACAACACACCAGTCACTGTGTGTGCAGTGCAAGGGGAGGCTATATTGTGGTGTATCAGTGGTGTTGGTTGTTGGGCTGCCTTTTAAGGCTTCCTGACAGGCTGGCATTGCTGTTTACCCACTGCTCTGCAAACTGCTTTTTTAAAAGCAATCCAATCTCCCTTATCCTCTAGTCACTTTTGTCACAGCTGTGCCATCGAGCCTGTGACATAGCGCTCAGATATCAGTGGGCCTCACACAATCCAAAAGTGTCCAGTGTCCACAAGTGTCTGCAGAAATTCAAAATCTCCCTTATCCTCTCGTCACTTTTGTCACAGCTGTGCCATCGAGCCTGTGACATAGCGCTCAGATATCAGTGGCCCTCACACAATCCAAAAGTGTCCAGTGTCCACAAGTGTCTGCAGAAATTCAAAATCTCCCTTATCCTCTAGTCATTTTGGTCACAGCTGTGCCATCGAGCCTGTCACATAGCGCTCAGATATTCATTGGGCCTCACACAATCCAAAAGTGTCCAGTGTCCACAAGTGTGTGCAGAAATTCAAAATCTCCCTTATCCTCTAGTCACTTTGGTCACAGCTGTGCCATCGAGCCTGTCACATAGCGCTCAGATATTCATTGGGCCTCACACAATCCAAAAGTGTCCAGTGTCCACTAGTGTGGGCAGAAATTCAAAATCTCCCTTATCCTCTAGTCACTTTGGTCACAGCTGTGCCATCGAGCCTGTCACATAGCGCTCAGATATTCATTGGGTCTCACACAATCCAAAAGTGTCCAGTGTCCACAAGTGTGTGCAGAAATTCAAAATTTCCCTTATCCTCTCGTCACTTTTGTCACAGCTGTGCCATCGAGCCTGTGACATAGCGCTCAGATATCAGTGGGCCTCACACAATCCAAAAGTGTCCAGTGTCCACAAGTGTCTGCAGAAATTCAAAATCTCCCCTGTCCTATAGACACCTTGTACCTTGTTTTACATTACTATATAGTTTGTTGGATTTTGTCTACATTTCTACCAAAAATGAGGAAGGCTGGTGGAAGAGGCCGTGGAATTGGGCGGGGGTTGGCAGCTGGTAATGATGGTGTTGGTGGTGGATCTGATGGTAGTGGCAAGAGCAAAATAGGACCGAATGCAGGAGGTGTTGAGCCTGCGTCATCATCTGGCTACATAAGGCCTCGAACGCTTAGTTTTCTAGGAGTTGGCAAACCGCTTTTAAAGCCAGAGCATCAGGAAAAAGTTTTGTCTTACATTGCTGACTCAGCCTCCAGCTCTATCGCCTCCTCTTCTTCAGTTGTAAAAAGTAAAAGCACTGAGTCGTCATTGGAGGCTCATGTTCATGAACCACACCTTTCCTTGTGTCTTTCACCCCAACCAAGATTGAAGGATGACGCAGGCCATACTACTGATTACTCCATGGAGCTGTTTTCACATACCATGCCTGGATTATCAAGTCAAATGGTGAATTACCCAGGCCAAGATGAATCTGACATGGAGTGCACTGATGCACAGCCGCTGATGGATGATTCTGCTGGTACATTCACTCAGAGCACTACATTGTCCTCGCAGTGTACAGAGCCAGATTCTGACCCTGATGAGACTCAGGTGCCCCTTCCCGCACACTATACCACCATACACGGTGACACAGAGGAAGGTGCACATGACATAGAAGAGGAGGTGATGGATGACCCAGTTGTTGACCCAGATTGGCATCCATTGGGGGAAGAGGGTGCTGCTTCCAATAGCTCAGATGAGGAGCATCCACAGCAGACATCGACATCGCAACAGCTGTTATCTGGCAGGCCCGGAGCACTCCAAAGACAGGTTCCAAACATCAAAAGAGTTGCTGGACAGCTTATCCAGAGGGTCAAAAGATCACAGCGTGCTAGGCCGCAAAATGTCTGCCAAAGTAGGAAGAGTGCAGTGTGGCACTTTTTTGACCAAAATCCTCATGATCAGGCCAAGGTTATCTGTAAGAAGTGCGCAAAGACCTTTAGCCGAGGGAAAAATCTGAAAAATTTGAATACCAGTTGCATGCTTAGACATTTAACCAGCATGCACTTGCAAGCGTGGACACAACACCAAACCTCAAGTGCCACATGTGCAACTGATCACAACGAAGGTAGTCAGCAACGCTACATTGTTTCCCTCACTGTAAGCCCACCAGTTAGCACAGCAGCAAATGTTGAGGTGTCGTTGCAAGACCACAGCAGTCAGGGAATCCCACTGTTATATCAACGAAAGACTGATTCTAGGCCATCAGAAAGAACACCAACTCCATCACCATCATCAACCCTCTCTCAGTCTGCCCTGTCCACCGCTACTTCCACCATATGCAGCTCTCAAGTCCAGCTCACCCTCCCAGACACTATGAGTAGGTCAAGAAAGTACTCAGTCTCTCATCCGCGTACACTGGGTTTGAATGCCCACATTGCCAAACTAATCTCGTTTGAGATGATGCCCTTTCGGTTGGTGGAAAGCACAGCCTTCCGCGAACTCATGGCCTATGCAGTACCACGCTATGACCTACCCAGTCGCCACTTCTTCTCTCGCAAAGCCATCCCAGCCCTCCACCATCATGTGAAAGACCGCATTGTCCATGCACTCAAGCAGTCAGTGAGCGGAAAGGTGCACCTCACAACTGATGCATGGTCCAGTCGGCATGGCCAGGGCCGTTACGTGTCCATCACTGCGCACTGGGTTAATGTGGTGGATGCAGGGTCCACAGGGGACAGCGGTGGTGGGACAGTGCTGCCTAGCCCACGGTATAGGAAACAGTTGGCTGTAGGCGTTCGTCCCTCCTCCTCCTCCTCCAGAAGCGAAAGCTCGTCCACAGAGCGCAGTCGTACGAGCACTCCATCTGCAGCTGCCACTGTTGCACACGATCGAGCAGCTAGTGGAAAGCGTCAGCAGGCTGTGTTGCAGATGATGTGTTTGGGCAACAGACACACCGCCGAGGTGCTGGCCGAGTACTTGAAGCGACAAACTGAGTCATGGCTGGGCAGTGTACATCTTGAGGCAGGCAAGGTAGTTAGTGATATCGGCTGTAATTTTGTGGCAGCCATAGCCCTTTCAAAACTCAGCCATATACCTTGCTTGGCTCACACCTTGAACCTGGTGGTGCAGTGCTTCCTCAAAAATTATCCGGAGTTAACAGCCCTGCTCCAGAAGGTGCGAAGACTGTGCGCGCACATCCGCCGGTCGCCTGTACACTCCGTTCGTATGCAGAAGCTGCAGCGATTGCTCCACCTTCCCAACTACCGCCTCATTATCAACATTGCAACAAGGTGGAACTCCACCCTGCACATGGTGGAGCGGCTGTGCGAGCAGAGGCAGGCCATAATGCATTTGTGGGAGGATACACGGCCAGGCACTTTGAGAGCAGACATAGAGTTGACAGGTGTGCAGTGGTCGATGCTGAAAGACCTCTGTAAAGTCCATCAGTGTTTTGAGGAATGCACACGGCTAGTAAGCGCAGACGACGCCATCCTAAGCATGAGCATCCCACTTATGCATCTGCTCATGCAAACTTTGAAGCACCTTAAGGAGCAGACGTCTGCAGCCAATGTTGATGAGGAGGAAGAGGAGGAGGGAATCCTTGATGACATTCAGCCATTGTCTGCTCAGGGACCTCTCCTGGACGAGGTGGAGGAGGAAGAAGAGGAGGAGGATGATGGGGATGATTACTTAGGGGAGGAGGATGCATCTCATGGGGCAAGTGAAAATGTTGGCATGGCAAGGTCTGGTACAGGGTTTGTGCGTGACTGGAGGGATGTGGATTTGCCAGAAAGTGCTCCTCCAACCAGCACTCGCAGTGCATCATTGACACCGGGAACATTGGCCCACATGTCAGATTATGCCTTGCAGATCCTAAAAAGGGACCCACGCATTGCCAAAATGATGAACGATGATGACTACTGGTTGGCCAGCATCCTGGATCCACGCTATAAAGGCAAATTACAAAACATCATGCCACAGGAGAACCTTGACCTAATATTGGCTAATAAACAAGCAACTCTGGTAAATCGGTTGCTTGAGGCATTCCCAGCACACAGCAGCGGTGATGGTTCTCACACGAGCCGTACGGGCCGGGGGCAGCTTGGCAGAGGTGTTCGTGGTGCACACAGCAGAAGTGGCGTTGGAGACAGGGGTTTCATGACAATGTTGTGGACTGATTTTTCAAGTACCGCTCACACAACTGGTAATACTGCATCGATGGAAAGTGACAGGAGACAGCAGTTGTCAACTATGGTTACAAACTACTTTTCCTCCCATATCGATGTTCTCCCACACAGGTCATTCCCCTTTGACTATTGGGCCGCTAAACTGGACACCTGGCCTGAATTGGCACAATATGCCTTACAGGAGCTCGCTTGCCCAGCTGCAAGTGTGCTATCGGAAAGAGTCTTCAGTGCAGCTGGATCAATCCTGACAGAAAAAAGGACCCGTCTGTCAACCCAAAATGTGGATGATCTAACCTTCATTAAAATGAACCACGCATGGGTTTCCAAGTATTTTGTCCCACCTTCCGCTGATGACACATAGGGTGACAGAAAAATGGCTTTCTTTGGTCCACCTCTTCCTGGGACTTGACCTATTTCACCTTTTGCATCAGCTGAATGTCCAACATCAACATATGCCACTTTCTAAAACTCCCTAACTGTGCTGCCTCCCCCCCCATGGCCGGGGTCACCACCTAGCGCACGACACCGTGCGAGTGCCGTTGCCCTGGACAGGTGGGTAGGCTGACTCTTGGGCGCGGGCACTGGCACAGGGTCCTTCATAGTGCAATCAAGTGTCTCTGACGGTGGTGGTGCACACCCGCCGTCAGACACACCGCCGTACTATGAGGGGCCCAGTGCCAGTACCGACGCCCACGAGTGGGCCCCCCTTTGCTTGGGCAGGGCCCCAGCATTTGCAATCTTTACCTCTCCCTGCTCCTCCGCTGTGTAGTCTGGGCCGTCAAATCCATACTGTGCCTGACACCGTCTGAGCCTGCCTCCTGATGTATAGACATATATTTTGAATGTGTACGCTATCCATACATGTTATCTGGGGATACGGTACCCTTTCTAACCTTTGTGCAATCACGTGCAATCCATACTGGGCCTAACACCATCTGAGCCTGCCTCCTGATGTATAGACATATATTTTGAATGTGTACGCTATCCATACATGTTATCTGGGGATACGGTACCTTTCTAACCTTTGTGCAATCACGTGCAATCCATACTGGGCCTAACACCATCTGAGCCTGCCTCCTGATGTATAGACATATATTTTGAATGTGTACGCTATCCATACATGTTATCCGGGGAAACGGTACCCTTTCTAACCTTTGTGCAATCACGTGCAATCCATACTGGGCCTAACACCGTCTGAGCCTGCCTCCTGATGTATAGACATATATTTTGAATGTGTACGCTATCCATACATGTTATCTGGGGATACGGTACCCTTTCTCACCTTTGTGCAATCACGTGTAATCCATACTGGCTGTGAGAACGGCTGGCGAGCTGTTAAGCAAGCTACAGCACCTGTGGTTTGCACACGTAAGTTTTTCATTTTTTCAGGAATGACGGTTAGGCCTAATTCCGGAACTGCGGTTGACCTGCACTAACTGGGAAATCATTGTTCGCGGGTAATAATTGTAATCAGTGATCCCCATCACTAACGTTGTTCTGCGGGTTATCTGCACCTGTAAGCGACAAACGCTGGCCTTTTCAGTGTAGCGCACATGCAGCCACGGACATGTAAGGGCATGACACACCAGTTATTGGCCAATCTCATGTGCCAGAGCCTCACGTGTCCCTCTAGTAAGCCGGACTCGGACCGCGGGGCATGACGGAGTCTCGTTCGTTAACGGAATTAAGCTTGCAATGTGTGCATCTGTTCTGTAGCTGGCATGGTTGAGGTTTCCCAGGTGGAGTCGAATTTAACCGTAGGCTCCACTCCTGGTGGTGCCCTTCTAGACATTCCTTTAAGGTTCAGCTTTGCAACCATACTGCCCACGTATAACAAACACTTTGCCTTCATGAACGCTGTTTGGAGGGTCATGACTCGTGGGAATAACGCCGCCCAATCAGTTAACCTGCTAGAGAGATCGTTCGTTGCTCCCAAGCATGACATCACACTCCCTAGGAAGAAGGTAATGCCACTGTGGCGACCGTACTCCTGGGGGCGACACAAGTGCACTGATGCCCAGCCATTGCTCAATGAATCTGCTGGTACATTGACCCAGACCACTACATTCCCCTCGCACGCTACACGACCTGAATCTGACCCTGATGAAACTCAGGTTACCCTTCCCATATACAGTTCCATCTTACACGGTGACAAAGAGGAAGCTGCAGATGAAAGTGCAGGTTCGGCCCACCCGCCATCAGACACACCACCGTACTATCAGGGGCCCTGTGCCAGTGCCGTCGCCAACGAGTGGGCCCCCCCTGCTTGCTCAGGATCACAGCACTTGCAAAGTTGAAATACTGAGCAGTGAGATGGAAGATGGGGACGACGAGGAGTCCAGACAAGTACAGGGATTCCCTAGCGAGGAGACTTATTTGATTGTTTTCAATGTTGGGACAGCAATTTTTGGGGAGCACTAAACTCTGGAGAATGATAGATGGGGCCCACCATGCATTGGAACATTCCAAAGGTGGACAGAGACACTGGAGCAGCATTTACAGGGCCCATTATACACTAGAGCATTAGAAATGGGGCCCATTATGTTTGGAGCATTATTTGGGCCCATAAGACAGTGGAGCTTCATCCATGGGGACCAACATATACTGTAGCATTATGTGGAGCTCATCATATACTGTTTCAAACATTATATGGGACCAATGATTTTGTATGGAGAAATAGATGGGCCTCGTCATGAGATGTAAAAAGTGAGGTATTTTTCATTGTAATATACCGCTATTTCTCTGCCGTATCGGAGCATGATGAGTTGTGGTATGTGTTAAAGGGGCGCTCTTTTGCCCAGGGCACATGAAAACCTGCAGCCAGCCATCCCCCCCCACAACTTTAGCCAAATAACCCCCATTTTTCAGTGCGTAACTTGTATTATAAAGTTAATTAAGGTTGACAAGCTTAAGTAAGAAGAATTGATGCTTTTGGCATTCAAATGGGCACGGTAGGTGTGTTTCCTGTCCTCCTCTCACTGCCGACTTTTATTCCCCATTGACTTACATTGGGTTTCGTGTTTCGGGACGACCCCGACTTTTCCCTATAATCGGACGATCTTGCTCGACCCGACTTTTGGAAAAGTCGGGTTTCACGAAACGAAACGTGACCCTAAAAAACCAAAAGTCGCTCAACTCTAGTCACAATATTTAGCACATTAACAGAGGAGGAGGAAAAAGCAGCAGATACGATTGATGGTGCGGCTGATGGTTGTTGAGGTCCACTGGTTTACATTTTAGTGCAGTGGGATTCTCAGAGTAACACATGTTGATTGCTCGTGTGAAGGTTTATACATGTAGTAGTCAAATTATTGGACTTTTTCTCTCTACTCAGTTTTTTTGCAAAGTTGGCAGGTTACGTGATTTGACTCATCCTTTGTGATGTCAACTCAACACTTCCCACCCCTGCGAGCTTCAGACCCACAAATGCTGCGGGTCACAGCCACAATTGTGGCCAAGGATACATTGCTCATCATGGCTGCATCACTACATATCTGCGATGTACAGCACAACATAACCTCCTCTTCTTCCTCCTCAGATGACCTATTCAGCTGTGTGCCTCTGAGTTCACACCAACTGGTATCTAACACCTCATCTTCATCATCCTGTGTTATCACATTCCTCACCTTTAGAGTCACTCTCCTCCTCTTCCTGCCCTTACAGCACAATACAGTCTGCATAAGCCTCAGATATCTGAGTCTCATCAGGGTCACCCACGTGGGTTAACATCTGATCACAAGGGTCAGGATGCTGCTCGGACCTTACTTCGTCCTGCGCCAGATGCAAGCTAAAAAAAATGTGGGCATCGGTGCAGATGTCCTTCTATTGACTCTGTGAAGCTTTTGAGGACACTTCTGATGCCCATGGCATAGAGCAACTCTTCAACCATACAATTGACTGTAGGGGACCACAGATGGGTGAGTCTGGAGAGTTGTGATGTGGGAGGAAGCAATAGTAATTTGGGTGCCACCTCTGTGTTGAAGTGGAGGAAGAGGAGTAGAGGCCACTTGAAGTTGTGCTTGCCATTCACTTGAGCGTGTGCTCTTTCTGGGCCTCATGAACAAGGTGTACCACTGTGCATCTGCCAAAGAAAGGTAGTGGAGTAGCCTGTCTAGTAAAATAAGTTGTCAGTTGTCTTCATATAGGACATGACGTTGTTAGTTCACTAGTGCTTTCACAAACATTACCACCTACCCCACATACACCTTGAACAGCAAGCCTAACCCCCCTTCCACCACGACCTCGCTTTTTCCCAGTCGTGTTACTCAGATAGTGTGGTAGGAGCACAATATTAGCAACAAAAAATTAGATTTTAAACTCTGCACCAGCTCTGCAAACAGTTGAATTTCAGCGGCAGTAAATTACAAGGTGAAATATGGCGTGCTGGATTGCGTTAGTCACAGAAGATAGAATTGTTTCAGTGTGGATGAGGCCTTTATGACAAAGAAGATGTGTTCCAACAATTTTAAAGTTACATCTCCCCTTCTGTATGACATTTGTAACACAAGAAATATTTTTTGGGCCTGTGAATGAGGCCTCCATAACGTAGACTAGAAAATACATAGAAACCATAGAGAGTTTTAAATATCCTAACAACAGTATGGATATGCTACAAATGTGCTTAGTTGTTAATTAATTAACAAAGACTAACTCTGTAAAGTTACAAATTGTCTTTATTAATAACAAATACCACAATATAAACAAAACACGTGCAAAATAAAGAATCCATACTAGAAATCAATCCATATTAAAAGGACAGGTGTACAGCAATGTAACCATGAGAGCAATGGAAGGCATACAATGTTAACATATGAGGGAACCCCAGACATGCAGGTCAAAATGTCATTCAAAGTGCACAGTGCATAACATATGAGCAAATATATGGATGCATGTAGTGGAGTACCACCAAAGGCCACAGAGAAATTGGGCAAAAGATAATAATAATAATTATGTGGTACCAGATAAACTATAATGGCCAAACATATAGTGTCACATAGCTGTAGCCATAATATAGTAACTCCAGCTAATAATAATGTCCCATAAGTTTGCCACAAATATATTAGAAGCAATAATACCAACTTTTCTTACCCATTGATGCCCAACCAGTGCGCTGGTGCCCCACAGCGAGTTTCACTGTTGCTTCCAAGGAAGGTCATAGGTTAGTTGCAATTTAAAAGTGAGCTGTACCTTACCGTACAATGTTAGTAACTGACCAATTTTTTTTTATTGTGGGTGGCGTCTGTATAACCTAGAAGATATGCTCCAAACAATTTCAAAATCTGATTTAGGTTATGGGCCCACGTAGCGTTTTAAAACGCACAATGAAAACCGGACTCCTTCCCAGAAATTGCGCGTTTTTTTCCGCGCGATTTCACCGCAATTTTACCGCGATTCTGTTTGCGATTTTGCCGCGATTTTCTCAAGCACTTTCCAAGCGATTTAAAGCATCACTTGAAAAGTGATTGACAGGTTGGTCACACTCGTCAAACATAGTGTTTGACAAGTGTGACCAGCTTTTTACTATTGAGGCCGCCTATGCGGCCTCAATAGTAAAAGCTAAAATGTTAAAAATGCTAAAAAAATAAAAAATCGGGGTATATTTACCTTCCGACATCACGCGCAGTCTCAGCGACGCTCCCGTTCCCAGCAATGCCTTGCGAGACCTGTGATGACGTTGGTCTCGCGTTACTATAGCGATCTCACGAGACCACGTCATCACAGGACCTTGCCGCAAGGCATTACTGGGAACGCTGAGGCCCGGGAATGCAGCGCGGGACGTCGGAAGGTAAATATACCCCGATTTTTAATTTTTTATTCTTTTTTTTACAGGGGTATGGTACCCAGGGCCTGGAGGACAGTCTCCTCTCATCCACATCGTGGGTACCAACCGCACATGAGACGCTTAACTTCCCGCATGGTGGGCATAGCCACATGCGGGAAGTAAGCGATTCTCATGCATTCCTATGGGTGCGGAATCGCGGCAATTCTTTGCGATTCCGCACAAAAGAATGATCATGCTGCGATTTTTTCCGCGATGCGATTCCGCCGCGGAAAAAAGCACAGCATGTGCGGAATACCATAGGAATGCATGGGGTGCGTCATGTACAAGATTTTTAACCGTTTTTGCAGCGTTTTCGCCCGGAAAATCGCGGCAAAAATACTTAAAAATCGCATCGTGGGCACACAGCCTTAGACTGCAGTATCACATTTGTAAACACCCCCCCTCCCCAATTTTTTTTTTAAGTGCCACAGCTCTGAACACACAACAATTTAACTGCTACAAAATTACAGCGTGGGATATGGCAGGATGCATTATGTTTTGCAACAGAAAACATTTTTTTTATGTGCATGAGGTCTGCAGACAGCTGAATTTCAACCCCAAAATATTACAATGGGGGTATGGCGGGCTGTATCTCATTTACCAACAGAAAAAAATATTTTTTCTTTAATGTGCATGAGCTATGCAGACTGTGGAATTTCACCGCCATTAAATAACAAGTTTAGATATGGAATGATGAATCATGGTAGCAACTGCCCAATATATATATTTTTATTAGGCACAACAGCTCAAATCATAGAACAATGTCACCACTACACTAAATGACAAGATGGGATATGGCCTGCTATTTCACATTTAGCTAGTGAAAAAATAATATTTAGAACTGTATACTCGTGCATGGAGCACAATAGAAGCAGTGCACAACACACTTGTAGGACATGTGCCCTGCTGACTTTGTCTGTGGACCTCGGTAATGGGAAAAAAAAAAAATATGCTGGAAGGTCGATTTCACAGCCACACAGGACGGTACCTCACTACCTACCTAAACTATACAAATAAGAAACAACTGCCTAACTAACTACCTAAAATCTATCTGCTAACAGTGCCAGCATATGAAGCAGCCTCTCTGCGCTCTTACAGTGTCAAAATGGCGCCAAAACAAGATGTCCACTCTTTATATAGAGAGGAACATATGATTTCAGCAGCCAATGACACAAGCCATTGTGTCAGGACATTGTGGATGTTTCCTGTACCCAGATTGGCAAGCTGCAATGTGCACACCTAAAATAAGAAAAAAAAATTACTGTTTACAAGAACGCTGCACTTCTGAGCTCGGCAAACCCCCTCCCCTCATCAAACACATGCCCCACACTCCTGATACACCACCATTATCGTAGCCAAAGTGCTGAAAATGCTTTCATGGCAACGCAAATATTTTGCCTCACTTTTTACCAAATGTCTCCGATTTTTCCCTATTTTATAAAATTTTGCTCATGTTTCCGATCACGAATCCGAATGTGCCATATTCGTGCCGAATTCATTTTTTGAACAAATTTGCTCATCACTACTAAAAACACATGCAAATCCAGAAAAATTAGTTTTTGTGAGTAGAACTAGCAACATGATGGTTAATACCAATTATTTATTCCCTAAACTACTAAAAAACACACACTAGAAAACACAACTGCTTAAAGGACAGTACTCCCATAGGCGGGTGAGTTCAGAGTACGCACAGTGGCTTAAAGGACAGTAGTCTCACAACCAAGAGGGAGGTGCAGAGGGCACACAGCGGCTTTAAGGACAGTTCTCCCACTGATATGAGTGCAGAGTACACACAGCAGCTTTAAACACAGTACTAGCACAGTACTACCACAAATATGGATTGAAGGGTACACAGTGCGCAATCACAATCTGTCCCTCACTCCAGCAGCATCCTATCCCTATGCTAATGAGAGCATAATGGCGATGGCATTTGTGTTAAGGCCTTTATACAGGCCATGTTATGTGCTGCACCGCCCAATCACATCTATTCCAATGCTAGTCACGGCTGTGATGGCTCCAGATGTGCCCACAATCTAAAAGTAGGCTTATTGGCTGCTCTGCAACCTTTCAACAAGCTTTATTAGACTGGTGAACTCAAACAGGATACTGAACATACAGTAAAAAGTCTGTGATTAGGGTTCAGTAATGGACACTAGGTGTTCAGTACAATATATCAAAAAAAAAAACTTGGCACTCAACTTAGAGAGCTGCAGAGTAATTTTAATGCTGTACAAAATTACAATGTTTCGGTCTAAGGATGGACCTTCATCAAAGTACCGACTGGATGTTCACAAAGGTGGTGTCTGACACTTGTTTGAGTGGACATCGCGTTTGTGAGCATGCATACCCACCACTGACCACCACTCATCTTTTACATTATACTATTAACTGGACCGACACTGGTATCACAAGTTATACAAAGTCAGAATGCTGACCGTCTACTAACCAGGATCTTTTTAAGGAAAACCTAATTCCAAGCAGATCATATACACCTATTATACTGGACACCATACCACTGAGCAGTCGGTACTTTGATGAAGGTCCATCCTTAGACTGAAATGTTGCAATTTGGACTGCATTAAAATTACTCTACAGTTCTCTAAGCTGAGTGCAAAGTTTTCTTTATATATTGTTTGACTGGTTGGGATCCTACTTGAGCACCACTCACAGCTGTGCCACGATATATCTTCTATAAGCGTTCAGTACAGACCCCAAACTTTCCAGTTTGGGTTCGCTCATCCCTATTAATAATATCAGCATTCAGCTGTCTGCTTACCCTTTCCTGGCTATTTAAAAGAGGGTAGAAGGCAAGGCATTAGAAGTAGAAAATACATTTAAAGTGACCCTGTGAGAAGTTTTGGCTGAAATAAGATACGGCCATAATCTTTCAGGGCTTATATACAGCATTCTACAGTATAATGCTGTAAAAAAACCTACAAAAGACAAAATGAAAAAACTCTGCTATAATTAAATAAGTAAAAAGCAAAAGGGCATTTAAATCATAGAGAGTTCTTAGTAATATTGTATTTGATCAAACATAGCATAAAAGCCGTCCCACCATCGACAAGGTGACTCTGTGGTCGGGGCGGTCTAACACTGTCTAGTATTAATAACCTTATCATGTGTCAAAGTTGATGTCTGTGTGAATAAGGGCAGACAAGGACCGGGTCCCAACCAGTGGACACCAGTCAGGGGAAGCCTTTAAATTCAATTTCCAGCTCAGGAGAGGGAGGCCACACTCCAGGTTGCACAGAATGCAAAAATACAAAGAAAAAGCACAAAAATTGAGCTTGGTTTGAGTTGGTACACATGCAGCATATAAATGCATGTTCACATGGCCATAAAGCATACAAAACCTACAAAAGACAAAATGAAAAAACCCTGCTATAATTAAATAAGTAAAAAGCAAAAGTGCATTTAAATCATACAGAGTTCTTAGTAATACTGTATTTGATCAAACATAGCATAAAAGCCATCCCACCATCGACAAGGTGACTCTGTGGTCGGGGCGGTCCTACACTGTCTAGTATTAATAACCTTATCATGTGTCAAAGTTGACGTCTGTGTGAATAAGGGCAGACAAGGACTGGGTCCCAACCAGTGGACACGAGTCAGGGGAAGCCTTTAAATATAATTTCCAGCTCAGGAGAGGAAGGCCACACCCTAGGTTGCACAGAAAGCAAACATACAAAGAAAAAACACAAAAATTATACTAGACACCATACCACTGAGCAGTCGGTACTTTGATGAAGGTGCATCCTTAGACCGAAATGTTGTAATTTGGACTGCATTAAAATTACAGTTCACTAAGTTGAGTGCCAAGTTTTCTTTATATATATTCTTTGACTGGTTGGGATCCTACTTGAGCACCACTCACAGCTGTGCCATGATATATCTTCTATAGGCGTTCAGTACAGACCCCAAACTTTCCAGTTTGGGTTCGCTCATCCCTACTAATAATATCAGCATTCAGCTGTCTGCTTACCCTTTCCTGGCTATTTAAAACAGAGTAGAAGCCATGGCATTTGAAGTAGAAAATACATTTAAAGTGACTCTGTGAGAAGTTTTGGCCGATATAAGATACGGCCATAATCTTTCAGGGCTTATATACAGCATTCTACAGTACAATGCTGTAAATAAGCCCCCAAACCAACCTGGAAGAACTGAAAAATAACTTTTATTATACTCACCAGCGGGGCGGTGCGATGGGTATCGCTGGTCTTGGTTACGATTGCCGCCTTCCTGCTTGCTTCTTGTGGATGGCACAACACTGCTTCATCTACACAGGTTCCCTCGCATCATGCTCCTGCGCAGGAGTATTTCTCTGCCCCGTTGAGGGCAGAGTAAAGTACTATAGTGTACAGGTGCCAGGGCTCGTTGACATTTTTTGGCACCTGCGCAATGCAGTACTTTGCTCTACCTCATCTAATGCTGCATACAGTATAATGAGCCTTATATATTGCTCATATATTGCTCCACACTGTATAACGAGCCCTATATAGTGCTCCATACAGTATTATGGTCACCACATAGTGCTCTATACAGAATAATGACCCTCATATATTGATCCATACAGTATTATGGGCACCACATAGTGCTCCATACAGTATAATGAGCCACATATATTGCTCCATACAGAATTATGAGCCCCATATATTGCTCCATACAGAATTATGGACCCCATATAATGCTCCATACAGAATAATGAGCACCTTTTATTGCTACATACACAATAATGAGCCCCTTGTATTGCTCCATACAGAATAATGAGCCACATATATTGCTTTTTACAGAATAATGGACCTCATATAATGCTTCATTTAGTATAATGATCCACATATACAGTATTGCCTCATACAGAAAAATGAGCCCCATATATTGCTCCATACAGTATATAATAGGCCCCATATATTGTTTCATACAGTATAATGAACCCCATATAATGCTTCAATCCGTTAATGAGCCCTATACAATGCTCCATACAGTATAATGAGCCCTACATATTGCTCCATACATAATGTGTCCCATATAATGTTGCCTGCAGTATATGCTGGTCTCCATATAATGTTCCAGTATATCATGGGCCCCATATATTTTTCTATACACAATGGGCCCCATATAATGCTCCATACAGTATAGGATGAGCCCCAATTATCATAGTGAGCCACATATATTGCTCCGCACAATATAATGAGTCCCATATAGTGCTCCATACAGAATAATGAGCCCCATATATTGCTCCACACAGTACTATGGGCATCACATAGTGCTCCATACAGAATAATCAACCCCATATATTGCTCCATGCAGAATTATGTGCACCAATTAGTGCCCCATACAGTAAAATGAGCCACATATATTGCTCCATACAGAACAATCGACCCCATATAATGCTCCATACAGTATAATGAGCCCCATAAATTGCTCCATACAGAATAATGAGCCCAATATATTGTTCCATACAGTGTATAATATCCCAAATATTTTGTTCCATATAGTTTAATGAGCCCCATTGCTCCATACTGTATAATAGGCCCCATATAATGGTCCATAAAGGATAAGAAACTACATATATTGCTCCATACAGTATAATAAGCCTTGTATAATGCTCCAAACATTATATTGTGCCCCATATAATGCTCCATATATAATAGGTCCCATATAATGATCCATACAGTATATGATGTGCCCCATATATTGTTCCATGCAGACTAGGCCCCAGATAATGCTCCATGTAAAATGGGCCCCACATGATGCTCCACATATATTAGGAGCTTCACATAATGCTCCATATATAATGGGCCCCACATGATGCTCCACATATATTAGGAGCTTCACATAATGCTCCATATATAATGGGCCCCATATGATGCTCCATATATAATGGGCCCCATATGGTCCTCCATATATAATGGGCCCCATATATGATACTCCAATGTATGATAGTCCCCATATATGATTCTCTAGTGTATAATGGGCCCTGTATCTAATGCTCTAGTGTATGATAGGCCTCATACATGGATTTCCAGTGTATGATGGCCCCCATATATGATGTTACGGTGTATGATGGTCACCATATATCCATAATATCCAAACATAAAAAAATGAAATACTCACCTCTCCTCACTGGCCATTACTCTGTTCTGGATTCCTCAACGAGTCTGGGCCCTGAGCAAGTGAGGGTCCAACTCGCTGGTGCTGGCACTGTCACAGGCACCGGGCCCCCATAGCTGCCGGTGTCCCTGATGGTGAGTTAGCTCCTTGCATTCTTAGGGCCCAGGCACTAGCCCGAGTGCAGACAAATACCCTGTCACTGAAAAAGTAGACATGTCAATGTGAAGTCAATCTTACTGGCCTATAATTTCCAAGTTCAGTTTTTGTCCCCTTTTTGAATATTGGCACCACATTTGCTATAAGCCAGTCCTGTGGTACAGACTGTTATTATGGAATCTTTAAAGATTAAAAATAATGGTCTATCTATGACTGTGCTTTATTCCTGCAGTACTCGGGGGTGTATCCCATCCGGGCCCGGGGATTTGTCAATTTTAGTGATTTTTAGATGCCGCCGTACTTCCTGCTGGGTTAAGCAGGTGACATTTAATGGATAATTTTTATCCCTGATCATGTTATCGTCATGGGATTTTCTTGTGTAAATACTGTTGACAAAAAGTCTTTTAGCATATTGGCTTTTTCCTCATCCTCATCCACCAGTTCACCCAGACTATTTTTAAGGGGTCCAACACTATCATTTTTTAGTTTCTTACTATTTATGTAGTTAAAGAATATTTTGGGATTATTTTTACTTTCTCTGGCAATGAGTCTCTCTGTCTCAATCTTTGCTGTCTTGATTTGACTTTTACAGAATTTATTTAATTTTCTGTATTTATTTAATGCCTCATCACTACCTACTTGCTTTAATACTCTAAATGCTTTATTTTTATCCCTTATTGTGCCCCTTACAGCTCTATTTAGCCATAGTGGTTTTCTCCTATTTCTAGCATGTTTATTCCCATACGGTATATATTGTGCACAGGTCCTATTCAGGATGCTAATAAACGTGTCCCATTTTCTTTGTGTATTTTTATGTCTCAGGATATCGTCCCAGTTAATTGCACCAAGATCATCTCTCATCCGTTGGAAATTTGCCTTCCTGAAGTTTAGTGTCCTTGTAACCCCTCTACTACACATCTTATTAAAGGATACATGAAAACTTATTAATTTGTGATCACTATTACCCAAGTGACCCTCAACCCTTACATTTGATATGCGGTCTGGCCTATTGGTTAATATTGGGTCTAGCAGTGCCCCCCCTCTTGTTGGGTCCTGAACCAGTTGTGAAAGGTAATTGTCTCTCATAGTTGTCAAAAACCTATTACCTTTGCTGGAACTGCAGGTTTCGGTTCCCCAATGTATTTCAGGGTAGTTGAAGTCCCCCATAATAATGACTTCTCCTTGAGTCACTGCTTCATCTATTTGCTTTATGAGGATATTCTCTGTTGCTTCCATTATTTTTGGAGACTTATAACAAACCCCTATCAGTAATTTATTATTTTTCCCCCCTCCCCTTATCTCTACCCACAGGGACGCTACATTTTCATTAGATTCATATATATTATCACGAAGGATGGGTTTTAAGGATGATTTTACATATAAACACACGCCTGCCCTTCGTTTATTTGTATGGTCATTTCTGAACAGACTATAGCCCTGTAAATTAACCACCCAGTCATAGCTCTCATCCAGCCATGTCTCCGATATCCCTACCATGTCATAATTATGTTCCAACAACATTAACTCCAATTCCTCCATTTTGTTGGCAAGGCTTCTGGCATTAGTATACATGCACTTTATGCATCTCTCTGTACCTCTATTCTTTCTTAAATTATTAACTGTTCTAACCCCACCCCCATGCCACCCCCACCCCCAATGTCATTATTTGTGCCCAGGTCTCTATCTGCACTGTCTTCCCCTCCTATAAAATGAATACCCTCCCCCCGTCCCTAGTTTAAACACTCCTCCAACCTTCTAGCCATTTTCTCCCAAGCACAGCTGCACCCTCCTCATTGAGGTGCTGCCCGTCCCTAGTGTAGAACCTGAGAAGTCGGACCAGTTCTGCAGGAACCCAAACCCCTCCTTCCTACACTAATTCCTGAGCCACTTATTAACCTCCCTAATCTAACGTTGCCTCTCTGGCATGGCACATGATACAGGAAGTATTTCTGAAAATACCACCTTGGAGGTCCTTGCTTTAAGCTTGCAGCCTAATTCCCTGAAATCATCTTTAAGGACCTTCCACCTACCTCTAACTTTGTCATTTGTGCCAATGTGCACCATGACTGCTGGATCCTCACCAGCCCCTCCCAGTAACCTGTCAACCTGATCAGAGATGTGTCGGACTCGAGCGCCAGGTAGGCAGCACACCGTTCGACAATCCCTGTCTTTGTGACAGATTGCCCTATCTGTTCTCCTAATAATTGGGTCTCCCACTACCAGAACCTGTCTGGCCTGCCCTGCTCTCCTATTTCCCCCTTACTGGAGCAGACACTCCTCCGGCATTCAGAGGACATGCCTTGCTGCAGCAGTGCTACTCTTGCACTAGCACTCCCCTCATCTGCCAACTTAGCAAACTTATTGGGGTGTGTTGTGAGTTTATTTTTCCCTTCACCATTGAGGTCTGATGAACTCCCTCCTCTGGTGAAGGAAGGTAGTGAGGTTGATTACCAAACACCTGGGCAGCTAGATGATGACTGGGTGGCTGGAATTGAGGACTGGATATAAGGCTGCCGACGCCCTTCTTCCTGGCTGGTGATTTTCCTGCTGGATTCTTGGAGACCAGTCTGATTCCTGCATCTCAAAGCTAAGTTTTTCTGCTCTGCTTTGTACTCTTCAGTTTTGTTTTTGTTTTGCCTTGTTTTTTGGGAGTTCTGCCATCCCCGGCCGGGGGTGAGCTGAATTCCATTTTTGTCTCTGGTCTGTTGATCTTTTGCTCTGTCTTCAGAATATACCTGAGTGCTGATATAGTCTTTTGAAGCCTAGCGACTTCAGGGCCTGTTTTTCCTATCAGTCGGTTGGCTCATTTTGATAGGGTTTTTGCGGATGGCAGACAGCAGCTTTCCTATCCTGTCCTATGTAGTTAGCTTGGGCCCCATCATTTGCTCAACCTATCTTTCTATCTGTGTTAGTGTTTTCATCTTGCTTCACCGTCATTATATGTTGGGGGCTGCCTATTGCTTTGGGGTCTGCTCTGGGGCAGTTTAGTTTTTCCCCTTTCTGTCTTTAGGCTATGTAGTTCTCCGGCTGTGATCGAGGGGTCTAGGGCACCGTAGGAACCCCCCACGGCTACTGCTAGTTGTTGTGGATAGGTTCAGGGGTCTGCAATCCGATAGCTGCCAACCTCTCTGGTTTTTCTGGACTTAGCTGGTATTTTGTTTTTTCCTCCTTCGGTGACTCATCATAACAGAATCACCAGCCATACTGCAAATCCTAGGGTACTCAATAGCAGGAGAGAATTGTAAAAAAAAAAAAAAGGAAAAAAAAAGTGTCAGAATTTTTTTTTTTTTGTGTGCATATTCTTTCCTCTATATCTCTGAGGCCGTAGGGGGAATTTTTCTCTCCATGGAGATGAAGCAATTGTCTGATCGTGTGGAGCAGCTCGCTGCTGAAGTGCGGGGAATTTCCGCCTATCTTGCTCATTCACATGCTGCTGAACCAAAGATTCCCACTCCTGATGTGTTTTTTGGGGATCGGTCTAAATTCTTGAATTTCAAGAATAATTGTAAATTATTTTTTGCCTTGAAGCCTAACTCGTCGGGGAACTCCGCGCAGCAGGTTAAAATTGTCATCTCTTTGCTGTGCGGTGATCCCCAGGATTGAGCGTTTTCTTTGAAACCTGATGATCCTATTCTGAATAATGTGAACGCATTTTTTCAAGCCTTGAGGTTGTTGTATGATGAACCTAATGCTATTGATCAGGCTGAAAAGACCCTGTTAGCATTAAGCCAGGGTCAGGATTCGGCAGTTGTACTGTCAAAAATTCCGAAAGTGGGCGGAAAGGGTTTGTCAGAAACTGTAAAAGATACTATGGTGGGATTTCCTGTTCCCTCTGGTCTTGACGATTCTATGTCATTAGCCATTCAGGTGGATCGGCGTTCACTTAAACGCAAAACTACACAAGAGATTTTGCCACCTGTTGAACAAATGTCTGAACCTATGCAATGTGATAGAGATTTGTCTAGGGCGCAACGTCAGGAGTTCAGAAGGCGTAATAAGCTGTGTTTTTTTTGTGGAGATGCCTCGCATATTATTTCTGTCTGCCCTAAACGAGAGAAACGTTGTGCACACACGTTTTCTGTGGTTGGTGTTCAACCTAAGTTTCTTCTGGCAATTACTCTGATCTGCTCCCTGTCCACATTTTCCACCAAGGCTTTTTTGGATTCAGGAGCAGCTCTGAACCTGATGGACTTGGATTTTGCTAAACGTTGTGGATTTCCTATGACACCTCTGCGGATGCCTATCCCTTTGAGGGGTATTGATGCTACTCCTTTGGCGAAGAATAAACCTCAGTTTTGGACCCAGGTGGTAATGCGGGTCGCCCCAGACCATCAAGAAAATTGCAGATTTTTGGTGTTGCATAATTTGCATGATACCATTGTTCTGGGGTTTCCCTGGTTGCAAATCCATAATCCAGTTCTGGATTGGAAATCTTTGTATGTGGTGAGTTGGGGTTGTCGGTGTACCCTTAGTGATGCTCCTGTTTTCTCCACCTCTCCCCAGTCGCATGATGTTCCTGACTATTTGGCTGACTTTTATGATGTATTTAGTGAGAATCAGTCTGTCTTTGCCTCCTCATAGGAGTTATGACTAGAGTTGAGCGATACCGTCCGATACTTCAAAGTATCGTATCGGATGGTATCGGCCGATCTTTAAAAAAAGTATCGGTATCGCCGATTCCGATACCGGAAGTCCCATTCAAGTCTATGGGACTTCCGGTATCGGAATAAGAAAAACCCTTTCCTGCCCTTGTACAGCCTCTCTGGGGTCTGTACGGGCCTTTCGGGGGGCTGTGCCGGCCTGCCAGGGGGTCTGTGCAGGCTCCGGTGGTCTGTGCCGGCCTGCCGGTGGTCTGTGCAGGCTCCGGGGGGCTGTGCCGGCCTGCCGGGGGGCTGTGCCGGCCTGCCGGGGGGCTGTGCAGGCTCCGGGGGGGCTGTGCCGGCCTGCCGGGGGGCTGTGCCGGCCTGCCGGGGGGCTGTGCAGGCTCCGGGGGTCTGTGCAGGCATCGTCCGATGGGACTACAAGTCCCATCGGGCGATGCCTGCTACCATGACAGTGATTGACACATTAGCCAATGATGGGACAGTAGTAGTCCCATCATCCGGCTAATGTGTTAAATGTAAAAAAAAAAAAAAAAAAAAAATTACATGCTACATACATACAACATGCATACTACATACATGCTACATTCATACTACATACTACATACATGCTACATTCATACTACATAAATACTACATGCAACATACATACTACATATATACTACATGCATGCTACATACATACTGCATGCTACATACATACCACATATATACTACATACATACTACATGCATGCTACATGCTACATACATAACACATATATACTACATGCATGCTACATACATACTACATGCTACATACTACATATATACTACATGCATGCTACATACTACATGCTACATACATACTACATGCATGCTACATACATACTACATACATACTACATATATACTACATGCATGCTACATACATACTACATGCTACATACTACATGCATGCTACATACATACTACATGCTACATACTACATATATACTACATGCATGCTACATACATACTACATACATACTACATATATACTACATGCATGCTACATGCTACATACATACTACATATATACTACATTCATACTACATACTACATATATACTACATACATACTACATACATACTACATACATACTACATGCATGCTACATACATACTACATGCATGCTACATACATACCACATACATACTACATGCTACATACATACCACATATATACTACATACATACAATACATTCATACAATACATACATAGACATACAGTACATATAACATAGAGTAACATACTTACCAATACTTGTCACATTGTTCCCCGAAGCCATTGTCTATTCCGGGATAAATATTAACATAACAAACCACAAAAATACTCACCCACGATCCGAAGCAGTCCACGAGTGTGTCCCACGACGATCTTGGGTAGAGAACTGCAGCATCAGATGATGCTGCCGTTCTCTACGGGCTGTAGGAATCCAATGACGGAAGGTAGGTATCCTTCCGCACTGTATTCCTCCGCCACTTAAAAAAAAAAAAGTCCCTAGTCTCACTTTATGCCATTGCTGTGTGGGAAATTCCCACACAGCAATGGCATAAAGTGAGACTAGGGACTTTTTTTTTTTAAGTGGCGGAGGAATACAGTGCGGAAGGATACCTACCTTCCGTCATTGGATTCCTACAGCCCGTAGAGAACGGCAGCATCATCTGATGCTGCAGTTCTCTACCCAAGATCGTCGTGGGACACACTCGTGGACTGCTTCGGATCGTGGGTGAGTATTTTTGTGGTTTGTTATGTTAATATTTATCCCGGAATAGACAATGGCTTCGGGGAACAATGTGACAAGTATTGGTAAGTATGTTACTCTATGTTATATGTACTGTATGTCTATGTATGTATTGTATGAATGTATTGTATGTATGTAGTATGTATGTGGTATGTATGTAGCATGCATGTAGTATGTATGTAGCATGCATGTAGCATGCATGTAGCATGCATGTAGTATGTATGTAGTATGTATGTAGTATGTATGTAGCATGTATGTAGCATGCAGTATGTATGTAGTATATATGTAGTATGTATGTAGTATATATGTAGTATGTAGTATGTATGTAGCATGCATGTAGTATATATGTAGTATGTATGTAGCATGCATGTAGTATGTATGTAGCATGTAGTATATATGTAGCATGCAGCATGTATGTAGTATGTATGTAGTATATATGTAGTATGCATGTAGTATGTATGTAGTATGTATGTAGCATGCAGTATGTATGTAGCATGTATGTAGTATATATGTAGTATGTATGTAGCATGCATGTAGTATGTATGTAGTATGTATGTAGCATGCAGTATGTAGCATGTATGTAGTATGTATGTAGTATGTATGTATGTAGTATGTATGTAGCATGCAGTATGTATGTAGCATGTATGTAGTATGTATGTAGTATATATGTAGTATGTATGTAGTATGTATGTAGTATGTATGTAGCATGCAGTATGTATGTAGCATGTATGTAGTATGTATGTAGTATATATGTAGCATGCATGTAGTATGTATGTAGCATGCATGTAGTATGTATGTAGTATGTATGTAGTATGTATGTAGTATATATGTAGCATGCATGTAGTATGTATGTAGCATGCATGTAGTATGTATGTAGTATGTATGTAGTATGTATGTAGCATGCAGTATGTATGTAGCATGTATGTAGTATGTATGTAGTATATATGTAGCATGCATGTAGTATATATGTAGCATGCATGTAGTATGTATGTAGCATGCATGTAGTATTTTTTTTTTTTTTTTAACATTTAACACATTAGCCGGATGATGGGACTACTACTGTCCCATCATTGGCTAATGTGTCAATCACTGTCATGGTAGCAGGCATCGCCCGATGGGACTTGTAGTCCCATCGGACGATGCTTGCACAGACCCCCGGACATCAGCACAGCCCCCCGGCAGGCCGGCACAGCCCCCCGGCAGGCCGGTACAGACCCCCACAGGGTGCACAGCCCCCCGGCAGGCCGGTACAGACCCCCACAGGGTGCACAGACCACCGGCAGGCCGGCACAGCCCCCCGGCAGGCCGGTACAGACCCCGGGCAGTCCACACAGCCCCCCGGCAGGCCGGCACAGCCCCCCGGCAGGCCGGCAGAGACCCCCGGAAGGCCCGAAATGACGGCGCATCATGATGCGCACACACCGCGCATCATGATGACGTCAGGCCGTCAATCAACTGAACTTCCGATTCCGATGCCGAATTCCGATATTGAAAAAATATCGGAAGTCGGTATCGGAATTCCGATACAGCAAGTATCGGCCGATACCCGATACTTGCGGTATCGGAATGCTCAACACTAGTTATGACTGTGCAATTGAGCTGAACCCGGGGTGTAAATTCCCCAAGGGTCGGCTTTTCAATTTATCTGTACCCGAGCACGAGGCTATGCGATCCTATATTAAGGAGGCATTGGAGAAGGGTCATATTAGACCATCCTCTTCACCCTTAGGTGCTGTTTTTTTTCGTGGCTAAAAAGGATGGTTCATTAAGGCCTTGTATTGACTATCGTGCCCTCAACAAAATTACTGTTAAATATCAGTATCCGTTATCCCTGATTTCTGATCTATTCTCCAGAGTTAAAGGTGCTTGCTGGTTTACCAAGCTTGACCTCAGGGGGGCGTATAATCTTATTCGCATTAAGCATGGGGATGAATGGAAGATGGCGTTTAATACTCCGGAGGGACATTTTGAGTACCTGGTGATGCCTTTTGGGCTCACTAATGCCCCTTCTGTCTTCCAGTGCTTCTTGAACGATATATTCCGAGACTTTGTGGATAAATTTTTGATTATCTATCTGGATGATATTTTGATCTTCTCCAAGAATTAGGACTCTCATGTGGAACATGTTCGGACTGTGTTCCGGATTTTGAGGGAGAATTCCCTGTATGTCAAGGGATCGAAATGCCTTTTTGGAGTACAGAGGATTTCATTTTTGGGATTTATTTTGTCTCCGTCAACTATTGAAATGGACCCGGCCAAGGTACAGGCCATTTATGATTGAGTTCAGCCCACTTCTTTGAAGGCCCTCCAGAAGTTTTTGGGTTTTGCTAATTTTTATCGGAAATTTATAGCTAATTTTTCTGGTATTGCCATGCCATTGACGGATTTGACTAGGAAGGGTGCTGATGTGCTGAATTGGTCTCCGGAGGCTGTTTCTTCCTTTCAGGAGCTGAAGCGAAGATTCACTTCTGCTCCCTTTTTGCGGCAACCTGATGTCTCACTCCCGTTTCAGGTAGAGGTAGATGCTTCTGAGATTGGTGCAGGAGTGGTGTTGTCCCAAAAAGATCCTGTGACATCTAAAATGAATCCTTGTGCTTTCTTTTCCCGAAAGTTCTCCCCATCCAAATGTAACTATGATGTGGGGAATCGGGAATTGTTGGCCATGAAATGGGCATTTGAGGAATGGAGACATTGGTTGGAGGGAGCCAAACACCAAGTCGTGGTCCTTACTGACCACAAGAATTTGATTTACCTGGAGTCGGCCAAGCGCTTGAATCCTAGACAGGCTAGGTGGGCCTTGTTTTTCACATGTTTTGATTTTGTGGTCTCTTTTCTTCCGGGCACTAAGAATGTCAAGGCAGATGCCCTCTCTAGGAGTTTCCTTGCTGATTCTCCGGTTGTGACTAAGCCTGCTACCATCTTAGGCGAGGGGGTAGTTCTTTCAGCCATCTCGCCCGATTTGAGACGTGCTCTGGAAGAGTTTCAGGAGGACAAACCTGAGCGTTGTCCCAGTGGAAAGTAGTATGCTCCTGACCAGTGGAGGAAGAGAGTGATGTCTGAAGTTCATTGCTCTGCATTGGCTGGTCATCCAGGTATTTTTGGTACTAGAGATCTGGGGAGTCGGTCTTTTTGGTGGCCCGCCTTGTCTCATGATGTCAGGAATTTTGTGCAGCCCTGTGGGACTTGCTCCCGGTCTAAACCTTGTTCTCGCTCTAGTGGCTTGTTGATGCCTTTGCCGGTGCCCAGGAGGCCATGGACCCATATTTCAATGGATTTTATCTCTGATATGCTTGTCTCTCAGAGAATGACTGTTATTTGGGTGATTTGTGATAGATTCTCTAAGATGGTCCATCTTGTCCCTCTCCCTAAGTTGCCATCTTCCTCTGAGTTGGTGCCCTTGTTTTTGCAACAGGTGGTTCGCTTGCACCGGATTCCTGAGAACATTGTATCTGACAGAGGAGATCAGTTTGTGTCTAGATTTTGGAGGACTTTCTGTTCCAAGCTGGGAATTCAGTTGTCCTTCTCCTCTGCGTTTCACCCTCAGACCAATGGGCAGATGGAGAGAACAAACCAGACTTTTGAGTAGTATTTGAGATGTTTTATTTCTGCCGATCAGGATGATTGGGTTTCATTTTTGCCCTTGGCCGAATTTGCTTTAAATAATAGAGCTAGTTCTGCCACTTTGATGTCACCTTTTTTTGTAACTTTGGTTTTCACCCTCTATTTTCTTCAGGGCAGGTGGAGCCTTCTGCCTGCCCAGGTGTTGACACTGTGGTGGAGAGAATGCACCAGATCTGGGACCAAGTAGTGGATAAGTTGTCTCTCTCCCAGGAAAAGGCCCAGCGGTTTTCCAACCGGCGTAGGACCGTTGGTCGCCAATTTAAGGTGGGTGATATGGTTTGGTTGTCATCAAAAAATATCGCTATGAAAGTGGCTTCTCCTAAGTTTAAACCTAGATTTATTGGACCTTACAAGATTTTGGAGATTATTAATCCGGTCTCTTTTCGGTTGGCTCTTCCTGTCACATTTAAAATTCATAATGTGTTTCATAAGTCCTTGTTGAAGAGGTTTATTGAACCAGTAGTTCCTGTGGTGGCACCTCCTGACCCTATATTGGTTGAAGGTAACATGGAATATGAGGTAGAGAAGATACTGGATTCCCGTCTGGTTAGACGGAGATTCCAGTATTTGGTTAAGTGGAAGGGTTATGGTCAGGAGGATAATTCCTGGGTCTCTGCCTCTGATATTCATGCCGAAAGATTGGTGCGTGCCTTTCAATGGGCTCACCCGGATCGCCCTGGTGGCATGGATGAGGGTTTGGTGACCCCTCCTCAAGGGGGAGGTACTGTTGTGAGTTCATTTTTCCCTTCACCATTGAGGTCTGATGAACTCCCTCCTCTGGTGAAGGAAGGTAGTGAGGCTGATTACCAAACGCCTGGGCAGCTAGATGATGACTGGGTGGCTGGAATTGAGGACTGGATATCAGGCTGCCGACGCCCTTCTTCCTGGCTGGTGATTTTCCTGCTGGATTCTTGGAGACCAGTCTGATTCCTGCATCTCAAAGCTAAGTTTTCCTGCTCTGCTTTGTACTCTTCAGTTTTGTTTTTGTTTTGCCTTGTTTTTTGGGAGTTCTGCCATCCCCGGCCGGGGGTGAGCTGAATTCCATTTTTGTCTCTGGTCTGTTGATCTTTTGCTCTGTCTTCAGAATATACCTGAGTGCTGATATAGTCTTTTGAAGCCTAGCGACTTCAGGGCCTGTTTTTCCTATCAGTCGGTTGGCTCATTTTGATAGGGTTTTTGCGGATGGCAGACAGCAGCTTTCCTATCCTGTCCTATGTAGTTAGCTTGGGCCCCATCATTTTCTCAACCTATCTTTCTATCTGTGTTAGTGTTTTCATCTTGCTTCACCGTCATTAAATGTTGGGGGCTGCCTATTGCTTTGGGGTCTGCTCTGGGGCAGTTTAGTTTTTCCCCTTTCTGTCTTTAGGCTATGTAGTTCTCCAGCTGTGATCGAGGGGTCTAGGGCACCGTAGGAACCCCCCACGGCTACTGCTAGTTGTTGTGGATAGGTTCAGGGGTCTGCTATCCGATAGCTGCAAACCTCTCTGGTTTTTCTGGACTTAGCTGGTATTTTGTTTTTTTCTCCTTCGGTGACTCATCATAACAGGGGTGTGCCAGATCAGGATTAGTCTCCCTGGTGCTCTTCCCTCTACCCCGCCTTCTAACTGTCACCCAGCTAGCTGCTTCATTGTCCTGCAGCTCCAACTTAGCATCCCCCCCTCATCTATCCCATTGAGCGTCTGCTCAGTGAGCAGAAGACTCCTTTCCATATTGTCTATGGTTCTCAGTGTTGCCAGCTGCACATTTAGATCCAGTATCTGGGCTTCCACATGCACAACGTGCTCACATCTTGCACAGCAGTATGCACCCACGACCGGCTGTTCAAGGATTTCATACATGTGGCAAGACGTGCACTGGATGGCATTGGCAATAGTGGAGCACAACCTAATGTGGATTGCACCAGATAAAAAGATAAGCAAAAATAAATAAAAAGTATTAATAAAATATAACAGCAATTCAATAATACCTCCCTTGGAAACTCCCTGAATCCAAAGTCACTGAATCACAAGTCACACACTTACCACAGTTCACACTTATGCTCAGGTCACACTCAGCTCGTTCACACTCGCTCAGGCAGAAGATTTAAAAGATTTTTTTTCCCTTTTTCCAGCACACCACCCTGCTGCTCAATGGACTTCCAAAAGGGTGTTTTTTTTCTTTTTTTTTGGTCATAGTTCATACATTTTTTGGATGTTTAATTTTAATTTACAGCACAGGCTTGGATTTACGTTATATTTATTTGGTGTTTTACGTCTGTTTTTGTTTAAACTATGATTGCAATTGAGTGTATTGATATCTAATAATTAAATTTACTTGAGAGATAAGAATTCAAAAGTACAAAAGTTTACATGTCATAAAAATGAAGAATATTGTGTTCCTTATGTAAAAACATGTAGAGTTATTATTGAATGACATTATCGAAATCAGATTATAGCGAGAGTTGATGGGGCACATAACCATTGGACTGCCACCAACCTCTAAATGAGGTGGCTAATTTCCGTTTTTTTCTTCCCTTATTCCAGGAGCTATAGCTCTTATATTTTTGTGTCCACATAGATAGATAATGGTTTGTTTTTTTGTGTGACAAGTTGCACTTTTGAATGACACCATTCATTTTGCCACATGGTGTACTGGAAAATGAGAAAAAAATTTCAAGTAGGGAGAAGTTGAGAACAAAAAACGCAATTCCAACACTTTTTTGGGGGATTGTTTTAACAGTGTACATTTTTGTGGTAAAAATTAACTTTCAATATGATTATTCTCATCAATATGATTATGGCAATACCCAACATGTCCAGTTTTGTATTGTTTTAGTGGTGAAAAAAATTCAGAAGTTTACAAAAAAATGTTTTTGGGGTTGTGTCACCATTTTCCAAGACCCATAAACATATTAATTTTTCTGTCAATGGAGCTGTTTCATGGCATATTTTTTGCTGGGCAAGACAACTTTTATATTGATATCATTTTGGGATAGATGTGACTTTTTGATCGCTTGTTACTAGAGTTGAGCAACTTTTGTTTTTTTAGGGTCGCGTTTCGTTTCGTGAAACCCGACTTTTCCAAAAGTCGGGTAGAGCAAGATCGTCCGATTATAGGGAAAAGTCGGGGTCGTCCCGAAACACGAAACCCAATGTAAGTCAATGGGGAATAAAAGTCAGCAGTGAGAGGAGGACAGGAAACACACCTACAGTGCCCATTTGAATGCCAAAAGCATCAATTCTTCTTACTTAAGCTTGTCAACCTTAATTAACTTCATAATACAAGTTACGCACTGAAAAATGGGGGTTATTTGGCTAAAGTTGTGGGGGGGTAGGGCTGGCTCCAGGTTTTCATGTGCCCTGGGCGAAAGAGCGCCCCTTTAACACATACCACAACTCATCATGCTCCGATACGGCAGAGAAATAGCGGTATAGTACAATGAAAAATACTTCACTTTTTACATCTCATGACGAGGCCCATCTATTTCTCCATACAGAATCATTGGTCCCATATAATGTTTGAAACAGTATATGGTAAGCTCCACATAATGCTACAGTATATGTTGGTCCCCATGGATGAAGCTCCACTGTCTTATGGGCCCAAATAATGCTCCAAACATAATGGGCCCCATTTCTAACGCTCTAGTGTATAATGGGCCCTGTAAATGCTGCTCCAGTGTCTGATGTCCACCTTTGGAATGTTCCAGTGTATGGTCGGCCCCATCTATCATTCTCCAGCACTATCTCCCCAAAAATTGCTGTCCCAACATTGAAAACAATCAAATAAGTCTCCTCGCTAGGGAATCCCTGTACTTGTCTGGACTCCTCGTCGTCCCCATCTTCCATCTCACTGCACAGTATTTCAACTTTGCAAGTGCTGTGATCCTGAGCAAGCAGGGGGGGGCCCACTCGTTGGCGACGGCACTGGCACAGGGCCCCTGATAGTACGGTGGTGTGTCTGATGGCGGGTGGGCCGAACCTGCACTTTCATCTGCAGCTTCCTCTTTGTCACCGTGTAAGATGGAACTGTATATGGGAAGGGTAACCTGAGTTTCATCAGGGTCAGATTCAGGCCGTGTAGCGTGCGAGGGGAATGTAGTGGTCTGGGTCAATGTACCAGCAGATTCATTGAGCAGTGGCTGGGCATCAGTGCACTTGTGTCGCCCCCAGGAGTACGGTCGCCACAGTGGCATTACCTTCTTCCTAGGGAGTGTGATGTCATGCTTGGGAGCAAAGAACGATGTCTCTAGCAGGTTAACTGATTGGGCGGCGTTATTCCCACGAGTCATGACCCTCCAAACAGCGTTCATGAAGGCAAAGTGTTTGTTTTACGTGGGCAGTATGGTTGCAAAGCTGAACCTTAAAGGAATGTCCAGAAGGGCACCACCAGGAGTGGAGCCTACGGTTAAATTCGACTCCACCTGGGAAACCTCAACCATGCCAACTACAGAACAGATGCACACATTGCAAGCTTAATTCCGTTAACGAACGAGACGCCGTCATGCCCCGCGGTCCGAATCCGGCTTACTAGAGGGACACGTGAGGCTCTGGCACATGAGATTGGCCAATAACTGGTGTGTCATGCCCTTACATGTCCGTGGCTGCATGTGCGCTACACTGAAAAGGCCAGCGTTTGTAGCTTACAGGTGCAGATAACCCGCTGAACAACGTTAGTGATGGGTATCACTGATGACAATTATTACCCGCGAACAATGATTTCCCAGTTAGTGCAGGTCAACTGCAGTTCCGGAATTAGGCCTAACCGTTATTCCTGAAAAAATGAAAAACTTACGTGTGCAAACCACAGGTGCTGTAGCTTGCTTAACAGCTCCCCAGCCGTTCTCACGCCCAGTATGGATTGCACGTGATTGCACAAAGGTTAGAAAGGGTACCGTATCCCCGGATAACATGTATGGATAGCGTACACATTCAAAATATATGTCTGTACATCAGGAGGCAGGCTCAGACGGTGTTAGGCCCAGTATGGATTGCACGTGATTGCACAAAGGTTAGAAAGGGTACCGTATCCCCGGATAACATGTATGGATAGCGTACACATTCAAAATATATGTCTATACATCAGGAGGCAGGCTCAGACGGTGTTAGGCCCAGTATGGATTGCACGTGATTGCACAAAGGTTAGAAAGGGTACCGTATCCCCGGATAACATGTATGAATAGCGTACACATTCAAAATATATGTCTTGACATCAGGAGGCAGGCTCAGACGGTGTCAGGCACAGTATGGATTTGACGGCCCAGATTACACAGCGGAGGAGCAGGGAGAGGTAAATATTGCAAATGCTGGGGCATGGCCCAAGCAAGGGGGGCCCACTCGTGGGCGTCGGTACTGGCACTGGGCCCCTCATAGTACGGCGGTGTGTCTGACGGCGGGTGTGCACCACCACCGTCAGAGACACTTGATTGCACTATGAGGGACCCTGTGCCAGTGCCTGCACCCAAGAGTCGGCCTACCCACCTGTCCAGGGCAACGGCACTCGCACGGTGTCGTGCGCTAGGTGGTGACCCCGGCCATGGGGGGGGGGAGGCAGCACAGTTAGGGAGTTTTAGAAAGTGGCATATGTTGATGTTGGACATTCAGCTGATGCAAAAGGCGAAATAGGTGAAGTCCCAGGAAGAGGTGGACCAAAGCAAGCCATTTTTCTGTCATCAGGGGAAGGTGGGACAAAATCCTTGGAAACCCATGCATGGTTCATTTTAATGAAGGTTAGATCATCCACATTTTGGGTTGACAGACGGGTCCTTTTTTCTGTCAGGATTGATCCAGCTGCACTGAAGACTCTTTCCGATAGCACACTTGCAGCTGGGCAAGTGAGCTCCTGTAAGGCATATTGGGCCAATTCAGGCCAGGTGTCCAGTTTAGCGGCCCAATAGTCAAAGGGGAATGACCTGTGTGGGAGAACATCGATATGGGAGGAAAAGTAGTTTGTAACCATAGTTGACAACTGCTGTCTCCTGTCACTTTCCATCGATGCAGTATTACCAGTTGTGTGAGCGGTATTTGAAAAATCAGTCCACAATATTGTCATGAAACCCCTGTCTCCAACGCCACTTCTGCTATGTGCACCACGAACACCTCTGCCAAGCTGCCCCCGGCCCGTACGGCTCGTGTGAGAATCATCACCGCTGCTGTGTGCTGGGAATGCCTCAAGCAACCGATTTACCAGAGTTGCTTGTTTATTAGCCAATATTAGGTCAAGGTTCTCATGTGGCATGATGTTTTGTAATTTGCCTTTATAGCGTGGATCCAGGATGCTGGCCAACCAGTAGTCGTCATCGTTCATCATTTTGGCAATGCGTGGGTCCCTTTTTAGGATCTGCAAGGCATAATCTGACATCTGGGCCAATGTTCCCGGTGTCAATGATGCACTGCGAGTGCTGGTTGGAGGAGCACTTTCTGGCAAATCCACATCCCTCCAGTCACGCACAAACCCTGTACCAGACCTTGCCATGCCAACATTTTCACTTGCCCCACGAGATGCATCCTCCTCCCCTAAGTAATCATCCCCATAATCCTCCTCCTCCTCCTCTTCTTCCTCCACCTCGTCCAGGAGAGGTCCCTGAGCAGACAATGGCTGAATGTCATCAAGGATTCCCTCCTCCTCTTCCTCCTCATCAACATTGGCTGCAGACGCCTGCTCCTTAAGGTGCATCAAAGTTTGCATGAGCAGACGCATAAGTGGGATGCTCATGCTTAGGATGGCGTCGTCTGCGCTTGCCAGCTGTGTGCATTCCTCAAAACACTGAAGGACTTTACAGAGGTCTTTCAGCTTCGACCACTGCACACCTGTCAACTCCATGTCTGCTCTCAAAGTGCCTGGCCGTATATCCTCCCACAAATGCATTATGGCCTGCCTCTGCTCGCACAGCCGCTCCACCATGTGCAGGTTGGAGTTCCACCTTGTTGCAATGTCGATAATGAGGCGGTGGTTGGGAAGGTGGAGCAATCGCTGCAGCTTCTGCATACGAACGGAGTGTACAGGCGACCGGCGGATGTGCGCGCACAGTCTTCGCACCTTCTGGAGCAGGGTTGTTAACTCCGGATAATTTTTGAGGAAGCACTGCACCACCAGGTTCAAGGTGTGAGCCAAGCAAGGTATGTGGCTGAGTTTTGAAAGGGCTATGGCTGACACAAAATTACGGCCGTTATCACTAACTACCTTGCCTGCCTCAAGATGTACACTGCCCAGCCATGACTCAGTTTGTCGCTTCAAGTACTCGGCCAGCACCTCGGCGGTGTGTCTGTTGCCCAAACACATCATCTGCAACACAGCCTTCTGACGCTTTCCACTAGCTGCTCGATAGGGGGACACATCGTGTGCAACAGTGGCAGCTGCAGATGGAGTGCTCGTACGACTGCGCTCTGTGGACGAGCTTTCGCTTCTGGAGGAGGAGGAGGGTCGAACGCCTACAGCCAGCTGTTTCCTATACCGTGGGCTAGGCAGCACTGTCCCACCACCGCTGTCCCCTGTGGACCCTGCATCCACCACATTAACCCAGTGCGCAGTGATGGACACGTAACAGCCCTGGCCATGCCGACTGGACCATGCATCGGTTGTGAGGTGCACCTTTCCGCTCACTGACTGCTTGAGTGCATGGACAATGCGGTCTTTCACATGATGGTGGAGGGCTGGGATGGCTTTGCGAGAGAAGAAGTGGCGACTGGGTAGGTCATAGCGTGGTACTGCATAGGCCATGAGTTCGCGGAAAGCTGTGCTTTCCACCAACCGAAAGGGCATCATCTCAAACGAGATTAGTTTGGCAATGTGGGCGTTCAAACCCAGTGTACGCGGATGAGAGACTGAGTGCTTTCTTGACCTACTCATAGTGTCTGGGAGGGTGAGCTGGACTTGAGAGCTGCATATGGTGGAAGTAGTGGTGGACAGGGCGGACTGAGAGAGGGTTGATGATGGTGATGGAGTTGGTGTTCTTTCTGATGGCCTAGAATCAGTCTTTCGTTGATATAACAGTGGGATTCCCTGACTGCTGTGGCCTTGCAACGACACCTCAACATTTGCTGCTGTGCTAACCGGTGGGCTTACAGTGGGGGAAACAATGTAGCATTGCTGACTACCTTCGTTGTGATCAGTTGCACATGTGGCACTTGAGGTTTGGTGTTGTGTCCACGCTTGCAAGTGCATGCTGGTTAAATGTCTAAGCATGCAACTGGTATTCAAATTTTTCAGATTTTTCCCTCGGCTAAAGGTCTTTGCGCACTTCTTACAGATAACCTTGGCCTGATCATGAGGATTTTGGTCAAAAAAGTGCCACACTGCACTCTTCCTACTTTGGCAGACATTTTGCGGCCTAGCACGCTGTGATCTTTTGACCCTCTGGACAAGCTGTCCAGCAACTCTTTTGATGTTTGGAACCTGTCTTTGGAGTGCTCCGGGCCTGCCAGATAACAGCTGTTGCGATGTCGATGTCTGCTGTGGATGCTCCTCATCTGAGCTATTGGAAGCAGCATCCTCTTCCCCCAATGGATGCCAATCTGGGTCAACAACTGGGTCATCCATCACCTCCTCTTCTATGCCATGTGCACCTTCCTCTGTGTCACCGTGTATGGTGGTATAGTGTGTGGGAAGGGGCACCTGAGTCTCATCAGGGTCAGAATCTGGCTCTGTACACTGCGAGGACAATGTAGTGCTCCAAGTGAATGTACCAGCAGAATCATCCATCAGCGGCTGTGCATCAGTGCACTCCATGTCAGATTCATCTTGGCCTGGGTAATTCACCATTTGACTTGATAATCCAGGCATGGTATGTGAAAACAGCTCCATGGAGTAATCAGTAGTATGGCCTGCGTCATCCTTCAATCTTGGTTGGGGTGAAGGACACAAGGAAAGGTGTGGTTCATGAACATGAGCCTCCAATGACGACTCAGTGCTTTTACTTTTTACAACTGAAGAAGAGGAGGCGATAGAGCTGGAGGCTGAGTCAGCAATGTAAGACAAAACTTTTTCCTGATGCTCTGGCTTTAAAAGCGGTTTGCCAACTCCTAGAAAACTAAGCGTTCGAGGCCTTATGTAGCCAGACGATGACGCAGGCTCAACACCTCCTGCATTCGGTCCTATTTTGCTCTTGCCACTACTATCAGATCCACCACCAACACCATCATTACCAGCTGCCAACCCCCGCCCAATTCCACGGCCTCTTCCACCAGCCTTCCTCATTTTTGGTAGAAATGTAGACAAAATCCAACAAACTATATAGTAATGTAAAACAAGGTACAAGGTGTCTATAGGACAGGGGAGATTTTGAATTTCTGCAGACACTTGTGGACACTGGACACTTTTGGATTGTGTGAGGCCCACTGATATCTGAGCGCTATGTCACAGGCTCAATGGAACAGCTGTGACAAAAGTGACGAGAGGATAAGGGAGATTTTGAATTTCTGCACACACTTGTGGACACTGGACACTTTTGGATTGTGTGAGGCCCACTGATATCTGAGCGCTATGTGACAGGCTCGATGGCACAGCTGTGACAAAAGTGACAAGAGGATAAGGGAGATTTTGAATTTCTGCAGACACTTGTGGACACTGGACACTTTTGGATTGTGTGAGGGCCACTGATATCTGAGCGCTATGTCACAGGCTCGATGGCACAGCTGTGACAAAAGTGACGAGAGGATAAGGGAGATTTTGAATTTCTGCAGACACTTGTGGACACTGGACACTTTTGGATTGTGTGAGGCCCACTGATATCTGAGCGCTATGTGACAGGCTCGATGGCACAGCTGTGACAAAAGTGACGAGAGGATAAGGGAGATTTTGAATTTCTGCAGACACTTGTGGACACTGGACACTTTTGGATTGTGTGAGGGCCACTGATATCTGAGCGCTATGTCACAGGCTCGATGGCACAGCTGTGACAAAAGTGACTAGAGGATAAGGGAGACTGGATTGCTTTTAAAAAAGCAGTTTGCGGAGCAGTGGGTAAACAGCAATGCAGGAATGTCAGGAAGCCTTAGAAGGCAGCCCAACAACCAACACCACTGATACACCACTATATAGCCTCCCCTTGCACTGCACACACAGTGACTGGTGTGTTGTGCAGGCCAAATCGCTAGCAGCAGAAGCAGTTTTTTTTTCTTCTCAGCAGGACAAAAAAAAAATTGGGATTGCTTTTAAAAAAGCAGTTTGCGGAGCAGTGGGTAAACAGCAATGCAGGAATGTCAGGAAGCCTTAGAAGGCAGCCCAACAACCAACACCACTGATACACCACTATATAGCCTCCCCTTGCACTGCACACACAGTGACTGGTGTGTTGTGCAGGCCAAATCGCTAGCAGCAGAAGCAGTTTTTTTTTCTTCTCAGCAGGACAAAAAAAAAATTGGGATTGCTTTTAAAAAAGCAGTTTGCGGAGCAGTGGGTAAACAGCAATGCAGGAATGTCAGGAAGCCTTAGAAGGCAGCCCAACAACCAACACCACTGATACACCACTATATAGCCTCCCCTTGCACTGCACACACAGTGACTGGTGTGTTGTGCAGGCCAAATCGCTAGCAACAGAAGCAGTTTTTTTTTCTTCTCAGCAGGACAAAAAAAAAAATTGGGATTGCTTTTAAAAAAGCAGTTTGCGGAGCAGTGGGTAAACAGCAATGCAGGAATGTCAGGAAGCCTTAGAAGGCAGCCCAACAACCAACACCACTGATACACCACTATATAGCCTCCCCTTGCACTGCACACACAGTGACTGGTGTGTTGTGCAGGCCAAATCGCTAGCAGCAGAAGCAGTTTTTTTGTCTTCTTCCCTGCCTAACGCTCTCCCTACAGAATCAGCAGCAACCTCTCCCTATACTGAGATCGGCAGAAGTAAGATGGCGGTCGGCGTGCACGCCCTTTTATACCCCCTGTGACGCCCACCAAAGCAAGCCAATCACTTGCATGCCCTTCTGAAAGATGGTGGTGACCCCTGCCTATGTCATCACGTTGCCCACAGTGTCCGTGGATCCTGATTGGCTGAAAAAGAGCGCAAAACAAACTTTTGAAACGCGACTTTGGCGCGTAAGTCGCCGACCTCGTGGCCGACCTCATCCTAGGGTGGGGTTTCGTTTCATGAAACCCGACTTTGCCAAAAGTCGGCGACTTTTGAAATTTTTCGACCCGTTTCGCTCAACTCTACTTGTTACATTATTTTTATGGAATTGCGAAGACCACAAAAAAGGTAATTTTTTCATTCTTGAATTTTTTTTTTGTTTTCGGGGATACCAGTCAGGTTTGTTTTCACATTTTGATAGGTCAGCCTTTTCTAAATGCAGTGATATTACATATAAATATGAAAAAGGAGCAATCAGCTCACTTCTCCATCTGCTTGGCAAAATACTACAGTTATAGCAACAGTCCAAAAGATAGCTGGCACTCACATCTTAATTAAATAATTGCTTTATTGATCCAGTAGTATAAAAGGTAGACTCAAAATGTCCGCTGCACTCCTAGGCAACATAATTCAGAATTACACGGTTCTTTCTCAAGCCTTGTGTTCAACCATTTTTGTGCGTTTTATACTACTGGATCAATAAACTAATTATTTTAGGAACATATGAGTGCCGGCAGAGTTTCAAAGAAGCTCTGTAATGACAGGCACACGGTCATTACTTGTCTCCTGGCTTTCATAAGAACCCATCAGCCACCCACAATCAAGTCACGGGTGAGCTGATGGGTGGAGAGAAAGACGAGAACCCATGCCTGCGCATGCTGAATGCCACCTTCAGAGATTGACTGTGGCATTTACTGTGGCATTTACATCAAAAGAAATTAGTTGATCTAATGCATAATACAAAAATGTATTAAGGCCTCATTCAGACATCCATGTTGCAAGTACGTGTTCTATCCATTTTTCATGGAAAGAACATGTACCAATTATACTATACTGGGCTATTCACAATGTCAATGTTTTTAACAAATTGTGTGCCTGTGCAAACGTCAAGGAGGCCATCCATTTTTCTCCAATATCATGGTTGAACAGTGCCAATATAAGACTAAAGGTCAGTGAAAAATATGTACAGCACATGGATGGCATCTGTGTGATATCCATGTGGAATTCGTATTTAAAGGGGATCTGTCAGCAGGATTTTGCATAGGAACCTACAGACAGTGTCAGTGTACATTATACTTTTTAAAATGATACATTGGTTGATGAAATCCATCTAGTGGTTGTTGTTTAATCTTTATTTTCAGTTTTTAGTTAATGATATGCTCATTCCCCAGGGCGGGCCTTGAACTGGGGTCTTTATGTGGTCCTCTGATTAGGTATTCTTAATGCAGACTGCTGACAGGTCACTGATCCCTCAGTGATCTGCCCCTTAGTTTGCAAAAAGAATATCTGTACATACTTATAAAAAACAACCTTCTGCAGGCAGGTGACAGCCATGGCATCTGCTCTGCAGCATAATCGCACGTTTCATGTCCCAATGAAACATGTTCTTGATGTTATTCAGCTAGACAAAAAATCAATTTGAAAATGGCACCCGCCGCACCTGCGCAGTAGCAGCTATTGGTGCTGAAGGTTGTTTTTTTTTTAAGTATGTACAGATATTCATTATGCAAACTAGAGTGCAGGTCACTGAGGGATCAGTGACCTGTCAGCAGTCTGCATTATGAATACCTAGTCAGAGCACCACATATAGACCCCCCTACAGGCCCTCCCTGGGTCATGGGTATATCCATAACTAAATACTGAAAATAAAGATTAAAAAAAACCATAAGATGGATTTCATCAACCAAGGTGTCATTTTAAACAGTATAACAGCGCCGACCTGACACTGTCTGTAGGATACTGTGCACAATCCTTCTTACAGGTTCCCTTTAACATTACAAAATATGGGAGAAGGATGGGAGAAGCTTTGTAATTTATTTAGTCATTTGTGAAAACACTGATGGCACTTTGGAGGTAAAAATGGACACACGGACCAAACATTGATGGTAAAAATGGACACATGGGCTGTTCTTTATTGAGATAGTGATGGTAAAATCAGACACACGGATGACACACTGATGGGGAAAATGTGCACACTGCTTATACACTAATGGACACAGAGACCATACATTGAAGACAATGATTCAAAACACTGATGTCACCAGTACCAATATTTCACATATATGTTTAAACACTGACATCTTAGTGAGGCGTAAAACAGATAAGATCTGTCAATTTTGCTATAAATTCAGTAACTTGCACAACTTCTCCGATTCTTCTATCGGCGCGCAAATTTTGGCTCATCTTTCATCGTTTTTAAGAAATCTCAAGATGGAAGAGGCCAGGAGCCATTTGGTGAGCTGCATTTCTTGCTACATGTTCACAGATTTACCAGTGGAAAAGCCAAACTTCACATGCCACAAATGCAAGCTTGTGTCCCTATTGGAGGAAAAGTTGCAAAATCTCGAAGAGAGGTTAGCTACGTTGAAGATCATTAAGGAAGGTGAAGAGTTCTTGGACAGAGCAGAATTATCTCTTCATGTTACAGAAAGAGAAGAAATTCGAAGTGCACCTGAAGAAACAGAGGAATGGAGACATGTGACCCAGAGAAGCAGGAGGATCAGGAGGCAGTCAGCACCCATACTGCTCAGAAACCAGTACCAGGCTCTCACGCAGGAAAACGATGAAGAAATACATCAGGATAAGACTTTGCCAACAAAGAGCAACCTTGTACGCCATTAGAGTCCTCCTGGATGGAGAAAGAAAAATGTTGTGAAGAAGAAACGGAGAGTGGTGGTCATGGGGGATTCCCTGTTGAGAGGAACAGAGGCCGCTATCTGCAGACCGGATATAACTTCAAGAGAAATGTGCTGTCTTCCAGGTGCAAAAATTAAAGATGTTTCTGACAGGATATCAGGACTCTTCAGACCTACAGATGACTACCCATTCCTGCTACAACATGTGGGGACAAATGACACTGCAAGAAACGACCTGGAAACCATCTGCAGAGACTTTGAAGACTTAGGCAAGAAAGTGAAAGAACTGGGAGCGCAGGTGGTCTTCTCTTCCATCCTCCCAGTGGATGGCCATGGAACAAGGAGGTGGAATAAGATTCTGCAGGTGAACAACTGGCTACATCGATGGTGCCATCAGCAACGATTTGGATTTCTGGATCACGGAGTGAATTACTTATACGATGGACTACTTGCTAGAGATGGGGTGCACCTTACGAAGACTGGAAAGCATGTATTTGGAAGTCGCCTTGCTACACTTGTAAGGAGAGCTTTAAACTAGAACAACATGGGAAGGGAAGCAAAAGACCAGAAAAAGCCATACACCTGACAAATGCTATTGAGAACTCTGCTATTAGAAGTGGAAAGGAAGAACAAAGACGAAAGACTCTAATTAATAAAAATATTGGAGAAAGAGAAACCAATCACAAACTAAAATGTTTCTATACTAATGCACAAAGCATGGGCAACAAACAAGGAGAATTGGAACTACTAACACAGGAAAAGAAATATGATGTCATTGGAATCACTGAAACTTGGTGGGACAATACACATGATTGGAATACAAGACTAGAAGGATACAACTTATTTGCAAGAAACAGACTTGATAAACAAGGAGGGGGTGTTGCATTGTATGTTAGAGACGCGTATATCTGCACAGAGATTGAAGCTTCAGAGACTGGGAGTTCTGTGGAAACTGTTTGGGTAAGAATACAAGGACAGAACAATGGAAAGGACACCATTGTAGGCATTTACTACAGGCCGCCTGTGCAAGCTGAAGATATGGATGAACTCTTTATGCATCAAATGGCCAAGTTCTCCAAAAAATATGACATAGTTGTCATGGGAGATTTCAACTATCCAGACATTTGTTGGGAATCTCTCTCAGGCAAAACTAAGAGGTCAAGGAAATTCTTATCCTCTCTTGCTGACAACTTTATCTTCCAAAAGGTAAGGGAGAAAACAAGGGGAACTGCTACCTTGGATCTAATCCTTATAAACAGGGAGGAAATGGTTGAGGAGGTAAAAGTGGCTGGGACCCTAGGAGGTAGCGACCATGCTATTTTAGAATTTTGGATAACTAGAGGCGGAAGACCTGTGAAGACTCAGACGTCAAGGTTAGATTTCAGAAAGGCAGATTTTAAGGGATTCAGAAAGAGAATTGGAGGGATCCAATGGCTGGATATCCTTAAAGACAAAAATGTCCAGGAAGGATGGCAAATCTTGAAAAATGAAATTCTCAAAGCACAGTTGTTAACAATTCCGAAAAGAGGGAAGAATAGGAAGCATTTAAGGAAACCAGGATGGATGAACGCAGAACTTAAGCACATGCTAAAAAGGAAGAAAAAAATGTTTATAAAATGGAAAGAGGGAGGCATATCTAAAGAAGAATATAATGCTGTCTGCAGAACCTGCAGGGCACAAATCAGATTAACTAAAGCTGAAAATGAATTGAGGCTTGCAAGAGATGTCAAAAGCAATAATAAAGGATTTTGGGGATATGTCAAAAGTAAAAGAAAAGTCAAAGATGCTATAGGATTTTTACATGATGAAATGGTAAGACAGGATGTTGAGAAGGCTGAACTTTTAAATTCCTATTTTGCTTCTGTTTTCTCTCAGAAAGGAAATGTAACATCAACTGTTATTCACTGTCCTATTAAGGGAATAGAAGAATCCAGGATATCTATAAACAGTAAGATAGTGAGGAAACACTTAGCTAACCTAAATGAATTCAAGTCTCCACGTCCAGATGAATTACACCCCAGAGTACTGAAGGAGATAGCAGAAGAAATTTTTGAACCCCTCTCCATAATCTTTGAAAATTCTTGGAGAACAGGAGAAGTGCCAGAAGACTGGAGAAGAGCAAATGTTGTTCCTATCTTCAAAAAGGGGAAGAAGGTGGACCCAGGCATCTATAGGCCGGTGAGTCTGACTTCTATACCAGGAAAGATCTTTGAACAAATTATTAAACAACATGTATGTCAATACCTGGATAAGAATGAAGTGATTAAACAGAGTCAGCATGGGTTTGTAACTAATAAGTCATGTCAGACTAACTTAATTTCCTTCTATGACGGTATCACTGATTGGGTGGATCAAGGAAATGCTGTAGATATAGTATATCTTGACTTCAGCAAAGCATTTGACAAAGTATCTCACACAATCCTTATTGAAAAAATGACTAAGTATGGAATGGACAAGGCAACTGTTAGGTGGATTCATAACTGCTTAAGTGATCGGACCCAAAGAGTGGTCGTAAATGGCTGCACATCCAGTTGGAAGAATGTCTCAAGTGGGGTACCACAGGGCTCTGTCCTGGGCCCTGTATTGTTCAACATCTTTATCAACGATTTAGATGAAGGAATTGAGGGTAAACTTATTAAATTTGCTGATGACACAAAGCTAGGAGAGATAGCTAATACTAGAGAAGAGAGAGAGGATTCAAAAAGATTTAAATAAACTGGAGAAGTGGGCAGCAACTAACAGAATGGTTTTTAACAGGGAGAAATGCAAAGTACTACATCTGGGCAATAAAAATGAAAAAAGCATATATAGAATGGGAGGAATAGGGCTAAGTGACAGCACATGTGAAAAAGACTTGGGTATACTAATAGATCACAGACTGAATATGAGTCAACAGTGTGATGCAGCAGCAAAAAAGGCAAATGCAATTCTAGGATGTATTAACAGAAGCATGCAGTCTAGATCATGTGAAGTCATTATTTCCCTCTACTCCTCTTTGGTCAGACCTCATCTGGAATATTGTGTCCAGTTTTGGGCACCACATTTTAAAAAAGACTTCAACAAACTGGAGCAAGTTCAGAAAAGAGTGACCAGAATGGTGACCGGTCTGCAAACCCTGTCTTATGAGGAAAGGTTGCAGGATTTGGGAATGTTTAGTTTGCAAAAGAGAAGACTGAGAGAAGACTTAATAGCTGTCTACAAATATCTAAAGGGCTGTCACATTGTAGAAGGATCAACTTTATTCTCATTTGCACAAGGAAAGACTAGAAGCAATGGGATGAAACTGAATGGGAGGAGACACAGATTAGATATTAGAAAAAACTTTTTGACAGTTAGAGTGATCAATGAGTGGAACAGGCTGCCACGAGAAGTGGTGAGTTCTCCTTCAATGGAAGTCTTCAAACAGAGGCTGGACAGACATCTGACTGGGATGATTTAGCTAATCCTGCTTTGAGCAGGGGGTTGGACCAGATGGCCCAGGAGGTCCCTTCCAACTCTACGATTCTATGATTCTATGATTCTATGATTCTATGAAGACTTTATCTTCCTTTTTTTAATCCAACCCAGAGCATCATGTCGACTACTACATAGTTTTGTTCTAAGAACACTTTGCTCTCACATTTCAACAGCCATCACTACACCTATAGCAATTAAATTCAAATTAGAGACCATCCTACAGACAAGACAAGTTGATTAAGTTCAGATCCCAAGTTAAACCTCTTAAATAATTGTAAATATCCAACAAGACTTTTTTGGATTTGCTCACTTGGGACACAGAGAAGTATGTTTTTACAAAAGTTATGCAGTTTATTAAACTAATAAATAAAATGGATGCAACTTTAACAACTCATATTAATACTAAGGTTTTAAATCAGCCCATCACATCTACTGCAAGTACTGATATCTATGTCAGGCAACAAAAAAAAGCTTGCTTTGTGAGTTTATTGAGTAATGACTCACTGATCACTCAATGTTGGATTGACTAACAGATAGGTGAGTCTGCAGAGGTGTTTACACATTCTATTCCATGGTCATCATAGGTCTGCCCCAAAGATTTACAAACTCAAGAGGAGGAAAGCATTTGCACCAATGCCAATTTTTTTTTTCAGTTTAATCCAGGGTCAGACAAGGTGAGGTCCGAGAAGAATCCAGACCCTCATCGCCAGATGTCGACCCCCAGGGGTGGAGGTGTACATCATGAGACTCAAATACCTGAGGTGCATGCAGACTTTACTGTGGAGTCAGGGCAGGAAGAGGAGGAGGGTGACTCTCAGGGCGAAGAGTGGGAGAATAGAGAGAATAATGATGAGATTGCAGATCCCACTTGGTGTGAATCAAAGGCATGCACTGAGTAGCTCAGCAGAGGATGAGGAGGAGAAGGAAGATAATGAGGTCCCACAGTTGTGATTACGTAAAACACTGTTCCCTCCTACACATGCTAAAGTTAACAGCTTGTACGTCACCATCCCCAATCCATTGGCCATGAAAATGCTGCCCTTTTGCTTGGTGTATGCAGATGGTTTCCGAAAGTTGATGACCCCTCGCAGTCCCACAGTACAAACTGCCCAGTCACTATTCTCTAAAAAAGATGTGCCTGTTCTACACCATTATGTCGCACACAACATCACCCAGTACTTTAAAAACTCTATGTCTGCCAGGGTGCACTTTACCACTAACACCGGGATGAGCAAGCATAACATGGGGCATTACATCTTGGTGACTGGGAACTGGGTGACTCTGGTTGCTGTGGGGGCATGCGAAGAAATGTCTGCTCTACAAGTTTTGGAATCCCCAAGGCTTGTAGAGTGCTTGGGGTGGAGAACTAAACCACTATACACCAGAGGATGGATAACTAAATTACTAGACAACAGGGGATGATAACTAACTTAGAAAACACCTAGGGTTTGATAATGTGAGACAGTGAGCGGTATTATGGTGAATGGCCAGTATGTGTCACAGAGGTGGAAGTCCTCTGCGCTGCAAGCCTGGAATGTTGCTCTGGGACCTGTTGTTCCACAAGCCTTGTTTAGTTTATAAGGGACTTGGCTTACAGGGTTATCCAGAGAGCTGTGCGGGTCTGGCTAACCACATTCCTCCTATCAGTGGGTGAGTCTCATAGGATATAATGAGACTGTTGTTTGGTCACATGATCTCTGTGTTGGAAGGTCCTGCAAAAGGACAGGTTTCCTGAAAAGCACATGGTGGAGATCATGTACTTGCAGAGTATGTGACAGCTACTGTGGTGGGAAAGCTACCGTCCTTCTGTGGATCTGGAGCTGATGGTGTTAAGCTTGTCGAGCAAGTCATCGTACGGGTCTGTGATCCCTGTGAGGCAGCATCCCTGGAAGTCAGGACTGACAAGAAGTCAGCGTGTGAAGCGGAGCTCCTGGAAGGTTACCTCGTATAAGGGGGTTGTATGAAAGGCAGACAGGTGTATCTGGTATTGGAAAAGAATGGTGGTCACCACATGTTTCATTGCTGTAATAAAATAGACTGTACTTTATACGGTTTATGTTGTGTCTAAATAAACCGGATAGACTGTTTAAGTGGAAAATCGTTCCTGGGTGTCTGAATCCCGCTGCCAAGTTAGTGTCCCCCAACACATTCAGTGAGCACTATCTCACAATAACTAAACCACTACACCCCAAGGGATGGTGAACAAAACCACTAGACATCAAGGGATGGAGAACTAAACTACTAGACAACAGGGGTTGGAGATGTAAACTACTAAACACCTAGGGATGGAGAATTAAACCAATATGCATTAGGAGATGGAGAACTAAACCACTACACACCAAGGGATGGTGAACTAAATAGCTAGATATCAAGGCGTCACTAGACACCAAGTCTTGGAATCCCCAAGACTTGTGGGACAAACCTCTATATCTAACACTACCTTCAATGCTTCTGCCTCCTCCATCTCCTCTTGGACCTCCACCTGTGCCATCAATCTCTCCCTTAATGAGACAAGCGTTCTAGCAGAGCAGAGTGAATCCCCCCATCTCCATTCTGCACAGCCAGGGTTCATTGCAATAAGGCAGTGTTTAAATTAATATGCCTCGAGATCACAGTAACATAGCTCAAGAGTTGTGGACAAAAATCCAGGCAGAGTTTAAGCAATGGCTGCCTCCACTGAACCTGGAGGCAGGGATGGCCGCGTGCGATAACTGCAAATCTGGAGATGGCCCTTCGCTGAGGCAATCTCTCACACGGCGCTTGCATGGCTCATATCCTCAACCTGTTGGTAGCAATTTTTCTGCCAATATGCTGGCATGGATGTGCCACTGCAGAAAGCATGGTCGCTGTGTGCTCTCTTCCGCCGTTTGCACCCTGCAGGTGATAGCTTGAAAGACCTCTGCAAGTCAACCTGTTAGCCAATTGCTATGCGATGTGCTTACATGGTGGAATTGTTGCATATGTTGCAGTGACTTTGGCAGCAGTGACGAGCCCTGGTGCAGTATGTCATTTTGCATAGCCTGGGCCAAACATAGTGCGGACTTGGTGCAAATCACGCTTGCAGAGTGGGCACAGATGAAGGACCTCTGCCCCCTTCTGCACAGCTTCAAGATGGCTATTAAGATGGTTAGTGCTGATGATGCCATCATCTGCATCAATATTCAGGTCATCTACATGCTGAAGCACACTTTGAATAGTCTGCAGCAGGAGGTTATGGTCCCAGAGGAAGTAGAGGAAGCAGAGTAGAATGCAGAAGATATACAGTCATATGTAAAAGTTTGGGCACCCCTATTAATGTTAACCTTTTTTCTTTATAACAATTTTGGTTTTTGCCACAGGTATTTCAGTTTCATATATCTAATAACTGATGGACTCAGTTATATTTCTGGATTCAAATGAGGTTTATTGTACTAACAGAAAATGTGCAATCTGCATATAAACAAAATTTGACCGGTGCAAAAGTATGGGCACCCTTATCATTTTCTTGATTTGAACACTCCTAACTACTTTTTACTGACTTCCTGAAGCACTAAATTGGTTTTGTAACCTCATTGAGCTTTGAACTTCATAGCCAGGTGTATCAAATCATGAGAAAAGGTATTTAAAGTGGCCACTTGCAAGTAGTTCTCCTATTTGATTCTCCTATGAAGAGTGGCATCATGGGCTCCTCAAAACAACTCTCAAATGATCTGAAAACAAAGATTATTCAACATAGCTTTTCAGGGGAAGGATACAAAAAGTTGTCTCAGAGATTTAACCTGTCAGTTTCCACTGTGAGGAACATAGTAAGGAAATGGAAGAACACAGGTACAGTTCTTGTTAAGCCCAGAAGGGTCAGGCCAAGAAAAATATCAGAAAGGCAGAGAAGAAGAATGGTGAGAACAGTCAAGGACAATCCACAGACCACCTCCAAAGACCTGCAGCATCATCTTGCTGCAGATGGTGTCACTGTGCATCGGTCAACAATACAGCGCATGCATAATGCCTTTTTGTATGACCAAACAACTCAATCTTTGTTTTATCAGTTCACAGGACCGTCTTCCAAAATGTAACTGGCTTGTCCAAATGTGCTTTTGCATACCTCAGGCGACTCTGTTTGTGGCGTGCTTGCAGAAACGGCTTCTTTCACATCACTCTCCCATACAGCTTCTCCTTGTGCAAAGTACGCTGTATTGTTGACCGATGCACAGTGACACCATCTGCAGCAAGATGATGCTGCAGGTCTTTGGAGGTGGTCTGTGGATTGTCCTTGACTGTTCTCACCATTCTTCTTCTCTGCCTTTCTGATATTTTTCTTGGCCTGCCACTTCTGGGCTTAACAAGAACTGTACCTGTGTTCTTCCATTTCCTTACTTTGTTCCTCACAGTGGAAACTGACTGGTTAAATCTCTGAGACAACTTTTTGTATCCTTCCCCTGAAAAGCTATGTTGAATAATCTTTGTTTTCAGATCATTTGAGAGTTGTTTTGAGGAGCCCATGATGCCACTCTTCATAGGAGAATCAAATAGGAGAACTACTTGCAAGTGGCCACTTTAAATACCTTTTCTCATGATTTGATACACCTGGCTATGAAGTTCAAAGCTCAATGAGGTTCCAAAACCAATTTAGTGCTTCAGGAAGTCAGTAAAAAGTAGTTAGGAGTGTTCAAATCAAGAAAATGATAAGGGTGCCCATACTTTTGCACCGGTCAAATTTTGTTTAAATGCAGATTGCACATTTTCTGTTAGTACAATAAACCTCATTTGAATCCAGAAATATAACTGAGTCCATCAGTTATTAGATATATGAAACTGAAATACCTGTTGCAAAAAACAAAAATGTTATAAAGAAAAAAGGTTAACATTAATAGGGGTGCCCAAACTTTTACATATGACTGTAACAATATCTCTAAGTTCTAGACTATCATCTCACAGGCAGGTGCCATGGGAGGATGGATTACAATGATCGAGTGGGACTCATGGTACCATAAAATTTGTTAGGGTTCATACTCATCTGCGAGGAAACCGGACAAGTGCAATCCCATAAAATATCCCATTGCACTCTGACCAATTTTAAGCTATGAGACACAGCTCATCTGCAATTTTTTCTCAGCTGAAATCGGACTGAGAAAAATATCGCAGCATGCTGCGAATGTCCTTATCTTGGACTAAACTTACCAATGCAATTCAAGGGTTGTGATAGAAAAAATCACACGGCACTAGGACAATGCATCTGCCAACTGATTTTTACACACCGATGTCGTTTGAAAAATCGGCAATTCATCTGCCATATACAGTAAAATCACAGGTTGACCTGACAGAATAGATAGAAATGATATATACACAAACAGCTCTGGCAAAAAATTAAGTAACCACTGCAACATTTTTAGTTTGTCTGATCTTTTTCTTTAGAGGTATATTTGTGAGTAAAATGTAAATTGCTCTTTTATTCTATAAACTACTGACAACAGGTCTTCGAATTTCCAAACACTAAATTTTGTATTTGTTTTGAGAAAATGAGAAATGGTCAAAATAACAAAAAAATGCAGTGCTTGCAGACCTCAAAAAATGCTAAGAAAACAAGTTCATAATCATTTAGAAATAATAATAGTAATATTTTAACACAGGAAGAGTTCAGAAATCAATATTTTGTGGAATAACCATGATTTTTAATCACAGCTTTCATGCGTCTTGGCATGCTTTCCACCAGTCTTTCACACTGCTTTTGGGTGACCTTATTCCACTCCTGGTACAAAAATGTAAGCAGTTCTTCTTTGTTTGATGGCTTGTGACTATCCGTCTTCCTCTTTATTATATTCCTGAGGTTTTCAATGGGGTTCAGGTCTGAAGATTTGGCTGGCCATGACAGGGATTTGATGTGGTGGTCCTTCATCCACACATTGATTGACCTAGCTGTGTGGCATGGCACATTGTCCTGCTGGAAAAAACAATTCTCAGAGTTGGGGAACATTGCCTGAGCAGAAGGAATCAACTGTTTTTCCAGGATTACCTATTATACGGGTTGTTTCATATGTCCTTCGCAAAGAATAACCTGCGCAATTCAAGCCTTGCTGAAGCATCCCCAGATCATCACCGGTTCTCCACCAAACTTCACAGTGGGTGCAAGACACTCTGGCTTGTATGCCTCTACAGGTCTCCTTCTAACCATTAGACAGCCAGGTGTAGGGCAAGGCTGAAAATTAGACTCATCAGAGAAGATTACCTTACTCCAGTCCTCTATGGTCAAATCATTATGGTCTTTGCAAACTTCATCCTGGCTCTCCTTTGCATCTCATTGATGAAAGACTTTTTTATAGCTTTACATGACTTGAGCCCTGCCTCTAGCAGCCTGTTATGAACTGTTATTGCCATGCACTTCACCCCAGCTCCATTTGCCATTCCATTTGTAGGTCACTTGATGTCATCCTGCGGTTGTTGAATGGCATTCGAATAAGATCATCCAGGTCAGTGGAGAATTGTTTTCGCCCTCTGCCGGTCTGAAGCTTTGTTGTCCCCAATGTCTGCTGCTTGACCTTGTTGTAATGGACTGCCGTCTTAGAAATTTTAAGGATGGAGGCCTCATGGCACTCATTGTGTCCCACTTTTAGCAAAGCCAGAATTGAGCCCTTCTTTTTCTCACTCAAGACTTTTCTTTTCAACTTCTTTGGCATGGTTAAAAGTTATTTTTTCACTCCTATTACTTTTGGGATATTACTAGCATTGTTTTGCTATCCAGCTTATCCTATTGCTAGAGGATTGTGAACACCACAGCAGGGTTTTTTTATACTTTCCTTCATTAAATAAGATTTGGTTCACGTGACCACCTAATCAGAAGCACATTAAGTAGAATGAGGTGTCTTCTGGTTGTAATTCAAATGACACTGGAATGGAATGGCTGTCAGACATGTAGAGAAGCTGACTTTTATAAAATTGTGCAGTGATCTCTTATTTTTGTCAGAACTGTAGAATAGATAGAAATAAAGATGTCAGTCACATTTATAATTAGTGCAGTGTTTGTGTAGCTAATTGTACATGTCCTTTTTACATAAATTATTTTTGAAAAAAATGGAGTGAGATTTCCCAAAATTGTATTAACTAGCAGAGGAATAGCCTACAGTTGGGGGTAGATGTTTATAGCATGGGAAGGTGATAATTCTCATGCAGCTTACCAGGCTAATAATGTCAGCTCACAGCTGTATGCTTAGCATTTCCAGGTTATTAAAATAGGGTATCCCGAAAACAAAATAGAATAAGATCTCCCTATAATTAATAACAAGCAAAGGCTAGGCAGACACCTGGGGGCTGAAATTAATAGTCTAGGAAGGAGTCATGGATTTTGACCCCCCCTCCTAAACTAAAAACATCATCTCTCAGCTGCCCCAGAAAAGGCGCATCAATAAGATGCTCTATATCTTGCACTTAGCCTTGCTCTTCCCATCTTCCTTGGTAAGGTGGAAAGTGGTATGATAGTTGGGGTGTTGATATTACCTGTTAGGCATCAGGTTTCTGCGTCTGCTCTGCAGGAATCCAGAGCCTCACATTCTGTGGTCTCCTGTTGTCTTTCTACTGCAGAGGAGATTACTTTGCAGCAGACCGCTCTAGAGACTAAGTCCCTCTGTGCTCCTACTGGGCATGCTCACGAGACGATCTCCCATTGGCGATTGGGAGTCATGTGCCCAGGTCCTGTTCCAGACCTCATTGGTCCATCTTGGAGATCTGGAAGGTCCTGCACGACTATAAAAAGCGCACATGACCGTTCGGCCATGCACTAGTATAGACTATACTTGCTATGAGTGAATGGTGACAGATGTATGATTCTGGTGACTGACTTATTATGAAACCCCTTCCCTCTGATATTACACATGTGGTTAAGGAATTAGTTCAGTAGTCTGCGCCAGTCTGTGGCAAGCCTTAGGCCACTGTGCACCGCGCACCTCTGCGCTAGCGTCCGACATAGCGCCTGCTTTGTAGCTGTGTCGTCCAGCGGCAGTGTGCTGCGCCGCGCTGCAGTTGCAGCCCTTCTTGGCATTCGCAGTAGCGACGTTGTACACACGGTCTGCTCCTGTGACCAGATACTGTGTGTGCATTTACCTGAGGCCTGTGTCACTAACAGGCTCAGCGTTTTTTGTATGTTTATGTTGCAGTGCCTCTGTGTGCGAGCAGAGCCCGCTCTGCACACTTCGGGTGAACTTGAACCCATGCGCATTATACCGCCATATTGCTCCTGCCACCACTTAGCAGCAGTCATATCATCTACTGCACGGTGGACCCCGAGTGGCGAACGCACTTTATTATTATTTTTATTTAGTTTGTTCCGCCATTCCTAACATTACCTTTATATTGTCAGTTGACATCAAGCTCAAAGGTTAGTAATGGAGAGGCATCTATAAAATGTCCCCATTACTAAAACCATTGTAATATATTAAGAAAAGCAAACCAAGATTAAAGTTCTTTAATTGAAAGAATGACACAGACTCCTTTTTTGAATCTAAATTAAACCATACTGATGTCATTGCCTAGTCTACTGAAGCCAATGTCCCCTGTAACAGAATTAAAATAATAATCAAATATATTCCTCACTTATCCGTCGAGAGGATAATAATCCGTTTGTCCCACAATGCATCTAGTTCTGCTTTATCTAGATGACAGGTTGCAATGTTGCATGATGCGACAATGCAACCTTCCATCCAGCACAAACAATTTAGATTCTGAAATGTGGCCTGATGTGTGTCCCACACTGTAATCACAAACAATTTAGATTATGGAATGTCGATTTCACACAGGATCCCATCAATCTGAACTGTCTAACTACTTGCAACAGCAGCTTTACTGTGTACTGACAAAAAGTCACAAAAACAACATATCTGCTTTTTCTATGGAGGGGACATGTGATTTCGATATCCAATGACTCAAACCCTTGTGTCTGGATGTTGTGGATGGATTCTGTGCCCAGATTTGCTGCCAGAATCTCCACACATTAAGTTAATTAAAAAAATAAAAATACAGTCCACTGCTACACTGATCTCTCCCCACCCACTCATCAATCATGTCCCCCCTGCTCATCATACAGCACCACTAGAATCATAGAATCGTAGAGTTGGAAGGGACCTCCTGGGCCATCTGGTCCAACCCCCTGCTCAAAGCAGGATTCGCTAAATCATCCCAGTCAGATGTCTGTCCAGCCTCTGTTTGAAGACTTCCATTGAAGGAGAACTCACCACTTCTCGTGGCAGCCTGTTCCACTCATTGATCACTCTAACTGTCAAAAAGTTTTTTCTAATATCTAATCTGTGTCTCCTCCCATTCAGTTTCATCCCATTGCTTCTAGTCTTTCCTTGTGCAAATGAGAATAAAGTTGATCCTTCTACAATGTGACAGCCCTTTAGATATTTGTAGACAGCTATTAAGTCTCCTCTCAGTCTTCTCTTTTGCAAACTAAATATTCCCAAATCCTGCAACCTTTCCTCATAAGACAGGGTTTGCAGACCGGTCACCATTCTGGTCGCTCTTTTCTGAACTTGCTCCAGTTTGTTGATGTCTTTTTTAAAATGTGGTGCCCAAAACTGGACACAATATTCCAGATGAGGTCTGACCAAAGAGGAGTAGAGGGAAATAATGACTTCACGTGATCTAGACTGTATTCTTCTGTTAATACATCCTAGAATTGCATTTGCCTTTTTTGCTGCTGCATCACACTGTTGACTCATATTCAGTCTGTGATCTATTAGTATACCCAAGTCTTTTTCACATGTGCTGTTGTTTAGCCCTATTCCTCCCATTCTGTATTTGCTTTTTTCATTTTTATTGCCCAGATGTAGTACTTTGCATTTCTCCCTGTTAAAAACCATTCTGTTAGTTTTTTTAGCAATCGTCCTAAAAAGCATTATTGGAAACTTGATCATTTACCGAACTTTGGCCAAATTTTGCTGATTTTGAGGAAAATGCTGGGGAATTCGAAAACGAATCCGAATGTGCAAGGTTCATTACGACTTTGAGATTTGTGAAAGTTTTTTGAACAAATTCGCTCAACTCCACTAATAAAAAAAAATGGTTTGGGCAAACAAGGAGAGGAGTGTAGGTGTGTATGGAGTCAATTCTCTGACAGAGTTCCTGAGGGCAATGAGAGATCAGCATGGAACATCTTGAAGTTTTTCAGCACCTGGCAACTGTGTGTACCACAGTTGCAACACACAATGCAACACACAATTGACTCGGGTCTATGAAAGAAAGAAATAATCAAATTATTTCATTTATTAGGCCAGGGCACATGGCCACCAGTATAATCAACAACAGCTTCTTCTGGTATAGCAGAGAGTAAGTTAGTGCCAGTTTGTAAACCCTGACTTGTTGATGGCCCTTCTTAAAAGAAACTGTCTGGGAAAACTTAGTCTAGGAAAATGGTACAAAAAGTTTTATAAGCTAAAGGGATGGTTTGAGAAAAGAAAAAGTTCCATAAACATCACCACTCTTGTCCATAGACTGAATCTGTTACACAAATAGTGCTGAAACCATGTTAAAAGTATGTTAACGTAAAGAAAGTACACGTCATGTTAAGTGTCCATTGATGAGTATTGCATGCTTTTGTCTTATACTGAACACTTATCAAAATAGGGCCCCATATATACAGCAGAAAAATGTTAAGGAAGTTGTATAATAGTCCTTGTATATCTATAACAATCCATACACTTGGGTGGTCTGCAAAAATGATTCTAGGGAAAAATACCACTATAACACTATATCCAATAAAACATTGCATAATTGTATGGATTTGGAAGCTTATAGAGGTTCCGTAAGGTCCCAAACATTTCCATGAATGCAGTATTATAGTTTTATACAACTCTTACCATGTGAATGAAGCTTTAGTAAGTAGACGCAACAAGCATAATGAAATTCGTAAAGTCCTGTCAAAAATGAGTAGAAAAGACTTTCTGAGAAAAACCTAGATTACAAAGATGTACATTACATTACAAATATTATTTAAACTTTTCTGCACAAAGTGATTCCAAAAGGAGGGTGCAAACCTGAAGGCCTGTGGTTACAGTGTCACCAGTGGTGAATGTTCATTGACTGAAAATCAAAGAAAACTAGCTTAGTTGCGGATAGTAGCCAATCACAGCACAGATTTTCATTTTTTAAATGCCAAATTTAAAATGTATTTACATAGTATGACAAGAGACGGCAACATCGAAGCAATAAATAGCTTTTTGTATGTTGACATTTGAAAGAAAGGGGTCCAATGTGAGAACACAGTGAAAATTTCAGAAAAAAAGGTAAATGTGCTGCTCATAGAAATTGCAATTAATTTTGGGTTAAGCAATTTAAAACCACTGGGTGTTTATGTCAAGGGAAAAGTCTGGGACAGCCAATGATTTCATGACCAATATTGTACATCGCAAGTCCAAGGAAGTCAACCAAGCTGACTAGTATGAAACATTCGTGCTTGGACCAAACTGGACTGCTGCCTTGACATCTGCTCTGTCACCATTGGCAATTGCTTTGAACACTTATAGTGTATAGATAACTCTCGGATAGTCTGTCTTTTCATGTTAGTAAAATTGTATGTTCTCATGATTATCAATGTTGAGACTATAGTTTTGCATCATCCCTTTTGAATCACTTTGCAATAATATCTACAGTAGTAACTGATCATTTATTGTTACTGGTAATCTTTTATGCACTTTAAGTGTCATAAAATTTATAACCTTTTTTTAAAGCAGCTGCAAATGTGCCACTATGATGGGGTCCACGGTACTAGTAATACGGCATATGACCGCTGCAGTCAATGGCTGAAGAGATCAAGAGAATCATGTGAGCCATGATACTAGTAATATGGCATACGACCACAGCAGACACTGATAGGTCGATGAGATCAAGAGCATGATGGGAGCCATGATGATAGTAATACGGCATATGACCGCTGCAGACGCTGATTGACTGAAGAGACGGTCATATGTAAATCAAAGCCAGTGAGTTCGGCTGGACAGTCCTCTGGCTCATTAGTGGAAATATATCTCAGTAGTGTATTTTTTTAATTATTTCTACAACTGATTTTAAACATTTTTTAAGTTAGTTTAATCGTTTAAAATTTTCTTCTGTATTTTCTGACAAGGTGTGGAAACAGTTGGCATTTCAGTACTTTCTTTATGCAGTTAGAAGTTCATTGGTATTTAAGACTTTTGTAAATGTGTGATATGTAAGACAAATTAGGCAGTCATGTTCATTTGATTAGTCTATTGTAAATCAGACCCAATAATTCTGAATTACGATGCAAAGTACGGGACGTTAAATACCATGTAACTTTACTTTGAAGACTTTTCATATTTTGCTAGACCAAGGAAACTTATATAGCAATACAAAATTATAATCTGAAGACAAGAGAACAAAAGCAATGCTCATTCTGAAAATTCAAAAATATTCATGCAGGAATCTGATGTGTGCACACAAAGTATCAGTGTGGCCATGCTGTCATCCCTCTCTCCTGTCTGCAACTCATTATACTATCTTTTATCAGTGTAGCAAATGGCTGATGCAGACAAGAGTGAAGTTTGAAAGTCCTTCCACCAGGGCCGCTGTAATGTATAATAATTAGATCTGTCTCTTTAAGCAAGCCAGACTTATGGGACTTGGAGGGTGGAGACAAGAGGGATGAGAAGGGAAGTTTCAGTTTCACTTCTGTGTAGCATGGGAATGCAACTGTTATGCTGTGTGCTGGAGGACGAAGAATAAAACATATCTAAAGTTTAATACCTTGAATTCTTCATAACGTGTGGATATTACAACTGGCGACGAGGATGGGATATAATCACCTACTGCTGTGAGTACAGACTATATTTTACCGCTTCACACGCCAGCACCACTGAGAGACTCTATCATGGCTGACTACTTGCACACATTCCCACAGTTTGATATGACTGATGTCATTAATCTCTCCCATAACTGGAGAAAATGGCTAAACAGATTTGAGAATTTCCTAGAAGCCATGGACATAAAGGAGGAGAAAAGAAAGAGAGCTTTGCTCCTGCATTGTGCAGGCACAGGAGTCTATGACATATACAGTACGTTACCTGCAGCAGAAACAGACACATACAGCAACTGCACTAAAGCTCTCACTGGTTGCTTCAACCCCAAACAGAACATCAGATATGAAAGATATAAATTCAGGATTGCCAAGCAGCTTCCAGAAGAGTCCATAGACACTTATGTCACACGGCTGAAAGAGTTAGCACATGGATGTGCCTTTACAGATGTAGATGATGAAATCCTAACTCAAATAATTGTCACCTGCTCGTCTAATAACCTAAGGCGTAAGGCTCTGCAGCAGGATATCTCTCTACATGATTTGCTCAAAATGGCCCGTGCTATAGAAATAGCAGATCATCAGGCTACCGTAATGGACAATGGGGATAAATCACATGTGCATAATCTCAAACAGAAAAATTTACCAGACAAACAAGCCCAGAAACAGAAGAAATGTTATAGATGTGGACAGGATTTCCCTCACCACCAGAACAAATGTCCAGCTATGGGACAAACCTGCAGTAAATGTGGAAAAGGGAATCATTTTGCAGCTTTTTGCAAATCAGCGCACTACAAGCCTCCGCTGCCTATGACAAAATCTGCAGAGGTAAAATTGATAAATCAGGACACAGAAGAAATGTCTGCGACTGAGAACTATGTGTTCACTACCTCTATCACTGGTTCAGTACAGTCTCCCTGTGTTACACTTTCAATCTGCAACACTGACATTACCTTTACAATAGATACAGGAGCTTCAGTGGATATCATAGATGGCACTACATATGAACAATTGAAAACAAGGCCAGTCTTACAACAAGTGCAGACTAAAATTTTTCCTTATGGATCTAAAACACCTCTAGCTATAATGGGACAATTTGATGCTGAAATTAGATATAAAGAAAACAGGCAGAAAACCACTTTCCACACATTACAAGGATCGGGAGGCTGTCTTCTCAGCTATCACACTGCCTTGGAGCTAGGGCTCATCCAGATTATTCATACCATAACTGACCCTGCGGATATGGATGTACAAACTATGGTGAACAGCTTTCCCTCCCTATTTAGTGGTTTGGGAAAACTAAAGGACTCTCAAGTACACCTTCATGTGGATGACAATGTTCGTCCAGTAGCCCAGCCTCACAGGCGTATTCCATTTCACCTGAGACAGAAGGTAGAAAAGGAACTCCAATTGCTCATGGATGAGGACGTTATTGAAACTGTTACTGGTCCCACTCCGTGGGTCTCTCCACTTGTGGTAGTTCCAAAACCAAAGACTCCTGATCAAGTGAGACTGTGTGTTGACATGCGCCTGCCCAACACCGCTATCCAGAGGGAAAGACATATCTCACCTACGATTGATGACATTATTCATTTATTAAATGGAGCCACCGTCTTCTCAAAGCTCGACCTCAATAAGGGATATCATCAATTAGAACTGAGTCCAGAATCCCGATACATGACCACATTTTCCACCCATGTGGGCCTCAGAAGATACAAAAGATTGACTTTTGGAGTCTGCTCAGCAGCAGAAATTTTTCAGGATGCAATAAGGAGTGTCATTCAACACATCCCAAATGCCTTTAATTACAGTGATGACATATTGGTTTTTGGTAAAACTCAAGCTGAGCATAATCGTGCTCTATATGCTATCTTCGAATCTCTGCTTTCTGCTGGACTCACTTTAAACAAAGAGAAGTGCGAGTTTGACAAGGGTTCATTAGAATTCTATGGTCACATCTTCTCGGAAAAAGGAGTACAACCAGACCCCAAGAAAGTGGAAGCTATCAGAACAGCCTCAATTCCACAGGATGCCAGTGAAGTACGTTCTTTCCTTGGAATGGCAAGTTACTGTGCTAGATATATTCCGAATTTTTCAACAATCAGCAATCCACTACGGGAACTTACAAAACAAAGTTGTATTTTTCAATGGTCTCAAGACTGTCAGGCCTCTTTTGAAACAATTAAAAATGAACTCTGCTCGACAACCACTATGGCTTATTTTGATCCAGCTCTTCGAACTGAACTGATTGTGGATGCCAGTCCCGTGGGACTGGGTGCTATTCTAGCGCAGTACAAGGATAACAATCAAAATCCTCACATCATTTCTTATGCAAGTAAGAGCTTAACAAACACTGAAAGAAAATATTCTCAACCTGAAAAAGAAAGCTTGGCAGTTGTCTGGGGATGTGAACACTTTCACTTATTTCTCTATGGAGCTCCCTTCACCATTGTCACAGATCATCAAGCACTTCTTACAATTTTTGGAAATCCCAGAGCTAAAATGCCTGCACGAATTGAACGATGGGGCCTACGTCTACAGGACTACAACTATAAAATTGTTCACAAACCTGGAAAATACAGCAATCCGGCTGATTATCTTTCAAGACATCATACTAATGATGATATACCTGTGCATTCCTCCATTGAAAAATACCTACGTTTTGTTACAGATCATGCCGTGCCAAAAGCACTTTCTCTTGATCAATTTATAAATGAAACAACAAAAGACAAGTCACTCTGTGCCCTAATACAAATCATCCAAAATCGAAGGTGGCATGAAATTCAAAAGGAAAAATTTCCTGATTCTGAGATTGATCTGAAAGAGTTAAAACTATTCTCAAACGTACGTGAGGAATTATCAGTCACTGAAGAACACCTCATTCTTCGAGGTACCAAACTAGTTGTACCTAAGACTTTGCGTAACTTAGTCATACAGATAGCACATGAAGGTCATTTAGGAATTGTTGGCACAAAGAAGTTACTCAGAGAAAAAGTGTGGTTCCCAAATATGGATCACTTGGTGGAAGAAAAGATTAGACGCTGTTCTGCTTGTCAATTAATCACTCCATCATCAACCTTAGAGCCATTACAAATGTCTCCGTTACCCACTGCTGTCTGGGAGGAAGTGGCAGTCGATATATATGGACCATTGCCAAATGGCCAATACATTCTCGTAACAAGTGATGAATATTCTCGATACCCTGTCATTTCATTTATCTCTTCAACATCTGCTAATAATGTTATACCAGAGCTGGACGACATTTTCTCGGCATATGGTATTCCAAGAGTGGTCAAAACAGACAATGGACCTCCATTCAATGGACATGTGTTTACACAATTTTATGAATACTTGGGATTCAATCACAGGAAAATCACACCTTGCTGGCCGCAAGCCAATGGAATTGTGGAACGTTTTATGCGCACTCTGGGGAAACGTATCAAGGCAGCGAGTCTGGAGCACATCCCACTGAAACAGTCATTATACAAATTCATGCGTAATTATCGCAATACGCCACACTCCACTACTAATGCTGCTCCAGCTCATCCAGCTCATTCCAGCTCCTGCGTATACGTCTCCCTGATGTGACCAGCCATCCCCGACCGAGTGACTCCTCAGTGAGATCCACAGATTTCTCCAACAAACAAGCCATGAAACGTTATGCAGACAGAAGGCGAAGGACACAGTCAAGTGCCATCGAAAGAGGGGATGTCGTGGTGGTACGTCAAAGACCAACCAACAAGACCTCACCTGTATATGGTCCTGCAAAATATTATGTTACTAAAAGGAAAGGCAGCATGATCACAGCTGAACGAGATGGACACTCCATAACGCGAAATTCTTCATATTTTAAAGTCATACCGCAGAATGATGACAATGAACTCTCTTTGGTGGAAGATTTGGTATCCGATGGTGGAGAGGACCAACAAGAGGTAGCTGGTCCATCAATAATGAACCCTCTCAATGAGCCCAGACGTTATCCTACACGAGAGAGAAGAGCTCCATCTAGGCTTATTGAAGAAGTGTAATTACAGTTTTGTTTTGTTTTTTTTTTTGTTTGTTTCTCTGGTTTTGGAATTGAACAAATAAGACAAAACGGACATATGATTTCTTTGGACGTTTTCATGTTGTTGCATTTATCAGTAATATGGGTTATTTATAGAAAAAAAAAAAAAAAGGGGGGATGATGTAATGTATAATAATTAGATCTGTCTCTTTAAGCAAGCCAGACTTATGGGACTTGGGGAGTGGAGACAAGAGGGATGAGAAGGGAAGTTTCAGTTTCACTTCTGTGTAGCATGGGAATGCAACTGTTATGCTGCGTGCTGGAGGACGAAGAATAAAACATATCTAAAGTTTAATACCTTGAATTCTTCATAACGTGTGGATATTACAGCCGCCATCAGAGCATTACTGTCCTTACTGGAGTATGGGGTCTGGTGAGCAGAAGAAAGGAGGGGGTCCAATCCTAGCCCCCCTCTTTTTGCCTTTGCTTACAGGGCACCAGGGGCAGGATTCAGCTGGTTCAGTAACTAAACATGCTTCCTCAGATGACCTAGAATGAGACAACATATAGAGCCTGGGAGGCAGGATGGGTGGACATGCAGTGGGAAAGGAAAGTATTCACACCTCTTTAAATTTTTCACTCTTTGTTTCAATGAAGCCGTTATGTAAATTCAAAGAAGTTCATTTTTTTCTCATTAATGTACACTCTGCATGCCATCTTGACTGAAAAAAACAGAAATGTAGAAATTTTTGCAAATTTATTAAAAGGGAACAACTGAAATATCACATGATCATAAGTATTCAGACCCCTTGCTCAGTATTGAATAGACGCACCCTTTTGAGCTAGTAAAGCCATGAGTCTTCTTGGGAATGATGCAACAAGTTTTTCCACACCTGAATCCTCTGCCATTCTTCCTTGCAGATCCTCTCCAGTTCCATCAGGTTGGATGGTGAACGTTGGTGGACAGCCATTTTCAGGTCTCTCCACAGATGCTCAATTGGGTCTAGGTCAGGACTCTGGCTGGGCCAGTCAAGAATGGTCATGGAGTTGTTCTGAAGCCATTCCTTTGATATTTTAGCCATTGCTTAGGGTCATTGTCTTGTTGGAAGGTGAACCTTCGGCCAAGTCAGAGGTCCAGAACACTCTGGAAGAGGTTTTCATCCAGGATATCTCTGTACTTGGCCTCATTCATGTTTCCTTCAATTGAAACCAGTCGTCCTGTCCCTGCAGCTGAAAAACACCCCCATAGAATGATGCTGCCGCCACCATGTTTCACTGTTGGGATTGTATTGGGTAGGTGATGAGCAGTACCTGGTTTTCTCCACACTTACCGCTTAGAATTATCACCAAAAAGTTCTATCTTTGTCTTATCAGACCAGAGAAATGTATTTCTCATAGTCTGGGAGTCCTTCATGTGGTTTTCATCAAACTCTATGCGGGCCTTTCATATGTCTGGCACTGAGGAGAGGCTTCCGTCGGGCCACTCTGCCATAAAGGCCCGACTGGTGGAGGGCTGCAGTGATAGTTGACTTTGTGGAACTTTCTCCCATCTCCCTACTGCATCTGTGGAGCTCGGCCACAGTGATCTTGGGGTTCTTCTTTACCTTTCTTACCAAGGCTCTTCTCTCACAAATGCTCAGTTTGGTTGGGCGGCCAGGTCTAGGAAGACTTCTGGTGGTCCCAAACTTCTTCCATTTAAGGATTGAGGCCACTGTGCTCTTAGGAACTTTGAGTAGTGAAGAAATTCTTTTGTAGCCTTGGCCAGATCTGTACCTTGCCACAATTCTGTCTCTGAGCTCCTTGGCCAGTTCCTTTGACCTCATTATTCTCATTTGGTCTGAGATGCACTGTGAACTGTGAGGTCTTATATAGACAGGTGTGTGCCTTTAGAAAACAAGTCCTATCAGTTTAATTAAACACTGCTGGACTCCAATGAAGGAGTAGAACCCTCTCATGGAGGATCACAAGGAAATAGACAGCATGTGACTTAAATATGAGTGTCTGAGCAAAGGGTCTGAATACTTATGACCATGTGATATTTCAGTTTATCTTTTTTAATAAATTTGCATAAATTTCTACATTTCTGTTTTTTTTCAGTCAAGATGGTGGGAGAGTGTACATTAATAAGAAAAAAATGAACTTTTTTGAATTTACCAAATGAATACAATGAAACAAAAAAAGTAAAGGGGTCTGAATACTTTCTGTTCCCACTGTATGGGGTCAGGATGGTCAGGATGGGAGAATATATGAAGCCAGGAAGGAGACATATGGGGAAGAAGGAGACATATGGGGGAAGAGGGAGACATATAGGGGCAGGATGGAGACATATGGGGGCAAGAATGACACAGAAGGGGGCCAGGATTGAGATACAAGGGGACTAGGAATAAGACAAAAGTGGACTGGGAAAGAGACACTAGAGGACCAGAACGGGGGACATTACTCGAAAGGGCCAGGATGTGGAACATTATTAACCCCTTCCCAACCAATGATCCACACTGGCGTCATGAAAACCTGTGCCATTATGACCAGTGACGACTATGTGGCGTCATGACTTTAAAGCCCCCCTGTGGGTCGGGTGACCAGGGTCACTGAAAGGTCACCCAACCCACACACAGAGGACCCTTCAAAGTTAACCCCAGGAGGCGTGGCTTAGTCCCCACATGCCTACGATCGCTCTGATTGGCTGTCAAAAGTGAAGCAGTCAGAGCGATTGTAATATTTCACCAATGAAATATGGTGAAATATTACAATCCAGCCATGGCCGATGCTGCAATAGCATCTGCCATGGCTCGAGACACCGATCAGCCCCCTCACCGACTTGAGGCGCCGATTGGCTGCCGCCACCGACTGATGGCACCAATTGGCAGCCGCCATCATAATCTGCCCCCCTCCCCTTCCTTCCACTCCCCCTGCCTTCCGATCCCCCCTCACCCTCCACGGTGCCTCCGATCTCCTTCTGGCCATCCCGGTATCCCGCCGTCTCTGTCCAAGGGCGCTGCCATCATGAAAAATGGCAGGCGCATGCGCAGTGCGCCTGCTCAAATCTGCAACGCTGCTGATTCATTCATTTATTTTTATCACTGTGATAAACTCTCACAGTGATCAAAATAAAATAAGTAAATCACCGCCCCCCTTATCACCCCCTTATGTAGGGACAAATAATAAAATAAAGAAAATATTTTTATTTTCATTTATCCATTAGGGTTAGGACTAGGGTTAGGGTTAAGGCAAGGGTTAGAATTAGGGTTGGAATTAGGGTTAGGGTTAGAAATAGGCAAAATAGAAAAAACACGGCACTCCGTGTGGAGGGAGGTGCACAAGTCCGGTATCCAGCCAACTAACAATGTAGTACAAAAACTTGGCACTCAAAAGAAAAATTGATTTGACAGTTCCTTTATTGTAAAAGGCATCCAGTTAAATATACTTCTTTTACTTCTTTAAACATTTTCGGTCATACAATTGACCTTCATCATTCTTTGACATATGTTCCTTACATACCATCACAGCACGGACTCTCTATCACTGCCCATGGAACCTGTGGAGTTTCACTAAGCTCACTTGAACCTTGTCTCAGGATTCGCTATTTCAGTATTTATCTAGTCATCGACCTTTCGTCTAAACTTTACATGATGTTCATACGGTCATTATCAGCATCCTGTTGCTCAGATATTTGTTATATACTTATTTGTTCACTAACATTCTTTGTCCTCAGGGCTACTCATACTTTCTACATGTTTCAATTGCAGTACAAATTTCTGGACACCCACACCAATTAATGGATCTACCGGTCCCTGTATAACCCAAGGTGTCAAACCCGTGGGTCTGGTGATTTCCTACATGAATGGGTAATTCAGTTCACATTGCGTGCATATCCTCAGCCTATCTCAGTACACACATTTATACTCCTTTTTTTTTACCATCCTCAGTGTCCTTTCATCCTCAGTAGCTGCTGCTTCCCAGACGTCTGTTTCTCCACATTATTAATGAATATACCCAGGTATTAATTGACTGTTTTGGATTTTTTTCTCCTATCTCATTCACATAACATCGCCCAATATGTTTATGTTTATGTGCCATAGTCACTCACCGTCTTGTTCTTTCTCTTTTTTTCCAGTACTGAATAGTGCCTACTTTATGACAGCGGTTCTTTAATAATAATATATGGAATTTTCCATTACAGTTCCTCTCAGGTACCTATCTTGGCACTCATTCCAGTCGGCTATTACTTTTCATGTGGTATTGCACATCCAGTAGCACCAGCCGGCCACGAATCTCACTGTATCCTTCATTTACCAGTGTCACACTTGTTGTTTGTTTTCAACCTCCTAGGGCACGTCTTTGACATATGTTCCTTACATACCATCACAGCACGGACTCTCTATCACTGCCCATGGAACCTGTGGAGTTTCACTAAGCTCACTTGAACCTTGTATCAGGATTCGCTATTTCAGTATTTATCTAGTCATCGACCTTTCGTCTAAACTTTACATGATGTTCATACGGTCATTATCAGCATCCTGTTGCTCAGATATTTGTTATATACTTATTTGTTCACTAACCATACTGTCTTGTCTTCTTGTAAACTCATTCTAGTTAAAACCAACTGTGAAAAAATTCTGTTTCTGATGAAGGTCAATTGTATGACCGAAAACGTTTAAAGAAGTAAAAGAAGTATATTTAACTGGATGCCTTTTACAATAAAGGAACTGTCAAATCAATTTTTCTTTTTAGTGCCAAGTTTTTGCACTACAGGGTTAGAAATAGGGTTAGGGTTAGAATTAGGGTTAGGGTTGGAATTAGGGTTAGGGTTAGAAATAGGGTTAGGGTTAGAATTAGGGTTAGGGTTGGAATTAGGGTTAGTGTTGGAATTAGGGTTGGAATTAGGATTACGGTTGGAATTAGGGTTACGGTTGGGATAAAGATTAGGGTTGGAATTAGGGTTGGGATTAGGGTTACGGTTGGGATAAAGGTTAGGGTTGGAATTAGGGTTGGGATTAGGGTTAGGGTTGTAATTAGGGTTAGGGTTGGAGTTAGGGTTAAGATTAGGGTTAGATGAGGGTTGGGGTTGGGATTAGGGTTAAGCTTGTGGTTAGGATTAGGGTTGGGATTAGGGGTGTGTTGGGGTTAAGGTGGGAGATAGAATTGAGGGGTTTCTACTGTTTAGGCACATCACGGAGTCTCCAAAGCAAGATGGCACCACCATTTATTCCAGCCAATTTTGCGCTCAAAAAGTCAAACAGTGCTCCCTCCATTCCGATCCCCGACGTGTGCCCAAACAGTGGTTTACCCCCATATGTGGGGTATCAGCGTACTCAGGAAAAAATAACACAACAACGTTGGGAGTCTAGTTTCTCCTGCTACCCTTGGTAAAGTAAAAAATTGGGGGCTAAAAAATTAATTTTGTGAAAAATTTTTTTTTTATTTTCACGGCTCTGCATTATAAACTTCTGTGAAGCACTTGGGGGTTCAAAGTGCTCACCACACATCTAGATTAGTTTCTTGGGTGGTCTATTTTCCAAAATAGGGTCACTTGTGGGGGGTTTCCACTGTTTAGGTACATCAGGGGCTCTGCAAATGTAACATGACACCCGCAGACCTTTCCATCAAGTCGGCATTTCAAAACATCACTACTTCCCTTCCGAGCCCCGACGTGTGCCCAAACAGTGGTCCTCCCCAACTTATTGGGTACCAGTGTACTCAGAACAAAATGGACAAAAACTTTTGGGGTCTAATTTATCCTGTTACCCTTCTGAAAATAAAAAATAGTGGGCTAAAAATCATTTTTTGAGGAAAAAAATATTTTTTTATTTTCACTGTTCTGTGTTATAATCTTCTGTGAAGCACTTGGGGGTTCAAAGTGCTCACCACACATCTGGATTAGTTCCTTGGGTGGTCTAGTTTCCAAAATAGGGTCACTTGTGGGGGGTTTCCACTGTTTAGGTACATCAGGGGCTCTGCAAATGTAACATGATGCCCGCAGACCATTCCATCAAGTCGGCATTTCAAAACGTCACTACTCCCCTTCCGAGCGCCGACGTGTGCCCAAACAGTGGTCCTCCCCCACATATGGGGTACCAGTGAACTCAGGACAAAATGGACAACAACTTTTGGGGTCTAATTTATCCTGTTACCCTTGTGAAAATAAAAAATAGAGGGCTAAAAATCATTTTTTGAGGAAAAAAAATATTTTTTTATCTTCACGGCTCTGCGTTATAAACTTCTGTGAAGCACTTGGGGGTTCAAAGTGCTTACCACACATCTAGATTAGTTCCTTGGGTGGTCTAGTTTCCAAAATGGGGTCACTTGTGGGGGGTTTCCACTGTTTAGGTACATCAGGGGCTCTGCAAACGTAGCATGATGCCCGCAGACCATTCCATCAAGTCGGCATTTTAAAATGTCACTTCTTCCCTTCCAAGCCCTGATGTGTGCCCAAACAGTGGTTCCCCTCCACATATGGGGTAACAGTGTACTAAGGACAAACTGGGCAATACATTTCGGGGTCCAATTTCTCATGTTACCATGGTGAAAATAAAAAACAGCGGGCTAAAATATCATTTTTTGAGGAATAAATTTTTTTTTTATTTTCACGGCTCTGCGCTATAAACTTCTGTGAAGCATCTGGGGGTTCAAAGTGCTCACTATGCATCTATATAAGTTCCTTAGGGGTCTATTTTCCAAAATGGGGTCATTTTTGGGGGATCTCCAAAGTTTAGGCACACATACGGGGTACCAGCGTACTCAGGACAAAGTGGACAACAACTTTTGGTGTCCAATTTATTCTGTTACCCTTAGGAAAATAAAAATTAGCAGGCTAAAAAATCATTTTTGAGGACTTTTTTTTTATTTTCATTGCTCTGCGTTATAGACTTCTGTGAAGCACTTGGGGGGTCAAAGTGCTCACTACACATCTAGATAAGCTCCTTGGGGGTTCTAGTTTCCAAAATGGTGTCACTTATGGGGAGTTTTTACTGTTTAAGCACATTAGGGGCTCTGCAAACGCAACATGATGCCGCAGAACATTCCATCAAATTCTGCAATCCAAAATGTTGCTCCTTCCCTTCTGAGCTGTCCCATGCTCCAAAACAGTGGTTCCCCCCACATATGGGGTATCCATGTACTCAGGACAAATTGCACAACAACTTTTGTGGTCCAATTTCTCCTGCTAGCCTTGTGAAAATAAAAAATGGTGGGCTAAAAATCATTTTTGAGGAAAAAAATGATTTTTTATTTTCACTGCTCTGCGTTATAAACTTCTGTGAAGCACTTGGGGGTTCAAAGTGCTCACCACACATCTAGATAAGTTCCTTCGCGGATCTAGTTTCCAAAATGGGGTCACTTGTGGGGGAGCTCCAATGTTTAGGTGCACAGGGGCTCTCCAAACGAAACATGGTGTCCGCTAATGATTGGAGCTAATTTTCCATTCAAAAAGTCAAATGGCGCTCGTTCCTTTCCGGGCCCTGCTGTGCACCCAGACAGTGGTTTATGACCACATATGAGGCATCGGTGTACTCAGGAGAAATTTCCCAACAAATTTTAGGATCCATTTTATCCTGTTGCCCATGTGAAAATGAAAATACTGGAGCTAAAATAAAATTTTTGTGAAAAAAAAAGTATTTTTTTTTACGGATCAATTTGTGAAGCACCTGGGGTTTCAAAGTGCTCATTATGCATCTAGATATGTTCCTTGGAGGGTCTAGTTTCCAAAATGGGGTCATTTGTGGGGGAGATCGAATGTTTAGGCGCACAGGTGCTCTCCAAACGCGACATAGCAACCGCTAAATATTCCAGCATATTTTCCATTCAAAAAGTCAAATGGCGCTCCTTCCCTTCTGAGCCTTGCCGTGTGCCCAAACAATGGTTTATGACCACATCTGAGGTATCTGTGTACTCAGGAGAAATTGCTCAACAAATTTTAGGATCCATTTTATCCTGATGCCTATGTGAAAATGAAAAAATTGATGCTAAAAGAAAATTTTTTTTTTCTGATGTAAAGTGGACATGTGGGAAATGTTATTTATTAACTATTTTGTGTCACATAACTCTCTGGTTTAACAGAATAAAAATTCAAAATTTGAAAATTGCAAAATTTTCAAAATTTTTACCAAATTTCCATTTTTTTCACAAATAAATGCAAAAAATTATCAACCTAAATTTACCACTGACATGAAGCCCAATATGTCATGAAAAAGTAATCTCGGAATCGCTAGGATGCGTTGAAGCGTTCCTGAGTTATTACCTCATAAAGGGACACTGGTCAGAATTGCAAAAAATGGCCTGGTCATTAAGGTCAAAATAGGCTTGGTCATGAAGAAGCTAATTAAGGGATATTAGTACTGCTGTGATGTATTTTATTTTTGAGAAAACTGTTTTTGGGGAGTACTGTTATTGTGCAGGGCAACACTATGGCACTTTATTCCTTCATCTGGCATAGTGTAGAAGTTGGGAAAAATTGGGGCATGTGCTCTAGATCAGTGGTCCCCAACCTTTTTTGCACCAGGGACCGGCTTCAAGCAAGACCATTCTTCCATGGCCCGGCTGGGCGGGGATGGAGGTGTGACAGGGGTGGGGATTTGGTCATAAGGGGGCGGGGCTATGGACGCGGCTGTAGTTTAGCAGTGCATACTTATCATTTAATTATAACGTTTATAATGTGACTCCACTCACCATAGGTTTTGAATGAGTGGGATCACCTGGCTTGTTTCCCTGTTTCAGTGGGAGCACTGGGCTACTTCTACTGATGACCGTCACTGCTAATGATGAGTGGAACCTACAAGGAAATGGAGCATTGAGCACTTAAGAACAATTGTACTGGAGTACTGTACATGCTGATTATTTTCTAATCATCAGAAAATGTATGTGTGGTTCCCTCCGTCCTGTCCACTCTGTGTGGCTCCCCCTGTTCCATCCTTGTATACATGGCTCCGCTCCCATTCTCCCTCCCTTGTATATATGGCTCCGCTCCCACTCTCCCATCCTGTATACATGGCTCCGCTCCCACTCTCCCATCCTGTATAAATGGCTCTGCTCCCACTCTCCCATCCTGTATATATGGCTCCGCTCCCATCCTTGTATACATGGCTCTGCTCCCACCCTCCCATCCTTGTATACATGGCTCTGCTCCCACCCTCCCATCCTGTATACATGGCTCTGCTCCCATCCTCCCATCCTGTATACATGGCTCTGCTCCCACACTCCCATCCTGTATACATGGCTCTGCTTCCACTCTCCCAACCTGTATACATGGCTCTGCTCCCACTCTCCCATCCTGTATGCATGGCTCCACTCCCACCCTCCCATCCTGTATACATGGCTCTGCTTCCACTCTCCCATCCTGTATGCATGGCTCCGCTCCCACTCTCCCGTCCTGTATACATGGCTCTGCTTCCACTCTCCCATCCTGCATACATGGCTCCGCTCCCACTCTCCCATCCTGTATACATGGCTCCGCTCCCACCCTCCCTCCCTTGTATATATGGCTCCGCTCCCACTCTCCCATCCTGTATACATGGCTGTGCTCCCACTCTCCCATCCTGTATACATGGCTCTGCTCCCACTCTCCCTCCCTTGTATACATGGCTCCGCTCCCACTCTCCCTCCCTTGTATATATGGCTCCGCTCCCACTCTCCCTCCCTTGTATATATGGCTCTGCTCCCACCCTCCCTTGTATATATGGCTCCGCTCCCACTCTCCCTCCCCTGTATATATGGCTCTGCTCCCTCCCCTGTATATATGGCTCCGCTCCCACCCTCCCTTGTATATATGGCTCCGCTCCCACTATCCCTCCCCTGCATATATGGCTCCGCTCCCACTATCCCTCCCCTGTATATATGGCTCCGCTCCCACTCTCCCTCCTTTGTATATATGGCTCCGCTCCCACTCTCCCTCCCCTGTATCTATGGCTCCGCTCCCACTCTCCCTCCCTTGTATATATGGCTCCGCTCCCACTCTCCCTCCCCTGTATATATGGCTCCGCTCCCACTCTCCCTCCCCTGTATATATGGCTCTGCTCCCTCCCCTGTATATATGGCTCCGCTCCCACCCTCCCTTGTATATATGGCTCCGCTCCCACTATCCCTCCCCTGTATATATGGCTCCGCTCCCACTATCCCTCCCCTGTATATATGGCTCCGCTCCCACTATCCCTCCCCTGTATATATGGCTCCGCTCCCACTCTCCCTCCTTTGTATATATGGCTCCGCTCCCACGCTCCCTTGTATACATGGCTCCGCTCCCACTCTTCCCTCCCTTGTATATATGGCTCCGCTCCCACTCTCCCTCCCCTGTATATATGGCTCCGCTCCCTCCCCTGTATATATGGCTCCGCTCCCACTCTCCCTCCCTTGTATATATGGCTCTGCTCGGCTCCCCCATCCTCCCCCATCATACTTACCCTCACATCGCTGACCTTCCTTCCCGTCGCTGAACTTCCCTTCCTGGATCTCGCGGCGCTTCAGCTCCTGTGCGGAGCGGTCACGTGCTACCGCTCATTAAGGTCTATGAATATGGACGCCACGCCTATGGGAGATGAGTGGCGTCCATATTCATGACGTTAAATGAGCGGTACACTTGACATCTCAGCGCTGGATGAAGCTGCCGCGCCGTCAGGGACCGCTAGGTGAGTATCAGCTGCTGCACCACCGCCCGCTCTCCTTGTGTCCGCGGACCGGCAAGGGCACTGCAACGGCCCGGTGCTGGGCCGCGGACCGGTGGTTGGGGACCCCTGCTCTAGATAATTGTTTTTTATTTTCTGCACAGACCTGATTGGACGAGGTGATGATGGATGAAGAAGAAAAGGAAAGATGAGTATCTTTAACTACAGATGTCACTAGTATGTCAATGTATTACCTGTACACTTACACTATATACTATATACAGGGCTCCTGTGTATGATACATACGACATACATACTACATACTACATACTACATATATACTACATATACTATATACTACATATACTACATACTACATACTACACTACTACTATATACTACACTACTACTATACTACATACTACACTATACTACATTCATACAGCATACATACATACTACATACTACATACATACTACATATATACTACATTCATACAACATCACATACGACATACATACTACATATATACTACATTCATACAGCATACATACATACTACATACTACATAAATACTACATATATACTACATTCATACAACATACATACATACTATAAACATACTTCATATATACTACATTCATACAACATACATACTACATATATACTACATTCATACAGCATACATACTACATATATACAAAATTCATACAACATACATACATACTACATACATACTTCATATATACTACATTCATACAGCATACATACATGCATACTACATACTACATACATACTACATATATACAAAATTCATACAACATACATACATACTATATACTACATACATGCTTCATGTATACTACATTCATACAACATACAGTTGTGGCCAAAAGTATTGACACCCCTGCAATTCTGTCAGATAATACTCAGTTTCTTCCTGAAAATGATTGCAAACACAAATTCTTTGGTATTATTATCTTCATTTAATTTGTCTTAAATGAAAAAACACAAAAGAGAATGAAGCAAAAAGCAAAACATTGATCATTTCACACAAAACTCCAAAAATGGGCCAGACAAAAGTATTGGCACCCTCAGCCTAATACTTGGTTGCACAACCTTTAGCCAAAATAACTGCGACCAACCGCTTCCGGTAACCATCAATGAGTTTCTTACAATGCTCTGCTGGAATTTTAGACCATTCTTCTTTGGCAAACTGCTCCAGGTCCCTGATATTTGAAGGGTGCCTTCTCCAAACTGCCATTTTTAGATCTCTCCACAGGTGTTCTATGGGATTCAGGTCTGAACTCATTGCTGGCCACCTTAGAAGTCTCCAGTTCTTTCTCTCAAACCATTTTCTAGTGCTTTTTGAAGTGTGTTTTGGGTCATTGTCCTGCTGGAAGACCCATGACCTCTGAGGGAGACCCAGCTTTCTCACACTGGGCCCTACATTATGCTGCAAAATTTGTTGGTAGTCTTCAGCCTTCAAAATGCCATGCACACGGTCAAGCAGTCCAGTGCCAGAGGCAGCAAAGCAACCCCAAAACATCAGGGAACCTCCGCCATGTTTGACTGTAGGGACCATGTTTTTCTCTTTGAATGCCTTTTTTTCTCCTGTAAACTCTATGCTGATGCCTTTGCCCAAAAAGCTCTACTTTTGTCTCATCTGACCAGAGAACATTCTTCCAAAATGTTTTAGGCTTTTTCAGGTAAGTTTTGGCAAACTCCAGCCTGGCTTTTTTATGTCTCGGGGTAAGAAGTGGGGTTTTCCTGGGTCTCCTACCATACAGTCCCTTTTTTCATTCAGACGCCAACGGATAGTACGGGTTGACACTGTTGTATCTTCGGACTGCAGGGCAGCTTGAACTTGTTTGGATGTTAGTCGAGGTTCTTTATCCAACATCCGCACAATCTTGCGTTGAAATCTCTTGTCAATTTTTCTTTTCCGTCCACATCTAGGGAGGTTAGCCACAGTGCCATGGGCTTTACACTTCTTGATGACACTGCGCACGGTAGACACAGAAACATTCAGGTCTTTGGAGATGGACTTGTAGCCTTGAGATTGCTCATGCTTCCTCACAATTTTGTTTTTCAAGTCATCAGACAGTTCTTTGGTCTTCTTTCTTTTCTCCATGCTCAATGTGGTACACACAAGGACACAGGACAGAGGTTGAGTCAACTTTAATCCATGTCAACTGGCTGCAAGTGCGATTTAGTTATTGCCAACACCTGTTAGATGGCTCAAGTACGTTACAGGTGCTGTTAATTACACAAATTAGAGAAGCATCACATGATTTTTCGAACAGTGCCAATAGTTTTGTCCACCCTCTTTTTTATGTTTGGTGTGGAATTATATCCAATTTGGCTTTAGGACAATTCTTTTTCTGTTTTTTCATTTAAGACAAATTAAATGAAGATAATAGTAACAAAGAATTTGTGTTTGCAATCATTTTCAGGAAGAAACTGAGCATTATCTGACAGAATTGCAGGGGTGTCAATACTTTTGGCCACAACTGTATATACATACTACATATATACTACATTCATACAACATACATACATACTACATATATACTACATTCATATAACATACATACATGCTACATACTACATACATACTACATATATACAAAATTCATACAACATACATACATACTACATACATACTTCATATATACTACATTCATACAACATACATGCTACATATATACTACATTCATACAGCATACATACATGCATACTACATACTACATACATACATACTACATATATACAAAATTCAAACAACATACATACATACTATATACTACATACATGCTTCATATATACTACATTCATACAACATACATACATACTACATATATACTACATTCATACAACATACATACATACTACATATATACTACATTCATTCAACATACATACATACATACTACATACATATATACTACATTCATACAACATACATACATACTACATACTACATACATACTACATACATACAACATGCTACATACATACAACACACATACAACATACATGCTACATACAATACATTCATACATTCATACAATACATACATATAGACATACAGTACATATAACATAGAGTACATACTCATGAATACTTGTCACTTTGATCCCCAAGCCAGTGTCATCTGTGGAAAAATATGAAAATAACAAACAACCTATATACTCCCTGATCCGCAGAAATCCACGAGTGTGCCATGCCGATCTCCCGTGGAGAACAGCAGCATCAGCTGATGTGACCGCTCTCTACGGGACCCCAGGAATGCAATGACGTGAGGTAGGTATCCTTCCGCACTGTATTCCTATGCCACTGTAAAAAAATAGTCCCTAGTCTCACTTTTGGCATTGCTGTGTGAGAAAGTTCCCACACAGATTTTGCCATAAAGTGAGACCAGGGACTATTTTTTTTACAGTGGTGGAGGAATACAGTGTGGAAGGATACCTACCTCCCGTCATTGTATTCCTGGAGCCCCGTAGAAAGCAGTCGAATCAGCTGATGCTGCTGTTGTCCATGGGAGATCGGCGTGGGACATTCGTGGATTTCTGCGGATGAGGGAGTATATTGCTTGTTTGTTATTTTCATATTTTTCCACAGATGACACTGGCTTCGGGGATCAAAGTGACACGTGATGGTGGGTATGTACTCTGTGTTATATGTACTGTATGTCTATATGTATGTATTGTATGAATGTATTGTATGTAGTATGTATGTTGTATGTCTGTAGCATGTATGTATGTAGTATGTACTATTTATGTATGTTGTATGAATGTAGCATATATGTAGTATGTATGTATTGTATGAATGTATGAATGTATTGTATGAAGTATGTATGTTGTACAGTGGGGAAAAAAAGTATTTAGTCAGTCAGCAATAGTGCAAGTTCCACCACTTAAAAAGATGAGAGGCGTCTGTAATTTACATCATAGGTAGACCTCAACTATGGGAGACAAACTGAGAAAAAAAAATCCAGAAAATCACATTGTCTGTTTTTTTTTCATTTTATTTGCATATTATGGTGGAAAATAAGTATTTGGTCAGAAACAAAATTTCATCTCAATACTTTGTGATATATCCTTTGTTGGCAATGACAGAGGTCAAAAGTTTTCTGTAAGTCTTCACAAGGTTGCCACACACTGTTGTTGGTATGTTGGCCCATTCCTCCATGCAGATCTCCTTTAGAGCAGTGATGTTTTTGGCTTTTCGCTTGGCAACACGGACTTTCAACTCCCTCCAAAGGTTTTCTATAGGGTTGAGATCTGGAGACTGGCTAGGCCACTCCAGGACCTTGAAATGCTTCTTACGAAGCCACTCCTTCGTTGCCCTGGCGGTGTGCTTTGGATCATTGTCATGTTGAAAGACCCAGCCACGTTTCATCTTCAATGCCCTTGCTGATGGAAGGAGGTTTGCACTCAAAATCTCACGATACATGGCCCCATTCATTCTTTCATGTACCCGGATCAGTCGTCCTGGCCCCTTTGCAGAGAAACAGCCCCAAAGCATGATGTTTCCACCACCATGCTTTACAGTAGGTATGGTGTTTGATGGATGCAACTCAGTATTCTTTTTCCTCCAAACACGACAAGTTGTGTTTCGACCAAACAGTTCCAGTTTGGTTTCATCAGACCATAGGACATTCTCCCAAAACTCCTCTGGATCATCCAAATGCTCTCTAGCAAACTTCAGACAGGCCCGGATATGTACAGGCTTAAGCAGTGGGACACGTCTGGCACTGCAGGATCTGAGTCCATGGTGGCGTAGTGTGTTACTTATGGTAGGCCTTGTTACATTGGTCCCAGCTCTCTGCAGTTCATTCACTAGGTCCCCCCGCGTGGTTCTGGGATTTTTGCTCACCGTTCTTGTGATCATTCTGACCCCACGGGGTGGGATTTTGCGTGGAGCACCAGATCGAGGGAGATTATCAGTGGTCTTGTATGTCTTCCATTTTCTAATTATTGCTCCCACAGTTGATTTCTTCACTCCAAGCTGGTTGGCTATTGCAGATTCAGTCTTCCCAGCCTGGTGCAGGGCTACAATTTTGTTTCTGGTGTCCTTTGACAGCTCTTTGGTCTTCACCATAGTGGAGTTTGGAGTCAGACTGTTTGAGGGTGTGCACAGGTGTATTTTTATACTGATAACAAGTTTAAACAGGTGCCATTACTACAGGTAATGAGTGGAGGAAAGAGGAGACTCTTAAAGAAGAAGTTACAGGTCTGTGAGAGCCAGAAATCTTGATTGCTTGTTTCTGACCAAATACTTATTTTCCACCATAATATGCAAATAAAATGAAAAAAAAACAGACAATGTGATTTTCTGGATTTTTTTTTCTCATTTTGTCTCCCATAGTTGAAGTCTACCTATGATGTAAATTACAGACGCCTCTCATCTTTTTAAGTGGTGGAACTTGCACTATTGCTGACTGACTAAATACTTTTTTTCCCCACTGTATGTAGTATGTATGTAGTATCTATGTTGTATGTCTGTAGCATGTTGTATGTATGTTGCATGTATGTAGTATGTAGTATGTATGTATGTTGTATGAATGTAGTATATATGTATGTAGTATATATGTATGTATGTTGTATGAATGTAGTATATATGTAGTATGTATGTATGTATGTTGTATGAATGTAGTATATATGAAGTATGTATGTAGTATGAAGTATGTATGTTGTATGAATGTAGTATATATGTAGTATGTATGTATGTTGTATGAATGTAGTATATATGTAGTACGTAGTATGTATGTATGTTGTATGAATGTTGTATGTATGTAGTATGTATGTAGTATGTATGTACAGTATGTTGTATGAATGTACTATATATGTAGTATGTATGTATTATGTATGTATGAATGTAGTATGTATGTATGCTGTATGAATGTAGTATATATGTGGTATGTATGTAGTATGTATGTATGTTGTATGAATGTAGTATATATGTAGTATGTATGTAGTATGTAGTATGTATGTATGTTGTATGAATGTAGTATGTATGTAGTATGTATGTAGTATGTATTATGCATGAATGTTGTATATATGTAGTATGTATGTTGTATGAACATTGTATATATGTAGTAAGTATGTTGTATGAATGTTGTACATATGTAGTATGTATGTAGTATGTAAGAATGTTGTATATATGTAGTATGTATGTAGAATGTATGTTGTATGTATGTAGTATGTATGTAGTATGTATGAATGTTGTATTTATGTAGTATGTATGTTGTATGAATGTTGTATATATGTAGCATGTATGTAGTATGTATGAATGTTGTATATATGTAGTATGTATGTAGTATGTATGTTGTATGTATGTTGTATGTATGCAGTATGTGTATATATATATTTATATATTTTTTTTTTACATTCAACCCATTAGCCGGATGATGGGACTACTACTGTCCCATCATTGGCTAATGTGTCAATCACTGTATGTAGTCGCATGTATGCAGTCCTTGAACAGCCGGTCGAGGGTGCATACTGCTGTGCAAGATGTGAGCACGTTGTGCATTTGGAAGCCCAGATACTGGATCTAAATGTGCAGCTGGCAACACTGAGATCCATAGACAATATGGAAAGGAGTCTTCTGCTCACTGAGCAGACGCTCAATGGGATAGATGAGGGGGGGATGCTAGGTTGGAGCTGCAGGACAATGAAGCAGCTAGCTGGGTGACAGTTAGAAGGCGGGGTAGAGGGAAGAGCACCAGGGAGGCTAGTCCTGATCTGGCACACCCCAATAAGTTTGCAAAGTTGGCAGATGAGGGGAGTGTTAGTGCAGGAGTAGCACTGCTGCAGCAAGGCATGTCCTCTGAAAGCCGGAGGAGTGTCTTCTCCAGTAAGGGGGGAAATAGGAGAGCAGGGCAGGCCAGACAGGTTCTGGTAGTGGGAGACTCAATTATTAGGGGAACAGATAGGGCAATCTGTCACAAAGACAGGGATCGTCGAACGGTGTGCTGCCTACCTGGCGCTCGAGTCCGACACATCGCTGATCGGGTTGACAGATTACTGGGAGAGGCTGGTGAGGATCCAGCGGTCATGGTGCACATTGGCACAAATGACAAAGTTAGAGGTAGGTGGAAGGTCCTTAAAGATGATTTCAGGGAATTAGGCTGTAAGCTTAAAGCAAGGACCTCCAAGGTGGTATTTTCGGAAATACTTCCTGTACCACGTGCCACGCCAGAGAGGCAACGGGAGATTAGGGAGGTTAATAAGTGGCTCAGGAATTGGTGTAGGAAGGAGGGGTTTGGGTTCCTGCAGAACTGGGCCGACTTCTCAGTTGGCTACAGGTTCTACGCTAGGGATGGGCTGCACCTCAATGGGGAGGGTGCAGCTGTGCTGGGGGAGAAAATGGCTAGAAGGTTGGAGGAGTGTTTAAACTAGGGACGGGGGGGAGGGTATTCCTTTTATAGGAGGGGAAGACAGTGCAGATAGAGACCTGGGCACAAATAATGACATTGGGGGTGGGGGTGGCATGGGGGGTGGGGTTAGAACAGTTAATAATTTAAGAAAGAATAGAGGTACAGAGAGATACATAAAGTGCATGTATACTAATGCCAGAAGTCTCGCCAACAAAATGGAGGAATTGGAGTTAATGTTGTTGGAACATAATTATGACATGGTGGGGATATCTGAGACATGGCTGGATGAGAGCCATGACTGGGCAGTTAATTTACAGGGCTATAGTCTGTTCAGAAATGACCGTACAAATAAGCGAGGGGGAGGCGTGTGTTTATATGTAAAATCATCCTTAAAACCCATCCTTCGTGATAATATATATGAATATAATGAAAATGTAGAGTCCCTGTGGGTAGAGATAAGGGAAGGGGGGAAAAATAATAAATTACTGATAGGGGTTTGTTATAAATCTCCAAAAATAATGGAAGCTACAGAGAATATCCTCATAAAGCAAATAGATGAAGCAGCGACTCAAGGAGAAGTCATTATTATGGGGGACTTCAACTACCCTGAAATACATTGGGGAACCGAAACCTGCAGTTCCAGCAAAGGTAATAGGTTTTTGACTACTATGAGAGACCATTACCTTTCACAACTGGTTCAGGACCCAACAAGAGGGGGGGCACTGCTAGACCTAATATTATCCAACAGGCCAGACCGCATATCAAATGTAAGGGTTGGGGGTCACTTGGGTAATAGTGATCACAAATTAATAAGTTTTCATGTATCCTTTAATAAGATGTGTAGTAGAGGGGTTACAAGGACACTAAACTTCAGGAAGGCAAATTTCCAACGGATGAGAGATGATCTTGGTGCAATTAACTGGGACGATATCCTGAGACATAAAAATACACAAAGAAAATGGGAGACGTTTATTAGCATCCTGAATAGGATCTGTGCACAATATATACCGTATGGGAATAAATATGCGAGAAATAGGAGGAAACCACTATGGCTAAATAGAGCTGTAAGGGGCGCAATAAGAGATAAAAATAAAGCATTTAGAGAATTAAAGCAAGTAGGTAGTGATGAGGCATTAAATAAATACAGAAGATTAAATAAATTCTGTAAAAAGCAAATCAAGATAGCAAAGATTGAGACAGAGAGACTCATTGCCAGAGAAAGTAAAAATAATCCCAAAATATTCTTTAACTACATAAATAGTAAGAAGCTAAAAAATGATAGTGTTGGTCCCCTTAAAAATAGTCTGGGTGAAATGGTGGATGAGGATGAGGAAAAAGCCAATATGCTAAATGACTTTTTTTCAACAGTATTTACACAAGAAAATCCCATGATGGATAACATGATCAGGGATAAAAATTCTCCATTAAATGTCACCTGCTTAACCCAGCAGGAAGTACGGCGGCGTCTACAAATCACTAAAATTGACAAATCCCCGGGCCCGGATGGGATACACCCCCGAGTACTGCAGGAATTAAGCACAGTCATTGATAGACCACTATTTTTAATCTTTAAAGATTCCATAATAACAGGGTCTGTGCCACAGGACTGGCGTATAGCAAATGTGGTGCCAATATTCAAAAAGGGGACAAAAACTGAACTTGGAAATTATAGGCCTGTAAGTTTAACCTCAACTGTGGGTAAAATCCTGGAGGGTTTTCTAAGAGATACTATACTGGAGTATCTGGAGAAGAATAACCTTATGACCCAATATCAACATGGGTTTACAAGAGACCGTTCCTGTCAGACTAATCTGATAAGCTTTTATGAAGAGGTAAGTTCCGGACTGGACCAAGGGAATGCAGTGGACGTGGTGTACATGGACTTTTCAAAAGCTTTTGATACGGTGCCACACAAAAGGTTGATACATAAAATGAGAACAATGGGGATAGGGGAAAATATGTGTAGGTGCGTTAAGAGCTGGCTCAGGGATAGGAAACAAAGGGTGGTTATTAATGGAGCACACTCGGACTGGGTCACGGTTAGCAGTGGGGTACCACAGGGGTCAGTTTTGGGCCCGCTTCTTTTTAACATATTTATTAATGACCTTGTAGGGGGCATAGAGAGTAGAATTTCAATATTTGCAGATGACACTAAACTCTGCAGGGTAATTAATACAGAGGAGGACAATTTTATATTACAGGAGGATTTATGTAAACTAGAAGCTTGGACTGATAAATGGCAAATGAGCTTTAATGGGGATAAATGTAAGGTCATGCACTTGGGTAGAACGAACAAGTTGTATAATTATGTGCTTAATTGTAAAACACTGGGCAAAACAGTCACTGAAAAAGACCTGGGTGTATGGGTGGACGACAAACTCACATTTAGTGGCCAGAGTCAAGCAGCTGCTGCAAAGGCAAATAAAATAATGGGATGCATTAAAAGAGGCATAGATGCTCATGAGGAGAACATAATTTTACCTCTATATAAGTCACTAGTGCGACCACACTTAGAATACTGTGTACAGTTCTGGTCTCCGGTGTATAAGAAAGACATAGCTGAACTGGAGCGGGTGCAGAGAAGAGCGACCAAGGTTATTAGGGAACTAGGGGGTCTGCAATACCAAGACAGGTTATTACACTTGGGGTTATTTAGTTTGGAGAATCGAAGGCTTAGGGGTGATCTTATTACAATGTATAAATATATGTGGGGACAATACAAAGACCTTTCTAATGATCTTTTTACTCTTAGACCTGTGACGGGGACAAGGGGGCATCCTCTACGTCTGGAGGAAAGAAGGTTTAAGCATACTCACAGACGCGGATTCTTTACTGTAAGAGCAGTGAGACTATGGAACTCTCTGCCATATGATGTTGTAATGAGTGATTCACTACTAAAATTTAAGAAGGGACTGGATGCCTTTCTTGAAAAGTATAATATTACAGGGTATATACACTAGTCTCCTTAATATTGCGTTGATCCAGGGAGCTAGTCTGATTGCCGTATGTGGAGTCGGGAAGGAATTTTTTTCCCCAATGTGAAGCTTACTGTTGCCACATGGGGTTTTTTTGCCTTCCTCTGGATCAACATGTTAGGGCAAGTTAGGATAGGATATGGGTTGAACTAGATGGACTTAAAGTCTCCCTTCAACCTTAATTACTATGTTACTATGTTACTATGTTACTGTCATTGTAGCAGGCATCGCCCGATGGGACTTGTAGTACAGACCCCCGGCAGCCGGCACAGGCCCCCGGCAGGCCCGTACAGACCCCCGGCAGCCGACACAAGCCCCCGGCAGGCCCGTACAGACCCCCGGCAGCCGGCACCATCCCCAGGCAGGCCCGTGCAGACCCCCGGCAGCCGGCACCATCCCCAGGCAGGCCCGTACAGACCCCCGGCAGCCGGCACAAGCCCCCGGCAGTCCCGTGCAGACCCCCGGCGGCCAGCACAAGCCCCCGGCAGGCCCGTACAGACCCCCGGCAGCCGGCACAAGCCCCCGGCAGACCCGTACAGACCCCCGGCAGCCAGCACAAGCCCCCGGCAGGCCCGTACAGACCCCTGGCAGCCGGCACAAGCCCCCGGCAGTCCCGTACAGACCCCCGGCAGCCAGCACAAGCCCCCGGCAGGCCCGTACAGACCCCCGGCAGCCGGCACAGGCCCCCGGCAGGCCCGTACAGACCCCCGGCTGTCGGCACAGACCGCGCATCGTGATTTGCACAGACCGCACATCATGATGACATCATTTCAGCAGCCAATCACAGCCACAGCAGTGGCTCATTGCATTATGGGAACTTCCGATTCCGGTATCCGATATTGAAAAAATATCGGTACTCGGTATCGGAATTCCGATACAGCGAATATCGGCCGATACCCGATATTTGCAGTATCGGAATGCTCAACACTACCAGTGATCACTGTATTAACTCTACACTATACACTATATACAGCTACCGTGTATAATGTCACTGGTGATTCCTGTATTACCTGTACACTATATACATAGCTCATGTGTATGTCACTAGTGATTCCTATATTACCTATACAATTACACTATACACTGTATGCTACAGTTAGGTCCATATATATTTGGACAGAGACCTCATTTTTCTAATTTTGGTTCTAGGCATTACCACAATGAATTTTAAACAAAACAATTCAGATGCACTTGAAGTTCAGACTTTCAGCTTTCATTTGAGGGTATCCACATTAAAATTGGATGAAGGGTTTAGGAGTTTCAGATCCTTAACATGTGCCACCCTGTTTTTAAAGGGACCAAAAGTAATTGGACAATTGACTCCAAAGCTATTTCATGGACAGGTGTGGGCAATCCCTTCATTATGTCATTCTCAATTAAGCAGATAAAAGGCCTGGAGTTGATTTGAGGTGTGGTGCTTGCATTTGGAAGTTTTTGCTGTGTAGGAAACAGCGGTCAAAGGAGCTCTCCATGCAGGTGAAACAAGCCATCCTTAAGCTGAAAAAACAGAAAAAACCCTTCCGAGAAATTGCTACAACATTAGGAGTGGCAAAATCTACAGTTTGGTACATCCTGAGAAAGAAAGAAAGCACTGGTGAACTCATCAATGCAAAAAGACCTGGGCGCCCACGGAAGACAACAGTGGTGGATGATCGCAGAATAATATCCATGGTGAAGAGAAACCCCTTCACAACAGTCAACCAAGTGAGCAACACTCTCCAGGAGGTAGACGTATCAATATCCAAATCCACCATAAAGAGAAGACTGCATGAAAGTAAATACAGAGGGTTCACTGCATGGTGCAAGCCACTCCTAAGCATCAAGAATAAAAAGGCTAGACTGGACTTTGCTAAAAAAAATCTAAAAAAGCCAGCACAGTTCTGTAAAAACATTATTTGGACAGATGAAACCAAGATCAACCTCCACCAGAATGATGGAAAGAGAAAAGTATGGTGAAGGTGTGGTGCAGCTCATGATCAAAAGCATACCACATCATCTGTAAAACAAGACGGAGGCAGTGTGATGGCTTGGCATGCATGGCTGCCTGTGGAACTGGGTCAGTAGTGTTTATTAATGATGTGACACAGGACAGAAGCAGCTGAATGAATTCTGAGGTATTCAGAGCCATACTGTGTTCTCAGATCCAGCCAAATGCAGCGAAACTGATTGTTCATCGTTTCATACTACAGATGGACAATGACCCAAAACATAAAGCCAAAGCAACCCAGGAGTTTATTAAAGCAAAGAAGTGGAATATTCTTGAATGGCCAAGTCAGTCACCTGATCTCAACCCAATTGAACATGCATTTCACTTGTTAAAGACTTCAGACAGAAAGGCCCATAAACAAACAGCAACTGAAAACCACCACAGTGAAGGCCTGGCAGAGCATCAAAAAGGAGGAAACACAGCGTCTGGTGATGTTCATGAGTTCAAGACTTCAGGCAGTCATTGCCAACAAAGGGTTTTCAACCAAGTACTAGAAATGAACATTTTATTTACAATTATTTAATCTGTCCAATTACTTTTGGTCCCTTTAAAAACAGGGTGGCACATGTTATAATAATAATTTTATTTCTATAGTGCCAACATATTCCGCAGCACTTTACATTATAGAGGGGACTTGTGCAGACAATAGACATAACAGCATAGCATACAGTTGTGGCCAAAAGTATAACCAATTTGGCTTTAGGACAATTCTTTTTGTGTTTTTTCATTTAAGACAAATTAAATGAAGATAATAATACCAAAGAATTTGTGTTTGCAATCATTTTCAGGAAGAAACTGAGTATTATCTGACAGAATTGCAGGGGTGTCTATACTTTTGGCCACAACTGTAGCAATAAACACATAGATCAAAACAGATACCAGAGGAATGAGGGTCCTACTCGCAAGCTTACAATCTATAAGGGAAAAGGGGAGACATGAAAGGTGGATGGTAACAATTGCTTTTATTGTTTTTATGGTTTGGACCTTCCCTAGTGTAAGAATCGGGTGTTCCTGTTTCTGCATGAACCAGTTAACAGTCTAAATATGTAACAGTACAGACACAGAGGGCTATTACATGCAAAAAGCATGTGAGAACATGATGAGGAACCTGGTTATAGTAAACAATTTAGAAATGAGCCACACAGGGATATTTACGTTAATGCGTTGAGGCGATAGGCCAGACTGAACAAATACATTTTAAGGCACGCTTAAAACTGTGGGGTTTGGGGATTAATCATACTAGCCTGGGTAGTGCATTCCAAAGAGTTTGGAAATTGGAGTGGGAGGTTTGTTTAATGAGGATGTTAACCTCAGGTCATTAGCAGAACAGAGGGCACAAGTAGGGTGGTAGGCTGAGACGAGGGAGGAGATGTAAGGTAGTGCTGAGCCATGGAGGGCTTTGTGGGTGAGGGTAATAAGTTTATGCTGAATTCTGGAGTGGATGGGTAGCCAGTGTAAGGACTGGTACAAGGTAGAGGCATCAGTATAACGATTGGTGAGGAATATGATCCAAGCTGATGCATTCAGAACGGATTGGAGAGGGGAGAGTTTGTTAAGTGGGAGACGGATTAGTAGAGTTACAATAGTCCAGACGAGAATGAATAAGAGAAACAGTAAGAGTTTTTGCAGAGTCAAAAGTAAGAAACGGTTGAATTCTAGAAATGTTTTGAGGTGCAGATAACAAGAGCGAGCCAATGATCGGATGTGGGGGGGTGAATGAAAGCTCTGAATCAAGTATGACCCCAAGACAGCGGGCATGTTGCTGGGGAGTAATGATGGAACCACACACGGAAATGGCAATGTCGAGCATAGGTTGGTTAATAGAGGGAGGTTAATAGAGGGAGGAAACACAAGGAGTTCAGTTTTTGACAGGTTCAGTTTCAGATAGAGGGAGGACATGAAGTTAGAGACAGCACTAAGACAATCACTGGTGTTTTCCAAAAAGGCAGGTGTGATATCAGGAGAAGAAGTGTATAATTGGGTGTCATCGGCATAGAGATGGTACTGGAACCCAAATCTACTGATTGCTTGACCAATAGGGGCAGTATACCAAGAGAAGAGGAGGGGGCCTAGAACCGATCCTTGAGGAATCCCAACAGTAAGGAGAAGATGAGAGGAGGAGGAGCTAGCAAGAGATACAGTAAAGGAGTGGTCAGAGAGATAGGCGGAGAACCAAGAGAGAATGGTGTCCTTGAGGCAATGGAACAGAGCATAGTGAGGAGGAGCTGATGATCCACAGTGTCGAATGCTGCAGAGAGATCCAAGAGAATTAGCATGGAGTAGTGACCATCAGCTTTAGCTGTTAGAAGATCATTAGAGACTTTAGTGAGGGCAGTTTCAGTAGAGTGTAAAGAGCGGAAACCAGATTGGAGATGGTCGAGGAGAGAGTTATCTGAGACATATCGGATAAGACGGGTGTGGACCAGGCATTCCAGGAGTTTAGAGATGAAGGGAAGTTTAGAGACAGGTCTATAGTTCGCGGCACAGTTTTGGTCAAGGGATGGTTTTTTAAATAATGGCTGTATGATGGCATGCTTAAATGAGGAAGGAAAGATACCAGAAGAGAGTGAGAGGTTGAACATTTTTGTTAGTGGTGAAAGCAGGAGAAAGGGACTGGAGGAGATGTGATGGGATGCGGGTCACTGGTGCAAGTGGTAGGGCGAGAAGATGAAAGGAGCCTGATTACTTCATCTTCTGTGACTGGTTAAGGAGCTGAAACTCCTAAACCCTTCATCCAATTTTAATGTGGATACCCTCAAATGAAAGCTGAAAGTCTGAACTTCAACTGCATCTGAATTGTTTTGTTTAAAATTCATTGTGGTAATGTCTAGAAACAAAATTAGAAACATGTTGTCTCTGTCCAAATATATATGGACCTAACAGTATATACAGAGCACTTGTGTATAATGGCACTTATGGCAATATTAGTTTTTTTTATTAATGATCAGCATTGTAGTGTTCAGCCATTATATGGTTGTAATATGTGGTGTATTCATGATGGGGCAGTATTTGTTCCTTCTTTGTGGTATTATTTTGTCACTATGTGGTGGTAATATGTGGTCTGGTCATTGTGTGACGATATTTGTTCCTTGTATGTGGCATTATTCTTTCACTATGTGGTGGAAAGATGTGAACCGTTATTTTTTCCTTGTATGTGGTGTTATTGGGCATTTTAAAAAATGTATGTGTCACATTCCCTTCAAGAAAAATAAAAAAATATATCTAAAAAGAGGATTAGTTTTTTTAAGAAATGATTAATAAGTTAGAGTAGGGCCCGGCCAAAAGAGTCTACTTTGTTGTGGTGGCAGGCTTACAAACAAAACAAAAGCTGATGGCTATGTATGTGATGTGGTGTCCCATGGGAACTATTAATGTGTGACTAGTGAGGTTGTGGTGCAGATGTGAAGCTTTTAAAGAATGGGTGGTGGGACTGTGGAAGGTTCGAGGGATAGAGGCAAAGCTGGGATGGAGCCTAGGCGGAGTCTCAAGGGGGCCCAAAAATGTTGCCAGTATGGGGCCCTGTAATTCCTGATGGATGTCCTGCCATCCACGCTGACCCTGCCTGTGTGTGTGCTCTCTGGTCTCCTTTACTTTTGTGTGCATGCCCATGGTTAAAATTCCTTCCAGGATGTACTCACTCTGAGCACAGCTGTGAGCTGTCATATGCCATAAACTAACTTCTCAGAATTTGTGTTCCACTGTTCCACTGTTATTCCTTTTGAAACTGAGTGTCGCCATTTTCATTGCCATTTTGCCATTGGGCATGTCAATTCACATTCAAATTGTTTAATCATTGTTCACAGTGTTTTAACATAGTATAGTGACAAGATAATATTACCATGTATTTATTCATACATTTCCTAAAGGAGTCACAGAGGAACGGTATAATGCAAAAAAGGTTGCTTCAGTATTGCTATTATATTTGAAATTATTTTTTTTAGGAGGACATACCGGTCAAGAGAGCTGATAAGTTACTTTAACCCCTCTCTGCCATCTGACATACTATTCCGTCCATGTGACCTCGGCCTTACTTCCCATGGATGGGATAGTATGTCATAGTGATCGGCAGCGTACATGGGTGGTGTATGGCCAATCATGGCTGGGTGTCAGCTGATTTTCACAGCTGACACCTGGCACTAAGTGGCAGGAGCGGTCACAGACTGCTCCCGGCACTTTAATCTCCATAATGCTGCGATCAAACACGATTACAGCATTCCGGAGCTGGCACAGGGGTTGACAGCCCCTCTGCCTTTTGATCGGAGACCCCGCGGTGTGACACGGGGACCCGATCAATGCCATGGAGACCCGATGTCGTCATGACAACATCCGGGTCTCTAGACCTGAGAGACTTCCTGTCATGTGCAGAGATGATCAGGAAGTCTCTCGGGTCAGTGTGAAACATTTGCAGCGCAGACAGCTTCTATAGCATGCAGATCTGCATGCTATAGAAGCTATCAGCCTGCACAAAATGAGTGTCCCATAGTGGGACAAAGTGTAAAACATAGAATGAAATAAAAAATTTTTTTTTAAATAATTCTACAAATATTTTAAAAAAATAATAATTAAAAAATCAATATTTATTCTATCAATAAATAAATATTTGAATAAAAAAAAAGCTAAACAATAAAAGTACACATATTTGGTATCACCGTGTCCATAATGACCTGCTGTATAAAACTGTAACACTAGTTAACCCCTTTAGGGAACATCATAAAAAAACAAGGAAAAAAACAATGCTTCATCATCATACTGCCGAACAAAAAGTGTAATAAAACGCGGTGAAAAAAAAGGAAATAAATAAATATGGTACTGATGAAAACTTCATGTAGTCCCACAAAAATCAAGCTGTAATACAGCTCCACCACAGGAAAAGTAAAAAAGTTATAGCTCTCAGAATAAAGTGATGCAAAAATAATTATTTTTTATATAAAATGTTTTTTATTGTATAAAAGCTCCAAAACATAAAAAAATATAAATGAGGTATTGCTGTCATCGTACTGACCCGACGAATTAAACTGCTTTATCAATTTTACCACATGCGGAATGGTATAAACACCCCCCCAAAAGAAATTCCTGAATTGCTGGTTTTTGTTCATTCTGCCTCCAAAAAATTGGAATAAAAGTGATCAAAAAATGTCATGTGCCCAAAAATGGTACCAATAAAAACGTTAACTCGTCCTACAAAATAAAAGACGTAACATGACTCTGTGGGCCAAAATTTGGAGAAATTATAGCTCTCAAAAGAAAGTGATGCAAAAACTATTTTTTGCAATAAAAAGCGTCTTTTAGTGTGTGAGAGCAGCCAAACATAACTATAATGCCTCTTTCACAAGTCCTGATATTTCCGGTACCTGAGATGTCAGTGTCTGTGTGTGTAATACTTGCAGCACACGTGTGCCATGCGTGTGCTGCATCAGTACCACAAGGATGGGCGCCAGGGAAGAAGCCATACAGTAAGTGCTGTTCCCCTGTGCCCGGTGCTGAACACGACTCTCATCATTTTCTTCTGCTCTGCCGGCGATTGGCACAAGCAGGGGAGAATGATGAGAGCCATGTCCAGCACCCAGCGACAGGGAACAGAGCTTACTGTAACGCTTCTTCCCCGGCACCGATGCACATCACATGGATGATATCCATGTGTGTTATACGTATGCACATGTGCTGGATATACTGTGGCCCATGCTGACATTAAAAAACAGACATGTCAGCATGTTTTGCCCACGGACACATGGCCCATGGATTTATATAGACTTGCACACACCAAAAAGATTCTGATGCAGAAAGGTGGTTTTAATGAATTGCAGTACATACATACAGACGTTTCGGTCTAGGACCTTCATCAATGTACAATAAGTTGTACTGTGAGCTCTTAGTGACTGGGCTTGGATTCGCGGTGGATACTGCGTCCACTTGTTATATAGAACCACGTGGGACGGCCGCAGGTGCCTCCTTGCAGTATTGGTTTCTCCCTTAAAGCCCAGTCACTAAGAGCTCACAGTACAACTTATTGTACATTGATGAAGGTCCTAGACAGAAACGTCTGTATGTATGTACTGCAATTCATTAAAACCACCTTTCTGCATCAGAATCTTTTTGGTGTGTGCCAAGTCTATATAAATTGAAGTTCACGGATTGGGATCCTACTTGTGCACCACCTCTGGTTACCAGGGTTGTGCCAACGGATTTGTTCTAATAACATGGCCCATGGAAACCCACTGACATGTGCATAGACCCATTCACTTGAATAGGCAAATAGTGCTCCGTTCCTCCTGAGTCTCTCCGCATGCCTGCCCAATGGTATAAAATTCTGTGACACACCCATGGTGTCAACATGATCACCACACCACTAGGTACAGTGATCATATAGAGGAGTAATTTGTAAAATTAGGTCACTTTTGGGAGATTCTGCTGTTTTGCCACCTCATGGGCTCTCTCAGTGGGTCATGGCACCTGCAAACTATAACAGTAAAATCTGGAACTCCTTCCCTTCTGAGCTCTGCCATGTGCCCAAATAATGGTTTACCCCCACATATAAGGGTATCAGCATACTCAGGGCAAATTGCACAATACCTCTTGTGGTCCAATTTCTTCTGATACCCTTGGGAAAATAAAAAATAGAGGACTAAAAATCATATTTGTGAAAAATATATGTTTTTTTATTTTCATGCCCAGTCGTTATAAACTTTAGTGAAACACCTGGGCTTTCAAAGTTCTCACCACACATCTAGATACATTCCAAGGGGGATCTATTTTCCAAAATGTGGTCACTTGTGGGGGGTTTCCACTGTTTAGGCACATGAGGGACTCTCCAAATGCAACATGGTGTCCGATTTAAATTCCAGCCAATTTTGCGTTGAAAAAGTCAAACAGCACTCCTTCCTTTCCGAGCTCCGCAATGCGCACAAACAGTGGTTTACCCCCACATATGAGGTATCAGCGTACTCAGAACAAATTGTACAATAACTGTTGGGGTCCTGTTACCCTTGGGAATACAAAAATTGGGGATGAAAGGATCATTTTTGTGGAAAAAAATATGATTTTTTTAATTTTGCGGCTCTATGTTATAAACTTCTGTGAAGCCCTTTGGGGGTTCAAAGTGCTTAGCATACATCTAGATAAGTTCCATGGGGGGGGTCTAGTTTCCAGAATGGTGTCATTTTCTTGGGGATTCCACTAGGCACATCAGTTGTTCTCAAAACGTAACATGGCGTCTGATCTTAATTCCAGCCAATTTTGCATTGAAAAGTCAAACGGCACTCCTTCCCTTCCTAGCTCTGCCATGCAAACAAACAATGGTTCATACCCACATATGGGGTATCAGCAAACTCAGGACAAATTTCACAATTACTTTTGGGGTCCTGTTATCCTTGGGAAAATAAAATTGTGGAAAAAGTTTGATTTTTTAATTTTATAGCTCTACGTTATAAACTTCTGTGAAGCCCTTGGGGGTTCAAAGTTCTCACCACACATCTAGATAAATTCCTTGGAGGGTATAGTTTCCCAAATGGTGTCACTTGTGGGAGGTTTCCACTGTTTAGGCACATCAGGGGCTCTCCAAACGTAACATGGCGTCCGATCTCAATTCCAGCCAATTTTGCGTTGAAAAAGTCAAATGCTGCTCCTTCCCTTCCAAGCTTTGCAATGTGCCCAAACAGTGTTTCCCCCCACATACTGGGTATCAGCGTACTCAGGACAAATTGCACAATAGCTTTTGGGGTCCATTTTCTCCTGTTACCTTTGGGAAAATAAAAAGAATTTGGATCTGAAGTAATTGTTTTATGAAATAAAGTTAAATGTTCATTTTTTTAAACATTCCAAAAATTCCTGTGAAGCACCAGAAGGGTTAATAAACTTCTTGATTGTGGTTTTGAGCACCTTGAGGGGTGCAGTTTTTATAATGGTGTCATTTTTTGGTATTTTCTATTATATAGACCCCTCAAAGTGACTTCAAATGTGATGAGGTCCCTAAAAAAAATGGTGTCGTAAAAATGAGAAACCGCTGGTCAACTTTTAACCCTTACAACTTCCTAACAAAAAAATTTTTTGGTTACAAAATTATGCTGATGTAAAGTAAACATGTGGGAAATGTTACTTATTAAATTTGTTATGTGATATATCTCTGTGATTTAAGGGCATGAAAATTCATAGCTGGAAAATTGCAAAATTTTCACCAGATTTCAATTTTTTTCACCAATAATCTCAAGTCACATCAAAGAAATTTTACCACTATCGTGAAGTACAATTTGTCACGAGAAAATAATGTCAGAATCCCCAGGATCCATGGAAGCGGTCCAGAGTTATTACCTCATAAAGGGACAGTGGTCAGAATTGTAAAAATTGGCCTGGTCAATAACATGCAAACTACTCTTGGGGGGAAAGGGGTTAAACAACTTTTTGACATCGAACATTCATGTACTCACTAAATGTATGGAAGAAGTTCAGGAGCTGAGCCCACTGTATACAGTACATGTGTCGGCTGTAATATTCATTCAGCACGTGAATGTAAATGCTGCAATTAGAGATGAACCTCAACATAGAAGTTTATCTCCTAAGGCCTCTTTCACACTTGAGTTTTTTGCATCAGTCAAAATCCGCCAAAAGGACGGATGCTGGATCCGTTTTAGAACTGATGACAACGGATGCCACCCATCCGTTTTTTTGACGGATCCGCAAAATGAAGAATTTTAAAGGAATCGCAGCCTGGAAAAGGAGAGAGAGAGAGAGAGAGAGAGAGAGAGAATTTTTTTTTTGTCCGGCACCCAGAAAGAATTTCGGGTTAAATGAGTGTCTGGAGGATCCACCAGAAAAAAAAAAGTTGCAAGCTCCGTTTTGAAATCTTTGAGGATGGTGACGGACAGCAACTTTTGGCGGATCCTCAAAAAAAACGGATGCAACGGACAGCAATCCGTCACAATCCGCCATTAATGAAAGTCAATGGAGAAAAAAAACGGATCCTCAAAAGAAAATTGAGGATCCGTTTTTTTCAAAACCTGGCGGATTGTGACTGATTGTAAAAAACTGAAGTGTGAAAGAGGCCTTAGATGTTTCTGTTAATTGTAACAGTGGCATTTTAAAGGTTTGGATTTGTTAATATGCAAATTGCTTCTTCAGAGACAAAGAGGACTTGCATGCTATAGCGCCACCTGTTGGAAGTAGCGATAATGCAAGTCACCCTTTAACAAGTCATCCTTAAGTCATCCTTAAGGAGAACCCATCTGCTCTCTTTCCCCCTGAGACGATCGCTGAGTCCTTGTTTGTACTCCTATGAAGCCCAGCTTGTGGCTTTCATAGAAATACAATAAAATAACATATTTATGATCACTTGTAATTTTCTGAATGTAATAAAATATTATAAAATTTATTCTGTACTGTGCATGTCAATTATAAAAAAATTAGAATTGCTGTTTTTGAACACTTTACCTTCTAAAATTGTATATATGGAAATCAGAAAGTCATATAAACTCCAAAATAAGATACCAATAAATATTGTACAAAACTGGATAAAAAAATGTTATGGCTGCAAGAATATGGCAATTTAAGGTTTCTTAATCTTTAAGTAATAAAAGAAAAAAAAACTATACAAACTCAAAATCATCATTACCATGTTGACCCACAGAACAAATTTAACATGCATTTTGTGTTACCTAAGTGCATGACATTAAAATAAAAGCTACAAATTAAAAGGCAGAATTGTTTTAATTTATTTTATCTCATTTGGATTTTTTGCCATATTTAGTACATTATATGGTAAAATTAAACTCGTTCAACTAAAAGCAAGCCCTTATTTAGTTAGACGGATATAAAAATAGTAACGTTATGGCACTTGGAAGGCAAATAGGAAGAAACAATAGTGGCTAAGAATATACAATGGAAATGTTTCTAAGGGGTTAAAAATGTATTATATATAATATGTTTACTTAAAAATAGAGAGTAAAAAAGTAGTTTATTTTATGCCTTCAGATATATGGTAACCATCTAAATATGTGAGAGAATAGGCAAAGAAATAAAATGTTGTTCTTTTTGGTTTGGAATTCATGCCCTTGTATCTGGATTTAAAAAGTAGCCCCAGAGAACAGATATTTGGCAGACTTATTTGCACTCCGAAATATATGCAATAAACTAGCATTAAAATTTGAATGGACAGCAGTTATCAGTCTAAAATGAAATGGAAGTATATAGAACCCAGAGAAAATAATTTAGTTTCTACTTTTTCTTTTTCTTTTTTTTACATTTGTTTCTGATTCAAGTTTATTTCCGATTAGTTTGGTTCACCTATAGATGTATAGAGCTTGGTTTTTCATTTAGACTTTCCCTGTATCTTTCAACATTTCACATGCCTCTATTTGCTCATCAAGTCAAAGTCATACAAGAAGCTGGAAGAAATATTCTGTTGCTGTCTATCATTTGGTGAAAATGGAAATTCCTCAATCAGAAGGTGCTATTGCTGAAATTATGTGTGCAGAAAGAATGTCAAAGAATTTTCACAGCAGACTTCTTAATGCTGGATGTAGCAGACCATATCGCTGTTTTTTGAGCATTCATGTACCTTTGACTTTTGCTGTTCTTTGTGTAGCCATTGAAGCAACTTCAATTATTTTGCTAATATGTATAGCTATTGGAAATTAAGTGGCATTCTGAAATCCAGTACATTATAATTGCAAACATAGTTATTTTTAATTTAATATGCTTTGCTTATATAGCGCTATTTTATTCCACAGTGCTTTACATACATTATCATCACTCACAATCTAAATTCCCTATCAGTATGGCTTTGGGGTGTGGGAGGAAACCAGAGAACCCGGAGGAAACCCACGCAACCACGGGGAGAACATACTGACTCCTTGCAGATGTTGTCCTTGGTGTGCTCTGAACCCAGGACTCCGAGCACTGCAAGGTTGCATTGCTAACCACTGAGCCACCGTACTACCCCTGTATTAACCCCTTCACCCCCAAGGGTGGTTTGCACGTTTATGACCGGGCCAATTTTTACAATTCTGACCACTGTACCTTTATGAGGTCATAACTCTGTAACGCTTCCATGGATCCCGGTGATTCTGACAATGTTTTCTCGTGACATATTGTACTTCATGTTAGTGGTAAAATTTCCTTCAAATAACTTGCGTTTATTTGTGAGAAAAACGGAAATTTGGCGAAAATTTTGAAAATTTCACAATTTTCCAACTTTGAATTTTTATGCCCTTAAATCACAGAGATACAGCACACAAAAAACTTGATAACTAACATTTCCCACATGTTTACTTTACATCAGCACAATTTTGGAACCAAAATTTTTTTTTGTTAGGAAGTTATAAGGGTTAAAAGTTGACCAGCGATTTCTCATTTTTTCAACACCATTTTATTTTTAGGACCACATCACATTTGAGGTCACTTTGAGGGATCTATATGATAGAAAATACCCAAAAGTAACACCATTCTAAAAACTGCACCCCTTAAGGTGCTCAAAACCACATTCAAGAAGTTTATTAACCCTTTAGGTGCGTCACAGGAATTTTTTTGAATATTTAAAAAAAAAATGAACATCTAACTTTTTTTCACAAAAAAAATACTTCAGGTTCAATTTTTTTTATTTTACCAAAGGTAACAGGAGAAATTGGACTGCAAAAGTTATTGTGCAATTTGTCCTGAGTACGCTGATACCTGATATGTGGGGGGGAATGACTGTTTCGGCGCATGGCAGAGCTCAGAATGGAAGGAGCGCCGTTTGACTTTTTCAATGCAAAATTGGCTGGAATTCAGATCGGACACCATGTCACGTTTGGAGAGTCCCTGATGTACCTAAACAGTGGACACCCCCTACAAGTGACCCCATTTTGGAAACTAGACCCCCCAAGGAACTTATCTAGATATGTGGTGAGAACTTTGAACCCACAAGGGCTTTACAGAAGTTTATAACGTACAGCGGTACAATTAAAAAATCATATTTTTTCCACATAAATGATCTTTTCACCCCAATTTTTATTTTCCCAAGGGTAACAGGACCCTAAAAGTTATTGTGCAATTTGTCCTGAGTACGCTGATACCCCACATGTGGGGGTAAACCACTATTTGGGTGCATGGCAGAGCTCGGAAGGGAAGCAGCGCCATTTGACGTTTTTGGCTGGAATTGAGATCGGACATCATGTCGCGATTGGAAAACCCCTGATGTACCAAAACAGTGGAAACCCCCCACAAATGACACCATTTTGTAAACTAGACCCCCCAAGGAACTTATCTAGTTTTGTGGTGAGCACTTTGAACCCCCCAGTGCTTCACAGAAGTTTATAACGCCCAGGCGTGAAAATAAAAAATTCGTATTTTTTCCACAAACATGATCTTTTAGTCACCATTTTTTTATTTTCCCAAGGGTAACAGGAGAAATTGGACCCCGAAAGTTGTTTTGCAATTTGTCCTGAGTATGCTGATACCCTACATGTGGGGGTAAAACACTGTTTGGGCGCATGGCAGAGCTTGGAAGAGAAGGAGCACCATTTGACTTTTTCAACTCAGAATTGGCTGGAATTGAGATCCGACGCCATGTTGCATTTGGAGAGCCCCTGATGTGCCAAAACAGTGGAAACCCCCAATTCTAACTCCAACCTGAACCCCAACACACCCCTAACCCTAATCTCAGCCCTAACCCTAGCCCTAATCCTAACCCTAGCCCTAGCCCTAACCCTACCCTAACCCTAACCCTAGCCCTAACCCTAACCCTAGCCCTAACCCTAATGGAAAAAGGAAATAAATACATTTTTTTATTTTATTATTTTTCCCTAACTAAGGGGGTGATAACGGGGGGTTTAATTTACTATTTATGGCGGTTTTTATGTTTGGCAGCTGTCACACGCTAAAAGACGCTTTTTATTGTAAAAATAGTTTTTGCATCACCACATATTGAGAGCTCTAATTTTTCCGTATTTTGACCCACCGCGTCATGTGAGGTCTTATTTTTTGCGGGACGAGTTGACGTTTTTATTGGTACCATTTTCGGGCACGTGACATTTTTTGATCGCTTTTTATTCCGATTTTTGAGACGCAGAATGAACAAAAACCAGCGTTTCATGAATTTCTTTTGGGGGGGTGCGTTTACACCGTTCCACGTGCGATAAAATTGATAAAGCGGTTTTATTCTTCGGGTCAGTATGCTTACAGAGATACCTTATTTAGGTCGTTTTTTATGTTTTGTCGGTTTTATGCAATGAAAACTATTTTATATAAAAAATAATTATTTTTGCATCACTTTATTCTGCGAGCTATAACTTTTTTATTTTTTCGCTGATGATGCTGTGTGGTGGCTCGTTTTTTGCGGGACAAGATGACGTTTTCAGCGGTACCATGGATATTTATATGCGTCTTTTTGATCGCGCGTTATTACACTTTTTGTTTGGCGGTATGATAATAAATCATTATTTTTTGCTTCGTTTTTTATTTTTATTTTTTAAGGGGTTCACTAAAGGGGTTAACTAATGGGACAGTTTTATAGGGCGGGTCGTTACGGACGCGGCGATGCCTAATATGTGTACTTTTATTGGGTTTTTTTTATTTCTAAAAAATGGATTTATTTGGGGGAATATTTTTTTTTTTTTCTAATTTATTTGGCGATTTTTTTTAAATTTATTTTAACACTTTTTTTATTTTTTTTTCTACTTTATTAAATAGTCCCAGGTGGGACATCACTGTCCTGTGACAGATCGCTGATCTGTCACATCACAGATCACTGTGACAGATCAGCAATGTGTCACAGGCACTGCAGAAGGCTTCCTCATGCCTGCGCTTTGCAGGCACTGAGGAAGCCAGCTTCCTGCTGGCCCCTGAAGGCCCCCGTCGCCATCTTGGATTCGGGGGCCTGCAGGAAAGGAGCCCCCCGCAGCAGCGCTGCACATTGCGCTGCCGTGGGGGGCTCAGGGAAGCACGGAGGGAGCCCCCTCCCTGCCGATGCTTCCCTTTAACCCCCGGTACACCGCGATCATGTTTGATCGCGGTGTGCAAGGGGTTAACGTGTCGGGGGCGGTCCGTGACCGCCCCTGACACATTGTGCCGGGTGTCACCTGTGATAATCAGCTGACACCCGGCCGCGATCAGCGGCGCTCACCACGTGGGCGCCGCTGATCGCGTTAGACGTACTATCCCGTCCATGGGCATAGGGGCCCAGGTCCCATGGATGGGATAGTACGTCTCATGTCAGGAAGGGGTTAAAGTAGTATTAAACATATCCAATTCAATTATATTAATAAAATGCACATTTTTCCAGATGTACCTTTACCTAATGTACTGTATCTGAGATGATTTCTTGCTGTGTCCAGGATGAAAAGCTGTAATGGACTAAAATTGTGAGGAAAAAAAGTACCTCATATGGGGTTGATTTTCTGCTTTATTGATTTACAAACTGTTAAACCATAGATGTTGTGCATAGGAGGTTCCTTGTGATCAGTGGCTGGCTGGCACTTTTCAGCCTGGGAGGTAATCACAAGGCAGTGGCCCTCGAGTTGTGGTGGCACACCTCTGCCCTGCTTAAACTTGGCCACTGCATTAAAGAATCAGAGATAACAGGCTTTAAAAACAGGCTGGTACATAGATATGGGAACAGAATGGAGCATGCTGCTTGGATATGGGAGCAGAAACAAGCTTACTGCCTACATAGATACTGTAATAGAAGCAAGCTGAATAAATAGTTACAAGATTGGAACCAAGATTACTACATATAAAAGGAAACTGAAAGGCGCTTTCTACAGAGATATGGGAGCAGAACCGAGCTTACTACAGAGATAAGAGAGCAGAACTGAGCTTACTACAGAGATAAGAGAGCAGAACCGAGCGTACTACAGAGATTAGGGAGCAGAACTGAGCTTACTACAGAGATATGGGAGCAGAACCGAGCTTACTACAGTGATATGGGAGCAGAACAGAGCTTACCACAGAAATATGGGAGCAGAACTGAGCTTACTACAGAGATAGGGGAGCAGAACTGAGCTTACATAGAGCTATGGGAGCAGAACGGAGCTTACTACAGAGATATGGGAACAGAACCGAGCTTACTACAGAGATATGGGCGCAGAACTGAGCTTACTGCAGAGATATGGGAACTGAAAGGAGCTTACAGAGATAAGGGCACAGAATCAAGCTTACTACAGGCATAAGGGAGCAGAACTGAGCTTACTACAGAGATAGTGGAGCAGAAAAGAGCTTACTAAGTCTACTACATAGATACGGAAATAGAACCTAGCCTACAGCATACATATGGTACCAGAATCTATATGACTACATCAATACAGTACCAGAACTAAGCTTACTGGTTAGATATGGTACCATAACTGAGCTTACTTATAAACATACATACAACTCTGGAAACATGGACATGTAAACATACAGCACAGAATGTTGCTAGTATCCTAAAAGATCAGAGGCTCCAGCCCCAAAGTTCATGTCTCCTGTGACAAAGTCAATGGTAAAGTGCTCTAAAGGAGATACGTTTCACTTAATGGCTTCTGTGAAATAAAACCCAGAGATTTTCCTCCAGCAAACAAAGTGTGGTGAGGGGTTAAGCTAATTTGTATAATGGGCTGAGTTTTATGTGGATATTCATAAAGTGGATGGGAGGATGTCTACCTTGTCTTCTATCCCCCTGGGTGTGGTCTGAGGCTTATGTAGCTGGCCTCTAAAGACAGCAGTGTTCAGTGTCTGGAGAGGACCATTCCAGGGAAGCGTTGTGCCTGTGTTAAAGGACCTGAACCGTGGACATTGCGAACCCTGAGCCGGGTGATCCCTGCTTGGAGAAGGACTGTGTTTTGATTTGCTGTTTTGCCAGAGGGCCATGTTTACTCTTTTTTCAGCTTGGTTTATGCTGCACTTAATAAACCAAGGATGTTCTTAAAGAGACAGTGTTCCGTTTCTACCTTCTTGTATAGCCGAGTGAACCGATCTATCACACTCCTCATATGACCCACCTATAACCATTTAAAATAGCACCCATAGATATATAATTACAGTATACCATTGTTGCTAACCAGAAGCACACAATACAAAGACCAATATTTTCAAATTACTACTATAGAAGGTGAAAACAATGCGGCTGCACAATGTTCACTACCATCACAACTACACAGCGAATGCATAATATAATATGACCATTACCTCTACATAACAAAACACTCTATAGAAAGACCAATTATACCACCGTACACCTTCTACTTCATAATGACTGAAACACATTAAGCTGTTACTAAATAAAAAAATGAAAAAAACCCTACTAAAAAGAGCAATATTACCATCTTACAGTAACTGTATATTGGTAGATACCAGTCCTGCAGAACATACACGTGATTACAGTATAGTTATATATAATAACTTACAGATGACATTTTTTCTGATTCGGATCATTCACTTTTCCAGTCTTTTCCTTCTGGCCCAAACCTCCATTACCACTTCTCCAGTCACGACTTATCTGCACAGATTACAACAAAAACACATTTGACTTCTCAAATTTCCTTTGATGTCTCCATCTATTCCAAACCTACAAAAACTCCCCACTCTGCATGTACCTGCAGCGTGGAACACTAACCCCAGTGTTTAAAAAATGGTGTCATTACTAGGATAACTCCCTCCCTCAAAAATTAAAGTGTCCCATAGAAAGTATTAATGCCCCTACTGTGTAATGGCATGTATGAAAGATATAATATCTCAAGTGCCCCCTTCCAGCATCAAATACCCTTGAGTGTCCACTTAAATTTTACAATGTTCCCTCCCAAAAAAATAATAATAATGGAACCTAAGTGTCCCTATCAGAACTAATAATGTCCTCATTTATAACAAACTAGCTGAAGAGCCCGGCGTTGCCTGATAGTAACCAACTGTGGTTAGTTATAACAAATTATAATGATTATATTGCACATAAAAACATTTCACATCATATATTCAACACTAAAGATTTGCAATGCAAATTAACTAAACGATTACCCAAGTAATTGATAGTATTTTAATTTTGACTCATTCAAGATTTTTGGTTTTTCCTTTCGGTGCAAAGATAAACAGATTTTTGGCAGTTCCAACTCTTGAACAGACCACGTAAAGTTGACCATGAGAAAAGCATGGAGATTGCAAATCGATCCCTACTACTTTCAAGGACTGTCCCTGAGAATTGTTAATGGATATTGCAAATAGCAGTTGAACTGGAAACTGGAGGCGTTTAAAATCAAAAAACAAATCAGATGGAATGAGTGGAATTCTTGGAATGAAAATGTCCTCTCCTTTGGCACATCCTGTTTCTGAGCTTTGTATCTAACCCTATCCTGTGTGATAATGTCTGCTGAGCTGTGTACCTAATCCTCTCCTGTTTGATTCTTTCTGCTGAGCTGTGCATCTAATCCTATTGTGTGTTACTGTCCGCTCAGCCGTGTATCTAATCCTATCCTGTGTGATACTGACTGCAGAGCCGTGTACCTAATCCTATCCTGTGTGATACCGTCTGCTGAGCAGTGTATCTAACCCTAACCTGTGTGATACTGACTGCTGAGCCGTGTACCTAATCCTATCATGTGTGTTACTGACTGCTCAGCCATGTATCTTATCCTATCCTGTGTGATACTGACTGCTGAGCTGTGTATCTAAACCTATCCTGTGTGATACTGACTGCAGAGCCATGTATCTAATCCTATTCTGTGTGATACTGTGTGCTGAGCTGTGTATCTAATCCTATCTTGTGTGATACTGTCTGCTGAGCTGTGTATCTAATCCTATCCTGTGTGATACCATCTGGTGAGCCGCGTCTCTAACCCTATCCTGTGTGATAAATGACTGCTGAGCCATGTACCTAATCCTATCCTGTGTGTTACTTACAGCTCAGCCGTGTATCTATTCCTATCCTGTGTGATACTGACTGCTGAGCTGTGTATCTAATCCTATCCTGTGTGATACTGGGCTCCCCCTGCAGTCTGTGTCAGAGGGTGGTCTGTGTTGGCACGGTAATAAATTGTGTTATTTCCAGGTTTACAGAAGGACAATAAAACCATAGAAATGATAAGAATAATAGGCCAAATTGGTTGGTGAATTGGAATGCGCGGGGTTAAAATTTCACCTCACAACATAGTCTATGACGCTCTCAGGGTCCAGACGTGTGACTGTGCAAAATTTTGTGGCTGTAGCTACGACGGTGCTGATGCCAATCCCGGACATACACACATACATACATACACTTTTTCCCCATTATGTACCTAGGGGCAAAATTATTTGGTGAATTGGAATGCGCGGGGTTAAAATTTCACCTCACAACATAGTCTATGATGCTCTTGGGGTCCAGACGTGTGACTGTGCAAAATTTTGTGGCTGTAGCTGCGACGGTGCAGATGCCAATCCCGGACATACACACATACATACATACAAACATACACACACACACACACATATTCAGCTTTATATATTTGATAATGTCCTCTGAGTGCCCATACAGCTCTGTATATACAGAATGTTGGTCCTACAGCCTCCAATACACAATATGATGGTCCCCAAATCCTTTTTTTATACACTGAGGACCCCAGAGTGCTCTATATACTGTATAGTAAAAAGGGTACATAGCCCCTATATATAAAATGATATCACCAATGCCCCATATACTGTATATAGTATTAAGGTCCCCACTGCTCCCCACATATACAGTATGATGGTCCACCCTGCACCATGTATAGTACTAGTAGAATACCCGTGGCTTTACTCACGGAAAATATGTTAAATTGTTGGTTATGGTAGCTAAAGTAAAATTTTCAGTGTCACCTTGAAACTGACATTTCCAGAGTGCAACAGTAATATTTTTTTTCCACTTTAAATTTTTATTATTTTGGCATTTTACTAATTTGTCACAACATTGATGTGAACAACAATTTTTCTTTTATTTCAACATTTTTATTGATTTTACATATTCAGTACATATTCTGTAGTATAAACTATTACAACTTTTTTTTAAACTATTTTTTATCAAAAATGAACTTGCTCAATAGATGATCATTTTTGGTGGCATTTTAAAAAACAGTCCTTAGTATTATGACCCTTTAGTATTCACCTGACACAGATAAGAGATGTAATAGGATGAATAGTAAATACAGAGCAGCCCTCACACAGTATTACTATGACCTGAAGGAGCTCACATCTCAGTAATGAAAACCGCCTCACAGACAGACTTGTCTAGTTGCCCATAGCAACCAATCGGAGCTCATCTTTCACTTTACCTCAGCAGCTTCAGTGATGAATGCTCCCTGTATAGTAAGCAATAATGACAATCTTACTATGAGGCATTTTTCACCTGACCAATATTGCTGCTCAGTAATGTTAGTCCGTGTGCGTAGGGTGCATCCATCTGAGTGTGTTTGCATGCTTATGCGGTCCTTGCATGCGTGTGTGTGTGGTGTGCATGTGGTATTTATGGGGGTGGTGTTGTAGTATTTGTGGGGTAGTGTTTGTGTTGTGTGTGTCTAGAGTGGTCTGGTGTTTGTGTGGTGTGTTGTGGCATTTGTGTTGTGCTGTGCTTGTGGGTTGGTGTATGTGTGCTGTCTGTGTGATGTTTGTATGGTGTTTGTGAAATGTTTGTGTGCTGTGTGTGGTGGTGCGGCCCCTTTAGCAGTGACTCTTTGGCGCCATCACTATAGTCCATCCCCTTCAGTCACAACTGTTGTTTTCCTCTCAGCACTTTTACTTTCACCTTCACATTTTTCCATTATATGTATAGGGCCTAACTTCGGGGGCCCCAATCTCATGACTGGGGGACACTAGCGAGAGGTAACGTGTGCAGTATTCTGCTCCTGTGGGTGGAGAGGGGGCGTGCCAGATTTCACCCAAATCGGGAGAGAACTGTGGATTTGTATAGAGCGGGTTACTACAGATTTTGAGTTTTATATATATAGATGATGGCCCCAATTTTCCTCATATATATATAGTAGGATGGCTCCAGTTCCCCCATATATATGGTAGGATGGCCCAAGTTCCCCCATATATAGTAGGATAGCCCCAGGTCTCCATATATATAGTAAGAAGGCACCAAATAAATACAGATTTATCAAGGATCTCATCGCTACTGAGATGTACAATTCCTAATTAGAGTACAGTACATTTCTTGCAGTTGCTTATGGCAACTGAAGCAAGAAATAAACCAATTAACATTTAGATCTATTGCAATGCTGATAGACTGGTGGAGGTCCACATGTTTGGCGCTAGAATTTTGGCTGAATTGCCTGTATTTTTCTACAGTGTACTAGAAGAAAAGCTTCTTTCCAACTCTTGTGGCTTGTTCACATATCAGTGATTTATGATAGACACTAAGGAATGCTAGGATTCTGGGTTCAACTTTGACAAAGGTCAGCATTTGCATGGACGTTTACCGTTCTCTCACATTTGTGTGGTTTCTGACCTCACATAATAAATAAATAAATAATAAAGTAGATAAACTCTACACCATCAGCAGTCAGGGGTGTGTTTGCTTCATTATCTCTCTACAGTATGAACAGTATGTAGAGCTACTGCCTGAGTCTAGAAAGCTAAAATACTAGACATGAGAGAAAACGATCAAGTGGAATTTAATTCTTCTAACTTTTTTACAAAAATCTGCATTCGTCAAAGTGTGGATTTTTACCAATTTTCTTCCACTTAGAATCAGCAAAATGAAGACTAGCAGCCACCACTTTTCTGAACCATAAAGGACCATCAAAAGTTTAAAAAATTTGAAAAAAATAAAAAATACACACCTCACCACTTACCTCTCTAGACCCTCCACTCCTCACAGTCACCCATCCTTGTCACATCTTGTGATCCTCAATGCTCTCGGGCATCTCAAACTTAGCTGGTATATCTAACTCTGACGAGTCTGCAGAAGTTCTGAACATGTGCACACAAGGTCATGTTGTATGGCATGATGTCATGATGTGTTGACCTATTGTCCACTCACACAGAACTTGACTGTTTATCATCAGAGCCAGAAGTGTAGAATCCTCAGAGCACAATAAAGTATGTTTAATTTTCGGAGAGAAACAAAAAAAAATCAAATTTCCAGGTAAAAACATTGCAAATAGGCAATACCCTTCATTATTATGTTGCTCTGGTTCAATAAGCATGTGCTTGACTAGTAGCTAGTGCAGTTCCATGGATGACTATATGTGCACAGACTGTCCTGAAAGACGCCCCTGCTGACTGCTCCTCCATGAATCAGAGTCACTGATTGTGATAGACGGATCATTGCTCTCATCTCTCTGCTTTGCCACCCATGACCTACAACTTCCCTGTTACTCTGAAAAGGGACTGATTTTAATTGCAGGTTTGGTGACAATCGATTTGCAAAAAATATTCATAGAATCATAGAATTGTAGAGTTGGAATGGATCTCCTGGGCCATCTGGTCCAACCCCCAGCTCAAAGCGGGATTCGCTAAATCATCCCAGACAGATGTTTGCCCAGCCTCTGTTTGAAGACTTCTATTGAAGGAGAACAAACCACCTCTCGTACTCATACTGGCATCTAGTGCACTGCGTTAGATAAATATTGCTATGCTGCATGCATGACATCATAAATTCCCCTGTTACAATCTTTCAAACATAGACCATTATTTTCCATTTATGAACAATCCCTTTAAGATTTAAGTTCTAAAAGTGGAGTTTCTTTAAACATAATGAAAATAAACCTTGTTAGAAACTGTTTGCACAACAACATTATCAAATGTAAGCTTTTTAGATTTCAGCCAAACTTATTCATCCTTTCTCACTATGTACCTTGATTTTGGATGCCTTTGAAGTTTCTGTATCTTCTTTAATTTCATTAAATGAAGCTGATGTTGTTTTGGCTGGCAAGTTAAAACGAAATATGTAATGAAACATGTACAGTTGCAATCAAAATGATTCTATTCCCATTTCAAATTCAGTTTCATAGCTAATGCGCAAACTTTCTGTCATTTTCAATAAGTCAATCAAGCAGTAACTATTTAAATAGAGCAAGAAAACTAATAAAACACGTGGATTCTTTAAATGTTAAGTTCTCCACAAAATGGTAATTTCTTAGTGTCACAGCCAGTTAGGTTGTTTGTTTGTGTTTTTTGTCACTTTTTTTTATTGCCCTCTACCAAGAGCCATAACTTTTTTTTAACAGTATAGTCATGGCTTGTTTTTTATCTGATGAGTTCAATTTGTGAATGGAATCATTTTGAGATATGCATAACTTATTAACAAACTTTTATTAACTCTGTGCTGCACAAATCTATTGTTAACTTTATTCTGTAGGTCAAAACAAATATGATGATGCAAACTGTATGTAGCTTTATTTATATTGTATTATTTTGTACAATAAATATTCACTTTGAAAAAAAAAAATCACTTGTTTTCTTGTCGCCATATTTTTAGAGTCCTACATTTTACAATTTTTACTCAGTAAAATAGTTTGAGTGATAATTATTTCTGACAAAGTTTAGTTTTCATTTGTACAATGTCATGGTACATGCATTTAAAAAAAAAAAAAATGTATTACTCTCTTTTGGAACCAAAATTATTGAATGATTTTTATTTATTTTTAACACTATTCACTGTTAAATATAAATGACAAGTCATTTATTTATTCGGTCGATATGATCACGATAATATGAAAATGTATATAGGTTCTTTTTACTGTCTTGTTACTTAAAAACAAGCAAACATATTTAAGTCACCATATTCTAGTTTTCATAACTTTATATTGTCTGTAGATGGAGTAAGGTGAAGACTTTTTTTTTTTAATGAGTAAGCTGTAGTTTCTTCTGGTACAATTCGTGGCTATGCACAACCTTATTGATCACTTTTTGATCAATTTTTTTGATAGGAGGCATGACCAAAACAATAAATCTGAAATTATTTTTTAATGTTGTTTATTTTTATAGAGTTACCTGTGCAGTATATTTCACATATTAACTTTATTTTGAGAGTCGATACAATAATGTAGTACCCACAATTTTTTTTCTAATATGTATTAGTAGTGTAATACATTGCCATCCTTCCAAATCTGATATGCTGAGATATATATCAGTTATGTAGGGAATTGTTAGTTCTCATTGTTGTGATTAGGTGGCTATGGGAACACAAAAGGAGCAATCTCACACTGTCAAACTCATCACAAACCACTGTCATATTTGACAGTGGCATCTTATGGTGTCATGTCTGTCACGCTACTTGCGCTGCATGATCCCCACTGTCATGCCTGTCATGCCGCATTGTCCCCAGTGCCGGGTCCCTGTGGGTACCGCGGGGGCTCCTCTCGTGTGTGCACGAGCACCTCTCTGTTGTGTCTGTCGTGCCTGTTGTGCTGCATGATCCCTGGAGAAGTGTGCACGCGCACCTCACAGTTATGCCTGTCGTGCCTGTTGTGCTGCATGACCCCTGGAGCAGTGTGTATGCGCGCCTCACAGTTATGTCTGTCATGCCTGTTATGCTGCATGACCACTGGAGCAGTGTGCACGCGCACCTCACTGTCATGCCTGTCGTGCCTGTTATGCTGCATGAGCCCTGTAGCAGTGTGCACGGGAACTTCATCATGGCTGCATGCCGTTACTGTGCACATGTGTGCCTTACCTTACAGTGGAGCGCCGTTGCTGGTGTGCACGTGCATCTCCAGTGTTGGATCGACCGGCTGGACACCTGTGCTCGGCGCCTGAGTGCGTGCTCATTTCCATGCTGCCTGTAACAGATCCTCTCTATGGTCCTGGAGGACCGAATCCAGTAATCCTCTTTATGGTCCTGGAGGCCCGAATCCAGTAATCCTCTCTATGGTCGTGGAGGACCGAATCCAGCAATCCTCTGTGGTCCTGGAGGACCGAATCCAGCGATCCTCTCTGTGGTCCTGGAGGACCGAATCCAGCGATCCTCTCTGTGGTCCTGGAGGACCGAATCCAGCAATCCTCTCTATGGTCCAGGAGGACCTGACCTAGGAGTCCTTTCTATGATCCTGGAGGACCCGATCTGGAAGTCCTCCCCATGGTCCTGACCCGGAAGTCCAGTTGCTATTCCCCTATATTAGTCCGCCCCTTCCTATGGTGGGGGCCTGATTATCGTGTTTGCTGCTGCTAGGGCTGCATGGTCAATGCCCGGTCACTCCCTGTATTCAGTGCCCCTGCACCCTGCCCTGTTGTGCCTCTCTGCACACGCTTCGTGCTTGTACTCTGCCTATTGTCCTGTGCCATGTCTTGTGTTGTCTTTTGTGCCATGTCTTGTATTTTCTATACTTAGCTTTGTCTTGCTTTCTATGGTTTCTATGTGCTTTGTCTGAACCCGGCTTGGGGCTCTAGCATATGTTCCGCTTCATTCTCTTGTACCCGGCTCTGTGCTTCAGCTTACGTTCGCTCTAGCATTTTCCGTTTTCTGGCATTGTACTTTGTCTGTGCTCCTAGCTCGCTTCCTTCCTTCACTTGCACATTCTCCTTTCATACCAGACTTCACCGTGCTGCCTTGCACGCATCTTAGATCTGTACCTTTGCCTAGCCCTGCCTTGTGGCTTGCGTGCCCCTTTGCATGTGCCTGGTTGTACCCATCCCCGCCTGTAGTGCCTCAGCCATGCCGTTCTAGTCGTGCCCACCTGCCTGTGCCTCATCCATGCTCACCGGCCAGTTCTCTAGTGGTTTCCGCCTGTCTGTGCCAAGGCCATGCCCGCCTGCCTGTGCCTTAGCCAGTACCGCCTGCTGGTGCCCCAGTCATATTTTCCGTGCTCCCTTGCACACACGCTGTTTCTCGCACTGTGCGCTTTAATGCTTCTTTAGCACATGTCTTTTGCTATCTTTGCTCTGTCCTGTATCTTGTCTCTCTGTCTTGTCCTGAGTACTGTGTCTTTTCTGAAACCGGCTCTGGGCTCTAGCATACGCTCTGCTTCTCTTTTCTGTACCCGGCTCTGTGCTACTGCCTACCTTCCGCTCTCTGTCTTGAACCCTGACCCTGGCGTGCCTCTCTGCACGCGCTGGACCATGTCTCCAACCCCTGCCCCTGGCGTGCCTCTTTGCACTCGCAGGACCATGCTTAGTACCTTGAACCTTGTTGTGTTCCCTAAACACGCACCATGCCTAGTATCTTGATCCTGGTGTTTCCCTTTACACGAACCATGTGTCTAGCACCTGATGGAAACCTGTGACCATGCTTTGCACATCCCAGAACCCTGTCTTTTACCTGGTGTGCGGTGCACACACCCATGTCATGTACTTGGTTTGCCCCCTGCATGCACCCCTCTCAGTCATGTCTTTTGTGAGCCGGCCATCTGGTCTCAGCAGTTGTGGTGGCTCACTCCCGCTTTCCCATGACACTCCCTGTATAGGGGTGGTCCTCACTAGGCCAGCTCACCCTAGGTGGGTATCGGAGATGTCAGTGTCCATATGTGTAATACTTGCCAGGGAAGAAGCGTTGCAGTAAGCGCTGTTGCCCGGTGCCGGGTGCTGAATATGGCTCTCATCATTCTCTCCTGCTCGGCTGGTGATCAGCACGAGCATGGGAGAGTGATGAGAGCTCAATTTAAGTAATAAAGTGACAGAAGGCAGTGGCTGTTGGGACTATTACTCCCATCAGCCTACCTCTATTGCTGCTAATAACAGTGACAGCAGGAGCGGCTGATGGGGGTATTCAACAGCCTCTGTCTGAACTATAAATTAATAAATGAAAAAAACAGCATGGGTTCCCCTGTATTTTCTATAACCAGAGTTGGGGACTGCAATACTCAGCTGTCAGCTTCAGCAAGGTTGGTTATCAGAAATAGAGGGGTCTCAACGCAGTTTTTTAAATTATTTAAATAAATAATTTAAAAAACGGCGTGGGGTCCCCTCTATTTTTGACAACCAGCCTTGGTAAGGCTCACAGCTGGGGGGCTGGTATTCTCAGGCTGGTAAGGGGACATTGATTTAGGCCCCCAACAGCCTAACAATAGAATCCCGCAGCTGCCCTTAAAGGCGCATCTATTAGAGACAAACAGTAGTTTTCTCCCACGTATGGGGTATCAACATACTCAGGAAAAATTAGACAACTTTTGGGGTCCAATTTCTCCTTTTACCCTTAGGAAAATTAAAAATTGGGGACTAAAGACCATTTTTGTGGGAAAAAATATTATTTTTATTTTTCACGGCCAGGCGCTATAAAATTTACTGTAACACCTGGTTATTCAAAGTGCTCACCACACATCCAGATAAGTTCCCTGGGTGGTCTACTTTCCAAAAGAGGTCACTTGTGGGGGTTTCCATTGTATAGGCACATTTTTGAATGGTATAAGTTGAACAGATCAGGTCAGATATGACCTTGGTCAGATGTGACATCATTTGAAATGTGACATCTTTAAAGCGTTACATCAGAAATATACCAGAAATAGTCCAGAAAGCGGTCATAAGGTAAGAATAACCACTGCTTTCTAATTTCAATTGCCTTTCTTTTCTTACCCTGCTCTTTAACCATGCTTACATTTTCCCTCACCATTTTTGCTCCACTAAACTTCACTCTGCTTCGCTATCCCCAAACCTCTGCACCCTTGAGCCAAATAACTATCTCCCCCTCTCTCTTTCCCCCACCTCGCTTCATCTGCAGACATACTCCTCAACCTCAGACCTCTCCTACTAAAATACAAAACAAAACAATCACTCTTCCTCACCCACCTGCTTTTCCTTTCTCTGCTTCTTCTCACTGCTGGTGACATATCCCCCAACCCTGGCACCCCACCTCATACATCCCACAAATTCTCACCCTTATCTTTCTCACACTCAGAGAAACTACCGCAATCCCTCACACTTAAAACCTGTGCCAATGACCCCCACCCTCCCGCACCCTCTCTCTGGAGCACTTTGGAATGCTTGTTCCATCTGCAACAAGCTCCATGTGATCCACAACCTCTTTACCTCCTGCAACCTTTCCTTCCTGGCCCTCACTGAGACCTGGCTGACACCCCCTGACATGGCCTCCCCTGCCACACTGAGTTATGGCAGCCTCCACTTTACCCATACTACTCGACCTGGCAACAGACATGGTGGAGGAGTGGGTTTCCTTCTTTCTAAAAACTGCTCCTTTAACCCTATCCAACCCCCACCCTCTCTTATTCTCCCTTCTTTTGAGGTTCACTCTGTCCCTATCTACTCTCCCTCTAATCTCCAAATGGATGTCATATGCTGACCACCGGGCTCAGCCACTGCCTTCATCGACCAATTCTCCACCTGGCTCCTCCCCTTTCTCTCTGCTGACATCCCCACCATCATCATGGGGGACTTCAACATCCCCATTGACACCCACCAGCCAGCAGCCTCCAAACTCATGTCACTTACCTCATCCTTTGGTCTTACTCAGTGGTCCTCCACAGCCACCCACACAGACAGACATACATTAGACCTTATCTTCACCCGCCTCTGTTTCCTACCTAACCTCACAATCTTTCCCTTCTCTCTATCTGACCACCATCTACTCACCTTGTCATCCTTGTCCTTCTCACCTACCCCCCATGTCCAACCACTAGCACATCCTCACTGTACACCTAGACATTCATAGACTCTCAGACTCTCTTCTACCTCTGTAAGGACTGTGTACCGGCTGTGTCTGCTCTTGCCCTTAGTTCAGTTGGATTCTGCTCTTACCCAAAATGGAGTTGCTGGCTTCACGGGGGCCATCTTGTTTCCTGTCTGATACTCCTTGTTTCCTGTCTGCTGAATATATAAAGGAACTCTGCACACTATGTCTTGCTTGTGTATCTTGTTCTCTACTTGCTGCCAAGCTGGAAGAACTTGCAATCTGCTTGCCTCTTCTACTCCTCGGGATACCCCACTTGTTTCTGGATATACGTACCACAGAAGGACTCTGCTGCTTACACCCACTCTGCACCCACCTCCGCTATGTTCTGCTGTCCATTAGGAGCCGGCCCGGGCTCTGGGCCCCGAATCCTGCATTGCTGGACTGGTACTCGCTCCCTCGGTCTGTACTATTATATCTGCACACTTGTCTTATTTGCCTGCTTATCTGTAGAGTCGCAGTTTGCATCTTTCATCTGAAGTGCATATCTCTACAATTGATATTTACATCTTGAACTGTGATATACCGTGTTTGTCTTCATTTCTGACCCACGTCATCGGGCTTCATATAACTTAGTATAAACTCACAACAGAATACACAAGCCCCAAAGATGGAGCTCACTGGGTCAGATACGATGGAGACACGGGTGAAAAAGCTGTAGCTTCAGGCAATTAAGACTAAGCTGGGGGCATTAGAGTCCCAAACTATTCACAATGCAAATGTGGCTGATACTTCTATCCAGGCTATAGCCTCTCGCCTCTCAAATGTGGAGACAACAGCTGCAGCTGCGGTTCCAGCCCCCATTCCAACTCCAGCTCCAGGTCCGGTTTTTCCCAAACTCCCACCATTCAGATTTGGTGTTGAAAGAGAAATTCTGTGGGTTTCTGAATCAGTGTCAATTGTATTTTTCTGTACGTGCAGCTCATTTCGCAACTGAACGGGACAAGGTGTTAATCATGAAAATGTTGCTGATGAACAAAGCCTTAGCATGGGCTAATCCTTCGATTGAAACCAATGATGCATGTTTGAATTCTCTGAATGACTTTATTGCTGCCATGTGTCAGATGTTCGATGATCTCAACCGAAATGTCACGGCAGAAACTGCATTACTAACACTTCATCAAGGAAAGCATCCTGTTGTGGAATATGCTATGGAATTTCAGAGGTGGGTGCTGACTTTATAAATCATTGTATCCGGATAGATATCCGTCTCACGGAACACTGACGAGAGGTGGGCGGAGGCCAACCGTAATAACCCCATATTCCTCCCGTCTTCCTCCAGGGAAACCCAAAACAAGTCGACTTCTCCGACAGAGTCTGAACCTATGCAGATTGATGCGGTTCAGAGGAGTACCATCGACACACGCAAGGAACATCGCTTCAGAGAAAATTTATGCTTCTACTGCGGAAAATTGGGTCACTACATCTCAGTCTGTCCCGGAATAAATCGCAAGTCCACAGCTGCGGTAATCGAATGTGACTCTTCTGATGTATCTTCTGTTTGTTCTCAGTCAAATATTTGTAGAGAAGTGATGCCAGAAGAGACACCAGACTTCCCTGATTCTTGTTCAGAAGCATCATCACCTGTTGGTGGGGAAGTATTTCCAATAAATGCTGCTACTTTGATCTCAGGTGAAGTCAGAAAGGACACACGTTGTACTATTCCTATTGAGATCCGGGTGCAATCCTGTTGGATTGCTAGTAAAGCCATGATTGATTCTGGGGCTAGCGGCAATAGCATGGACATTGCATTCGCTAAAAAACATGGTATACACTCGAAGAAGAGACGTTCACCGGTGTTAATGGAGCCCATAGATGGATCCCCGTTGGTGTCCGGACTAATAGACAACCAAACAACACCTCTGAAGATTCGTATGGGAGTGGGTCATTCTGAAAAACTGTCATTTTTGCTAATTTCCTCCCCTCACTTTCCTATAATTCTAAGGTTACCATGGTTACAATGGCAAAATCCCACTATCGATTGGAGGACGGAAAAATTGCAGTTTCCAAGTAAGCAGACACCATCTGGAGAATTAACTTCACTCAGGTCAGCCATCACAGTTGAGTTAGAATTTCCAAATGAATATCAAGATTTTGCAGATGTATGTGATAAAAAGAATGCAAACAAATTGCTTCCACATCGGCCATACGATTGCCCTGTGGAACTACTTCCCGATGCCGCGATACCGTTTGGGAATATTTATCCCTTGTCTGGGCCAAAATTGAAAGCCCTCAAAGAGTATATTGACGAGAACTTAGCAAAGGGATTTATATGACCATCTTCCTCCCCAGCAGGTGCTCCAATATTCTTTGTCGAAAAGAAGGATGGTTCTCTTCGACCGTGTATCGATTACTGTGAACTTAATAATGTTACGATCAGGAACTCTTACCCGCTTCCACTAATTCTCAAATTACTCGAGAGGGTGTGACACGCCAAGATCTTCACAAAATTAGATTTCCGTGGTGCTTACAATTTAGTGCGGATTCGTCCCGGGGATGAGTGGAAAACAGCCTTCCGGTCACGTTATGGACATTTTGAGCATCTTGTTATGTCTTTTGGTCTGCGCAATGCACCAGCTACATTCCAACATCTGGCAAATGATATTTTTGGGGATATGCTCGATATTTTTGTTGTGATTTATCTGGATGACATTTTAATTTTTTCCAGCAATGTCGAAGAGCACCAGCAGCACGTGAGAATGATTCTGGATCATTTACGGCAAAATCATTTATACATCAAACTGGAGAAATGTGAGTTTTACAAAGCGGAAATACAATTTTTGGGGTATTTTATTTCTCCCCAGGGTCTCAGCATGGATGCAATCAAGACGCAAGCCATTCAAGAGTGGCCAATTCCCAAGTCTGTGAAAGAAGTTAAATGATTCATTGGTTTCGCCAATTTTTACACGCAGTTCATTAAAAACTTTTCAGAGATCGTCGTACCCATTACTCAATTGACTCGGAAGAAGACGCCATTTGTTTGGTCACCACAGGCACAACTGGCATTCTCTAAATTGAAGGCTAAATTTACTTTGGCCCCTATCCTCGTTCATCTGGACCCAGATCGGGCCTTCATAGTGGAAGTGGACACCTCAGACTGTACTATAGGGGCCATACTCTCGCAAAGAACAGGTGAGAAAGATCTTCTACACCCTTGTGCTTTTCTCTCCCAAAAGTTGTCACCTGCAGAAAAGAATTACGACATTGGGAATAAAGAGTTGTTGGCGATTATAACTGCATTTAAAGAATGGAGGCATCTGCTACAGGGTGCATCTCAACAAACTGTTGTGCTCACAGATCACCGAAATCTTGAATTCATGAGGTCAGCAAGGTGTCTAAAACCCAGACAAGCTTGATGGAATCTATTTCTTAATCAGTTTGATTTCATTATTTCCTATAGACCAGGTTCTCGCAATGGGAAGGCCGACGCTCTGTCCAGGATTCATTCGGATGACATAACCTCGGCTTCGCCTCCAAGGACCATACTGTCAGAACGAAACTTCGTAAGTGTGTTGCACAATCAAGACCTATTAAAGGATATTAAGGAGGCCTACGCCACAGATTTCACTTCTGATTCAACCACCTACCCAGGTAAATTTAACCTCGAAAAATGGCCTTTGGTTTCAGAGACAACGTCTGTATGTCCTGGAGACAATAAAATTAAGAGTATTGAAACTAATGCATTACTCTATGATCGCCGGTCATAGAGGAGTTCAGAAAACTCAAGAATTTGTGTCTCTCTTCTTATGGTGGCCGACTTTTGGGAAAGACATTCGACTGTATGTGTTGTCGTGTGAGGTATGTGCCAGATCAAAAGTCCCTTGCTACTCACCTACTGGACTATTGCAACCTCTTCCTATTCCATCTCATCCCTTGGGGTCTATCTCAATGGACTTTATTGTAGAGTTGCCAACATCCCAGGGAAAGAACACAATTCTAGTAGTGGTTAACCAAAGCTGCTCATTTCATTCCCTGTACCGGGTTACCGACGGCCAAACAGACAGCGGACCTTATTGTACAAAATATTTTTCGATTACATGGAGTCCCGGAAGAAGTAATATCTGATCGAGGGGTTCAATTTACTTCCAAATTTTGGCAAAATTTTTGTACTGCTCTGGACATCAAGATAAATTTGTCATCTGCTTTCCATCTGCTGTCTAACGGCCAAACAGAACGGACCAATCAGACTTTGGAGCAGTATATGCCTTGCTATGTGTGTCACCTGCAAGATGACTGGGGGAGTTTGCTCCCGATGGCAGAATTCACCTATAATAACTCACAGAGTTGCATCCACCAAAATGTCTCCATTTTTTGCTATTAAGGGATATCATCCCAGTATTCTTCCTCGACTTCCGATAGACATGTTTGTGCCTACGGTAGTCGACCGCATTTCATTTCTTCAGGAGAATCTGGAAGTGCTGAAGCAGACGCTGGCCACAGCGCAGGAGAGATACAAAAAGGCAGCAGACAGATTCCATAAGCCAGTACCCACATACAAGGTAGGATACATGGTTTGGCTTTCAACAAAGAACTTGAAACTCAAGGTTCCAACATCTAAACTGGGGCAGAAATATGTTGCCCCATACAAAATCAACAGCATAGTGAGTTCTGTAGCCTGCCGACTCAAGTTGCCTAGTTCTTTAAAGATACTCCACATACCAGACCTCTGCCCTTCCCTAATAACCTCCCTCTCCAACATCACTGAAGGAGAGCTTACTCATTTCCTTTCCAAATCACACCTCACCACCTGTGCACTTGACCCCATCCTTTCCCACCTGCTCCCCAACCTCACTAACATGATCATTCCAGCCCTAACCCATCTCCTCAACCAATCCCTATCTTCTGGAACCTTCCCCTCTGCCTTCAAACATGCCACCATCACACCCATCCTCAAAAAATCAAACCTTGACCCAACTGCCATGCCCAGCTATTGCCCCATATCACTGCTCCTGTTTGCTTCCAAACTCCATGAACAGCATGTCCATGCTCAACTTTCCTCCCACCTCTCATCTAACTTCCTCCTTGACATCCTCCAATCTAGGTTCCGCCCCCACCATGCCACTGAAACTGCCCTGACCAAGATTACTAATGACTTACTCACAGCCAAAGCTTACAGACAGTTCTCCATCCTCTTCCTTCTCGACCTGTCCTCTGCCTTCGACAGATTCTTTCTTCCCTTGTCATCAAAGACTTTGCCCTGTCCTGGATTGCCTCATACCTTTCTGACCACACATCCAGCCTTTCCCACTCCCACACCACCTCCTCATCCCGCCCTCTCTGTTGGAGTCCCCCAAGGCTCCGTCCTGGGGCCCCTACTTTTTTCCATCTATACTCTTAGCCTAGGACAACTCATAAAGTCCCATGGCTTCCAGTGCCACCTGTATGCGGACGACACTCAGATCTACCTCTCTGGCCCAGATGTCACCTCTCTGCTGTCCTGAATCCCGGAGTGTCTATCAGCCATATCCTCCTTTTTCACCTCTCGCTTCCTAAAACTCAATGTAGACAAAACTGAACTCATTATCTTTCCTCCATCTCACGTATCTTCCTTACCTGATCTATCTATTATGGTAAATGGCATCACGCTCTCTCCCACACCTGAAATCCGCTGCCTCGGAGTAACTCTCGACTCTGCCCTGTCCTTCAAACCACACGTCCAAACTCTTGCCACCTCCTGTCGCCTCAGCCCTCAATCTACTAAAACTCTCGTATATACCCTCATCATCTCCCACCTTGACTACTACAACACTCTCCTCTGTGGCCACCCTGCTAACTCTCTTGCACCACTCCAGTCTGTCCTCACCTCTGCTGCCCAACTAATCCACCTCTCTCCTCGCTACTCCCCTGTCTCTCCCCTCTGCAAATCCCTCCACTGGCTCCCAATTCACCAACGAATCCAGTTCAATCTAACACTGACCTACAAAGCCATCCACAACCTTTCCCCTCCCTAAATCTCTGAACTAATCTCCCAAAATTTTCCCTCACGTAATCCTTGATCCTCCCAAGACCTCCTACTCTCCTCCACACTTATTCATTCCTCACACAACCGCCTCCAAGATTTCTCCCGAATATCCCCTGTCCTCTGGAATTCCATGCCTCAACACGTCCGATTAACCACCACCCTTGGATCCTTCAGACGGAACCTGAAAAGCATCTTTTCAGGAAAGCTTACAGCCTGCAATAACCATTCTGCCACCTCACCACCGCCCGAGCTGCTGCCTCAAAACCACCAGAGCTGCTGCACCCCCGACCTTCTGTCTCTTCACCACGATCCCATAGAATGTAAGTCCGCAAGGACAGGGTCCACTCCCTCTGTACCAGTCTGTCATTGTAAATTTGTTTACTGTTAACGATATCAATAACTTTGTATGTAACCCCCTTCTCATGTACAGCACCATGGAATTAATGGTATATAAATAAATAATAATAATTATAATCAGGGGCTCTCCAAACATGACATGATGCCTGCAGACCATTCCATCAAAGTCTGCATTCCAAAACGTCACTACTTCCCTTCTGAGCCCCGACGTGTGCCCAAGCAGTAGTTTTCGCCCACATATGGCATATCAGCGTACTCAGGAAAAATTGCACACCATTTTTTGGGGTCCAATTTCTCCTGTTACCCTTGGGAAAATAAGACATTGAGGGCGAAAAGATCATTTTTGTGAAAAAAATGTGATTTTTTTATTTTTATGGCTGTACGTTATAAACTTCTGTGAAGCTCTTGGGGGATCAAAGTGCTCACCACACATCTACTTAAGTTCCCTAGGGGGTCTAGTGTCCAAAATGGTGTCACTTTTGAGGGGTTTCCACTGTTTAGATACATCAAGGGCTCTCCAAATGTGACATGGAGTCATATTTTGCATTGAAAAGTCAAATGGCGCTTCTTCCCCTCCAATCTCTGCCATGTGCCCAAACAGTGGTTTACTTACATATAAGGAGTATCAGCGTACTCAGGACAAATTGTACAACAACTTTTTTGGTCCAATTTTTCCTGTTACCGTTGGGAAAATAAAAAAAAGGATCTGAAGTAAATTTTTGTGAAAAAAACTTAAATGTTCATTTTTTAAACATTCTGAAAATTCCTGTGAAGCACCTGAAGGGTTAATCAACTTCATAAATATGGTTTTGAGCACCTTCTGGGGTGCAGTTTTTAGAATGGTGTCACTTTTGGATATTTTCTATCATATAGACCCCTCAAAGTGACTTCAAATATGATGTGGTCCTTAAAAAAATAGTGTTGTAAAATTGAGAAATCGCTGTTTAAATTTTAACCCTTATAACTTCCTAACAAAAAAAATTTGGTTCCAAAATAGTGCTGATATAAAGTAAACATGTGGGAAATGTTACTTATTAAGTATTTTATTTGACATATCTCTGTGATTTAAGGGCATGAAATTTCAAAGTTGGAAAGTTGCAAAATTCTCAAAATTTTTGCAAAATTTACTTTTTTTCACAAATAAACCCAAGTCCTATCAAAGAAATTTTACCACTATCATGAAGTACAATATATCTCGAGAAAACAACAGTGGTCAGAATTGTAAAAATTGGCCTAATCATTATGCAAACTCCCCTTTGGGGAAAAGGGGTTAATAATTTTCACCCTTATTGTTTTGTGTTTGCATTACCATCTAATATGTTCAAATGAGTCCCAGCACTAGTGTCTGGCAACCTCTGGTGCTACATATTTTCTTTATTCTTTGTTTATAAATTGTTCAAATAAAGTACTGTTTTATAGGCATGTATTCTCCCAGAGTTTTTTCTTACCCTCTCTCTTTAATGTTGACTGGTTTGTGGTTTGACTGTTGATGCACGTTATACTATAGGTAGATCACATTGATTTTACATATACTGATGTAAAATGCTGACCAATTTTTTAATCACGTGATCATGACCTAAAGGTGGCATTTTGTGTTGAACTTGGCGAAGCCTCTTGTTGTATTAATTGTGTTGAACTATTTATATTATTTTTGCTGGATTGGGTTATTGCAAACAGTTTAATATTTGAAAACTGCCAAAAATCCTGATCTGCAATGATAGGTGATTAATTTTGAGTGCAATTGTATCTTAATCTATTGTTGGGATTCAAAGTAACTCCACCGACGTTTGATAATTCAGAAAGGACTTTATTCTGCAATCTTCAGCCAGCCAATGTAAGTGCCTCCACCAGGAACTTTGGGGAAGATTTCACTTAGGGTAAGTGCACACGTAGTTTTTAGGTTGTGCGGATTTTGATGAAAAATCCGCAGGTAAATCCGCAGGACAAAAGTCCTATGGTTTATCTGCGGATTAGCCTGCGGTTTCACACCTCATAATGGATAGGTGTGAAACTGCAGCGAAATCCGCACAAAGAATTGACATGGTGCGGATTGTAACCCGCAGCAAAACCGCACGGAAAAATCCGCAGCATGTGCACTGCGTTTTTTTATTTCCATAGGAAATAAAGGTACTGTACAACGTAGCAGAATCTGCTGCGGACCCACAAGGCCAAATCCGCTGCAGATCCGCGGCAGAATCCGCAGCGTGTGCACATACCCTTATTGTCTACAGCCAACGCTGCTATTTGACACACAGCACAGTAATCCACATGCATTGACTGGCTTCCGGGATTTTAGGCAGATTGTTTCACTTGCAGCTGTGATGCTGCAATTCACTATTGAGCGTAGCAACCTATATATTTTTTATTGTTGGGATTCATTCTCTCTGGTAGGCATTAGGTCTTAGGTAGTGTTAACACAGGCAATTCAGTTTTGGTCCAAACACCTGTTATTTTTTTTTTTTTACTTTCTACAGATTGCACAGCAGCAAAACGAATTCATAAACATAAATCCCTAGCCTTTTACATGAAATTGATCCTACTTAATAAGTGATGATAAAAGAACTTGTGGATGTTTGGGTTTGTAAAGTTCTTTGAATATACAGTCAAAATTTTAGTTCGGTTCTGAACTTGACTTTGACCTTGACCCTACACCCAAATCCAACAGAAGTCAATGAGGCCTCAAATTTCAGTGCTTTAAAATGACTGCAAAATCACCTCACGAGGTGGGGTTGTGTGGACTGTAAGCGGGAGGTAGGGTGAGAGGTAGGTGTACCTGAAAGTGAATGTGAAATGTTGCTTGTCAGTAAGCACAACAGAGAGGGATGATAATTTAATAGGTTTAGTATCTAGTTGGTACTTTAAAATGACAATCCAGCAGGTGTATGCTTCAGGGAGGAAAGAGTCAGCAGAGTGTCCAGTGAAGCAGGTGGGGAGAGACCAAGAGTAGGAATGAGTACTAAGAGGCTCTGGTCTGTCTGCAGGTAGCCCCAATGAAAAATTGGCAATATGTAGTCAAGGAGGCACTTGAGTGCTATAAACGATGAGGCTGGGAAAGCCTATATACATATTAACCACACTGATATAGTAGAACAGGGCATTTACCTTTTGTTTCGTCAGATATGGGTCTGCATACCTGTGCGAGGGCAGTGAGCAGATGACATTTGAAAGTATTTCTGTGGAGTAGATGAGGCAGAAAGAGGAGCAGAGCGCTGTCCCGGACGGTGACAGTCGCTCCTTGTGACTCTACCAGGCAGGCTTGGGTGTTCAGATGCTGTGGTCGAGTCCTGTGGTAGTGTGGGGAAGGTGACCGGACGAACGGACTTGTCAGAAGAAAGAGGGGACGGTTTATGCACTTTAGACAGATGTTAGTAATGACAGAAGGGAAACAGCTAGGAAAAGTGTAGAATGGGTGCAGTACCCTGGTTTGACCACAAGATGGCAGGCGGGAGTGTGAGTACAGGACTTGACAGCAGCTTATGGCTCTAGAAACCGTTAGTCATGGGGGCGGGTTACAGGGAACCAGGAAGGTTATAAATAGGACAGGAGGGTTCCAGAAAGTTCCAGTCTTGGGAGGAGCTCAGAAGGAGAGGACTCGGTGAAGGAGTATGGACAGTGCGGAGAGCTCAACTAGGTGACTGAGGAGAAAAGGAGTCAGGGGGGTGGCCCCGACACTTAAAACCGCAGAACAGACGAGGCCCCGGGGGTACCAAATTGACGATGACCTCTGACCGGTGAAGTGCTGGCGGTAGATAGGCCTAGGGCGGCCCCAGTGACAGAACTGTGAGAAATGTCACAATGACAGAAGAAAGGTGTGTGTACCCGGGCTTGAATACGAAGAGCTGTGGAAATGCTGCAGTGTATTGCTGAGGTCGTCAGAAGGACGGCCAATAAGCTTGGACCTGTTGTACCCTAAATCTGCCTCTGTCTCGTGTCTGTGACGTCTGTTCGCGGTAAACAGGGGACCACCCCCCAAGCTGGGCCACCTTCCTACATTTGGCGTAGTCGGCAGGATCGCTGCCACCAATACTTCAACTTCAGCGACAAACCTGCGACAGAAGAAAACAAAAGGACTTGAGCTGCTTTATTGGTGGATTATAAATTTGGGACTTGGTTTCTGTCACTAGAAGAACCAGAGCGGTACCAGAACTGGAAAGATGGCTGTGGCGATTTGGCGCCAAAAAGAGACACAGACATTGCTAATTGAACTGGAAGATCCAGGGCTATAGCAAACCCGCCCCTGGGGGGAGTGGTGTTCATCTTGAGACAACCGCCCCTTCATGTTGGACCCTGGAAGATGGGTGGAGAAACCGACCACCGCACCACCCAAGAACAGGAGTGGCAGGGGTGGAGAGACCTGCTGCAACTGTTTGGTGCCATTCAGTTACTGGACACCGGATGGAATGAGACGAGACGCTGTGGCTGTCGTGGTATCGGACGCCTGGAATGGCGGTGGCGCCAGGAAATCGAGCATCGTCGGGAGACCTGCCCAGGGAGCCTCCCCGCGGAACCACTGAGCCTGGAGGCCGACCATGCCGGATGGCGGGATGAAGATCAACGGCTGGGAAAGGAGCGGAGGGAGAGCCTGCTGGGAGCCGTGGCGCCTGGGAAGGTGAGCATGTACCGCTGGCGGCACCCCAGGCAAACCCCGTCCCCACGCTTCGTGTACCAGATAGACCTCGGGGCCCCGACATCAGTCCTCAGCCTCCCCGCCTGACTTCTCGCCCTTTGGTGTCTCCGGCTCCAGACGACTACATGGTCCTCGCCAGGCTGACCCCCACCACTTACATCGATCCAGAGCCACCCCACCTGGCGACACTTCGTGCTGTGGTGCCGGCACGAAACCAACCCGCGGCCGCCCCTGCCGTGCTCCATCTTCCGATGGCGGACTATTCATCGGGGCCTGCTGCCATGTTGGCCCCACTCCCGGTCACTGCTGTAATCGGGCTGCCAGCCACCACGGTTGACTCACTGGCATCTGTGGTTGCTGTTCCATCTGCGGCCGTGACTGCGGTCAACTTGCCAGTGCCCACGGCCGACCTTGGTTCCAGCTGCGGCCTCCCACGCGGCAACTCCGACTTCACTCCCGGAGCTGGCTGCAGCCTCCTCATCGGAATCTGTGGCCGCTCCTGCTCCACTCTTGACCATGACCGTGGCCCATCCATCGGACTCTGTGGCCTATACATTGGAATATGCGGCCGCCTCTGCTCCACTCTCGACCATGACCGTGGCCCGCCCACCGGACTCTGCGGCCTACACCGGACCCTCTGCTTGGGTTGCGGAGGTCATTGAGGGAAAGAAGGCTAGAGAACGGGAGATCTGGGGGCTACTCCATGAGAAAGGAGAGGCTGGCATGATGGCCCCATGGTACACCAGCCGGCTGGTATACACCAATGTGGAAAAAGGCTATGGGTTCATCTGGGACCTTGCCACTGGCCAAAAAGTGTATTTGAATGTGACTTCCATCCGTCACGGCCGGGCTCTGCAGGAGGGAGACTTGGTCTCCTACTATAAGGAGTACTGCCCCCTGTGGCTACTGTGCTGTTGCAGTGGTCGCCTATCCTGAAGACTATGAGCCCCCGTAAAAAGGACTCACAGAGACACCTCAAGTATCCCGGGGACTTCAAGGCTGTGAAGTCCCCTGTTGAGTTGGCAGAACATCGGCCGTCAGGAGATGGCCCGGACTACCGGGATTGGCGTGCACCGCTGTGCAGTCTACAGGACAGTTTTGCATCCACGTTAAGAGAAACGTTTTTTTTTAAGTAGTTTATAGTTTTCTCCTGATGCAGCGGAGATGCCTACGGGAAAGTGCTATTGTTAAAGGAAGGGGGAGTGTGCCTGCATTGTTTTCTTTATGTTGGTTTAAAAAAAAAGAGTAAAGAAAAAAAACACCAAAAAGGGGTTACTTATGCTATGAGTAAAATCTGGTTATACAAAAGTTGGTTTAATGTATAATATGCATAAGGAATATGCAACAGGTCCTGGGTACGAGGTATGTGTGATGAAGAAGCCGACCATAGCTTTTTAAATTGAAGGACAAAGAGATGGAAGATATAGAATCAGACAATGGTCCCAAGCCAGGTCCTTGACACCACGGACACCCCAGAAAACAGTTGAGGGTGACAGAAGGGGAGAGTAGTGGGAGGTACACGCCATAGAGTAATCCGGGTGCACCTGACCCAACTTGAAAGAAGTTGTCGTGTGGCGTGCGCGCCGGCGAGTAGAAGTAGGCTACTCAGAGCATGGTGCTCCCGGTTTTGTTCGGCCCCTGCATGTGGCGGGTTTGGCCTAACAACCGGTTCGAGATCAGAATGTAGAAAAGTTTTAGGACAATGAAGGTAGGGACGATTGTCGGGGATGACAATGGATAAAGGAAGGGAGAATGTGGGGAAGGTGACCGGACGAAAGGACTTGTCAGAAGAAAGAGGGGACGATTTGTGCACTTTAGACAGATATAATGACAGAAGGGAAACAGCTAGGAAAAGTGTAGAATGGGTGCAGTACCCTGGTTTGACCACAAGATGGCAGGGGGGAGTGTGAGTACAGGACTTGACAGCAGCTTATGGCTCTAGAAACCGTTAAACATGGGGGGCGGGGTTACAGGGAACCAGGAAAGTTACAAATAGGACAGGAGGGTTACAGAAAGTTCCAGTCATGGGAGGAGCTCAGAAGGAGAGGACTCAGTGAAGGAGTACGGACAGTGCAGAGAGCTCAACTAGGGGACTGAGGAGAAAAGGAGTCAGGGGGGTGGCTCTGACAAGTAAAACCGCAGGACAGACGAGGCCCCGAGGGTACCAAATTGACGACGACCTCTGACCGGTGAAGTGCTGGCGGTAGATAGGCCTAGGACGGCCCCAGTGACAGAACTGTGAGAAACGTCATAATGACAGAATAAAGGTGTGTGTACCCGGGTCCGAATACGGAGAGCTGTGGAAGTGCTGCGGTGTATTGCTGAGGACGTCAGAAGGACGGCCAATAAACTTGGACCTGTTGTACCCGAAATCTGCCTCCGTCTCATGTCTGTGACGTCTTTTCGCGGTAAACAGGGGACCATCCCCCAAGCTGGGCCACCTTCCTACAGTAGGATGGTAACCAGTGCTTGTAGGACCCTGATGAAGTAAACCGCTGATTTCTGAAACGCATAAGATAGTTTGGTCCATACGGCACCTCATACTTGCAGTAGTCACCTGGGCTACACGTGACCACCAACATCATGCAGGTCCTGCAATCAGCGGTTGGATGTAGGGTTGCAGCGCTAGAGTCGTGGGTTCAAATCCAACCAAGCATAGCATATACAAAGAGTTTGCATCTTCTCCCTTTGTTTGTGTGGGATTTCTTTGGGTAATTCTACTTCCTCCCACACTCCAAAGATACAGTATACTGATAGTAGAATTAGATTGTGAACCCCAATGGGGACAGTGCCATTAAAGTCTGTGTAGGTCTGTGGAATTAATGGTGCTATATAACTGAGTAAAATAAATTAATAAAATATATAAAGATTCAAGGGAAGAGTAATCCAACACTGTTTTTGGGCTTATTATTATTTTGAGAAAACAATAGAGGGAAAATAGTAGGGAAAAACAACAGCTCCTTGCCAGATGAAGTAACATCATCCAGAGCCATCTCAGTCTTGGATGTCGGCAAAATAGAAAAAGGTGGGGGAGGTTTCTTCTCCCACCTTTCTATTATTTTGTTTTGATTTATGAAATGGACTTAAAACAACACTAGCCATTTTTACATGCATTTTTAATGGTAATTTTCAGCTGCATTTCACAGTACCAGCAAGGCCTATGAAATTTAAGAAATCGCATGTGCACATATTGTTTTTTGTCATCAGTGTTTTGTGCTTTGCATTGTTTTTTCGACATAGAGCATTTCACTTCTTTCATTGTTTTCTCATCATTTTTCATCCATTGACTTGAATTGGTGGTAAAAAAAATGCTAATAAAATGCACCAAAAATGCAGGTATCTTGTTTTGCCGTGGCTTTTTTTTTTGTGCCAAAACCTGAGTGTATGGAATAGGACTTTCTTTCCAACACTAAACTTTACCAGCATGCACAAAAGACAAATCTAGCATGCCAAAACCGCCGCAAAAAATGCATAAAAAATGCAAGAAAAATCAAGGCAAGCATGCTTTTTTTCTGCAGCTTCTTTCCTGCCAAGATATCAGGCTTTAACGCAGAAAAAAAAACTGAAAAAAGGCCTAGTGTAAACTTACCCTTAAACTAGCAATCTTTAACGAGGAGCCGTAGGTCCAAGAGGAGGAACAGGTTGATGTGTCGGTATGGGTGGAAGAGGCAAGTGAGAAGTAATCTAACACTGTTTATTTTTTTAAGGAAATGACTTCAAAGAATAAAGAATGAACACAAAATAAACTAACAAGCTACAACCAGGGGGCTTGGTCAAGCTGGAAGAAGAGGTGGAGAAGGTGGTTGCGTAGGTGGAAGAGGCAGAGGAGGAGGTAGCCAAAACAGTTTACTGTTTTTTTTTATTTAGGAAAGAGGCACCCAATTGAAATGAAAGGCAAACAGAGTTGAAGACTGGCTGGGTAAGGCCAAATATAGGGAAAAGTAATGTGGGATCCACGCTTGTTTGATTTTAAGGAACGTTTGCTTCCATATTATGAATGTGGACAGGCAGATGTGCCTGTCTGTGTTGATGACTCCTGCCATGCTAAGCACACATTCCTACAGTACAATTGTCTCAGGCCAGCACCGCCAAGGCATAAAGGGCAAGCTCAGGCCATGTGTTCAATTTGGAGACCCAGAATTTAAATGGGGCAGCCCATCTTTTAGTACATGGAGACATGTGGATGTGTACTCTACCACCATGTTGTTGCAACGCTGCCTCCTCCTAATACGGGTTGTATCAGATGGTGGTGCCAGATGTTGTGGTGAGCTCATAAAGTTTTGTTACATGTTGGCCATGCTGAGGTGCTGGTAGAGCCTCAGCTGTGTTGGTGAATTCCTCCTCTGCCTTGTTGTTCAATTTATCCCCATTGTCAGATGAGAAAGCCATTAGTAATTTTTCTACCAGCATGTGCTTGTAGTCACACATTTTGAGATCCCTCTCCAGTGATGGTACTGATGGTATGTTGTCCTCATAGCAGGCATCCAGCAGAGTGGCCACACAGTAATCTGCACTGTTAACATTCCACGCAAATTGGCAGTCTTTGAGCAAGCACTGCAGCATGGTATAGCTGTGATGGCTCCGGAAGTGCTCACAGTCAAAAAGCATGTTGGCTGGCTGCTCTGCAGCCTTTCATCAACCCTTATTAGACTGGCGAACCCAAAAATGAAAATACAGTTAAAAGTCTGTGTTTGGGTTTTCGTAAGGGACCCTAGGTGTTTAGTACGGACTCCAGATTTTCCAGCTTGGGTTTACGCATCAATATTAATAAGTAATCCTATTTAACTTCATCTCAATCATTATAACAAATGGTTTCAGCATTAGTTTGTTAAATAAACCATCAACTCATCACACTAAAAACAAGCTCCTACTCAGGTTTGTTAGCTGTCAATGGAAAAACGAGGGGTTTATTTGATATTGGCAGCCCAAATGCTGTGGAAAAATGCCATGGTACCCCAAATGAAGAAAAAAAATCAGTGCTACTAAAGCCAAACGGCCTCATCCCTTCTGAACTCAGTGTGAGTAGAAAGCAGTTAGCATCCACATGTATGGTATTTCTGTAGAGGGAATAACCCACCTAACAATATACTGTAAGGTCTGTATATCTCTAGAAACACAAGCTGTTCACAAGGTAATGGGCACTAAAAAGGCATATATGCAATTTCACTTTGCAACATCTACTCTGTATATGTTTGTACAAATTATATATTGTTCAAAATAATCATTACACCCATGTTACTAATTCAATGTAAGGTGTGATTTCCTCAGGGGTTTTACAAATGGCACCTGCAAACTATTTCAGGAAAAACTGTGTTACAAAAGTTAAATGGCATCCTTTTTCTTCTGAGCATTGCACATTGTACTAAAACAGAATTTTCTATAAAAACAGGTAGTTTTCTAACAATGTTTAAGGTATTGCTGAATGTGGGATAAATTGTGATCAAATTGTTTGTGCAATTTTCTCCTTTTACCACTTTTGAAAATTAATGCTAACTCTAAGGCTAAAACTAGATTTTATTGCAAAAATTTTTTATCTTCATGGCCCAATGGTATAAAAACTTTATGAAACATGTGTACTTTAAGTTTGTTCACTACATCCCTATATAAATTCCAAGAGGGATGTAGTTTCCAAAATGGGTTAATGTTTGGGAATTTTCTTAAATATAAGCCGCCTCAAAGTCACATCAAAACTGAAGTGGTTCCTAAAACAATTGGTTTTGTAACATCTTTTGAAAATAATGAAAAATTGCTGCTAAACTTTTAAGCCTTCGAACATCTTAGAAAAAAAAGATGTTTTAGAAATTATGCCAACTCTACATATAGTAAATATTACTTATCAACTGTTTTTGTAATATGACTATCAATTTCAAGGGCATAAACATGACAAGTTCAAAAATAGCAATTTTTTCTAAATTTCAGCAAATTTCAAATATTTCTAAATAAAGGTAAATCATTTCACAAATGTATATTTCATTCAAATTTATATTTAAATGTCATATGATAAATGTATCATTTACTATAAGTATACAGCGTCATGAAAAAATCAGTATCAGAGACACTGAGATAAATAGAAGCATTCCAACGTTAAAGCCAGATAAAGTCACTTGTCAGATTTGAAAAAAAATTGTCCTGGTTAGGAAGATGAAAACTGTCGTATGCGTGAAGGAGTTAAGGCATGAGGACACTCTATATCTTAGAATGGGGCATCTAATTTAAGCAGCTAAAGAAAAATTGATGTTCTAAATTCTATTAGTTGAGTATATTATTGTGACTGTAAGGAAACTAATACAACAAACAAATCATAATTAGCCTTAGAAAGACATGCTAATATAATTCTCCTGCCATGCTCAACATAATTAACTTAACATGTAACTCACAGATAATGACTTTTTAAGTGCATAATTTTAATATTTGTAGATTTCATATCTAACACAGTGAGACACTTATTGTTAATTATAGGGAAACTATTAAAATGTAAACTTAACAAGTGCTACATGTTTACTTGCTAGGTATGTAATTATTTAGGATGAATGTTGCTATTAACCATATCAATATTTATTCTTCAGTTTCTTAGGGAAAACATAACATTCATCAATGCAAATTGCTATAAAGTAATGTATTTGCTGAACTCAACTTCTGCGAGGCCCCATTAGGCAAGAAATGTGGCTGGACATTGGTTGACATAGGGAATTGAGAGGTAGCAGCTGCACTCATGCCTTAAGGCCCCATTACACATAAAGATGTCCCAGTGATCCCACCAGCGATCCGGCATGATGGGATCGCTGGGACATCGTTAGGCTGATTGCTGGTGAGCTGTCACAAGACAGCCCCTCCACTGATCAGGACCAGCGACTCTGGACTCTGGCTTCTAATATAAACATTGGGTATCCAGGAGCCATGGCTCCTGGATACCCGCTGTTTACCTTGGAAACCGGTGTACACAGTCGCTGTACAGAGCCGCGCGACTACTGGATACCAGCTGTTTACCTTGGAAACCAGCATGTACGCCGGTTTCCAAGGTAAACAGCGGGTATCCAGGAGCCACGGCTTCTGGATTCCTGGTGTTTACATTAGAAACCAGCGTCCAACGTCGCTGATCGCTGGTCTCTTGCTGGCGCATGCAGCGATGCGCGCTGGCCAGCGGGAGACCAGCGATCGAAAAACGGCTCAGGCTGATGCTGCAGGGGGGCCGATCGCTGATCCCGGTCACACACAGCAATCTTGCTGGCGAGATCGCTGTGGCGTCACAAAATCAGCGATCTTGCTAGTGAGATCGCTGTGTGTGACGGGGCCTTTAGTGTCTAAGGAACTCAGAGGTCTATCTGGAATGTTAGAATCATAAATGAAGCATATGGTCTGTGAATGAACCATCTTACAGATTCTACATTGGGACCTTGGAGCTTCTATAGACTATGACTGCTTGAGAGATACTTTATAGCTAAGACAGAAGGTGTGATTGCGTGAATAGTCATCTCCATGGATCAGCTCATTGTTCTTAATCATACTGGGTGCTGTTATTTTCATAAAGTAAGTTGTTCATGTACCTATCTTCCTAAATAACTTTAGTTTTGAAATATACTACTATGTGATAAACAGTAACTTACAATCGGCAATGAAAAAATTATTTGTGCCATTATTTCTCGTAATACTAATCATTATATTTCAAGGGCCCAATGTGCAGAAATGAAAACAGGAAAAATATTTATTTTAACCTACTTTAAAATAAGTTACCGTATTCATCCATAAATTTACAGGGTTGCAGTCAGTAGCTGCAAAGCTTCTTTACTCCATTAATCTCTGTTATGTGATCTGGTCTTCTATATCTTTGACTTAATTTGACTTCTTAGATAAAAATAAGAACACCCCAGCAGAATGTCCCATACTGCTCTGTTAGGGATGACGGAACGCACTAAATATTAAATAACAGAAAGTGCGCTCGCCGCCCGGGGTCCACCGTGCAGAGGTGTTAAACTGCTGCTATATAATGGCAGATGCGCTATATGGCGGTATAGCACACGCGGGTTATATGTCACCCGATGTGCACTGGCGAGCTCTGCTAACCTCACAGAGACGCCTAAGTTATAAACATAAATGCCGAGCCTGAAGACCTCACAGGTCTCAGCGGTGTGCACACACGGTATAACGTCACAGGACTAGGCCCAAGACACAGGGTCAATGTCCGTCTAGACCTACCATGCGTGCGGCGTTGCTACCGCGGATGCCAACAAGTGCTGCTGACTGCAGCGTGGCGACCGACTGCTGACTGCAGCGCGCCACACGACAATGCCCAAGAGGGGGAGCACTGTCAGACGCTAATGTTGTAAGATGTGAACTGTGGCCTGTAGTGCGCAACTGACTGGCGCTGACTCTATGACTAAGTCCCTATCCACACACATAATATCAGAGGGAGGGGATCTTAATGAGTCATTCGCAGGCACATACATCCATCATCATTTGCACAGATAGCAATTAGAGTCTACTGTATACTAGTACATGGCCGAGTGGCCATGCGGGCCTTTTATAGCCGTGCGCTTCCAGGACCTTCCAGATCTCTGAGATGGACCAATCAGATCCGGAGAAGGACCTGAGCACGTGACTCCCGATCTCCAATGAGAGATCGTCTCGTGAGCATGCCCAGTAGCACGATGAGAGGACTTAGCCTCTGGAGTGGCTTGCTGCAGGACAGCCTGCATTGCTATTGCTGACCAAGAGGTGGCAGCAACAACCACTCCTACAGAGCTGGTCTGAGCAGAGCGTCTGGGATGCCGAGATTGCTGTGCAGGCTCCTGAGCGGTCGGTGGAGAATGGGAGACTGCTGGATGCAAGGCTCTTGATTCCTGCTGTGCAGTTGCAGGAACTCGATGCCTAACATTACCCCCTCCTAGGGCCCTCTCCCCTCAAAAGCCGCGATCAGGAGCGGGGCACTGGCTCCCAGGTCCGGGCCTCTGGACCATGACCCTTCCAGTCTACCAAATAAATTTTTTTTGCCATGCACAATCCTGCGTCCCACAATGGCATTGACCTCAAACTCATCCGAAGACAAGTCTGATGTCCCAGCAGATGACTGGGAGAACCGTGCCATGCGAACAGGCTTGAGAAGAGACACGTGGAAGACGTCAGAGATGGCCAAGTGTGGTGGAAGAGCCAGGCGGTAGACCACTGAGCTGATCCGCTCGAGGACTTTGAAGGGACCAATGTATCGCGGCGCGAACTTGGTGGACTCGGCCTGCAGCTTGATATTTCGAGCAGAGAGCCACAAGTCGCCGGGGGAAAAGGTTGGAGAGTGGCGCCGATGTGTGTCGGTGGACACCCTCATTCTTTCTTTAGAGGCTCGAATAGCATCCTGGGTGCAAACCCAAATGTCGTGAGTCTCCACTGCCCAGTCTGCCACCCTGGAATCAGTGGAAGACACTGGCATCGGGACAGGGACGTGCGGATGCTGGCCGAAATTAAGAAGGAACGGCATCTGACCAGTGAAATCAGCCACTGCATTATTCAGGGCAAATTCAGCAAATGGTAGTAAGGATGCCCAGTCATCCTGCCTAGCAGAGACTAAATGTCGCAGGTACGTGACCAGAGTTTGGTTGGCTCTCTCAACCAAACCGTTCATCTCGGGATGATAAGCAGAGGACAGATTTGGCTCAATACTGAGTAAACTGCAGAGCTCCCTCCAAAACCGAGACACGAATTGGGCACCTCGGTCACTAACAATTTTGTCTGGCATGCCATGCAAGTGGAATACATGTTTTATGAACAGTGTGGTAAGACCACGAGCGGAAGGCAGCCGCGCGAGTTGCACCAGATCCACCATTTTAGAAAAATGGTCGGTGACCACCCAGATGACCGTACTGCCACCAGACTTGGGCAGGCCAACCACAAAATCCATGCCAACCATCTCCCAAGGTCTGTCTGCCACCGGCAGAGGATACAGTAACCCAGCCTGCCTCTGTCTAGAGGACCTGTTCCGCGCACACGAGACGCATGCCTGTATCTAATCCTTCGGGTCCCAGGCCATGTGCGGCCACAAATAAGACCTTGTCAGGTGTTCTGTGGTCCACTTATTGCCGAAGTGACCACCCACCCTGGACGCATGTGCCCATGCCGGAACCTCTGGCCGTAGCTGAGGAGGTGCAAAGGTCTTGCCCGGCGGCACTGACTTGAGAGCAACTGGGGCCATGGTCCTGAAACTCTCAGTAGGGAGAATTAGCCAAGGCTCAGCCTCCTCTTCCTCTGCTGAAACCACTGACCAACAGACAGGTAGTGCAAGGTGAAGTGGAAGCGGGAGAAGAAGAGCGACCACCTAGCTTGACGAGAGTTCAAGCACTGAGCCGTTTGTAAATAGACCAGGTTTTTATGGTCCGTATACACCTGGAAGAGAAACCGGGCTCCCTCCAGGAGATGTCTCCACTCGGAAAAGGCCAACTTCATTGCTAGCAGATCCCTGTCCCCGATGGAGTAGTTCTTCTCCGCCGGTGAGGTCTTTGAAAAGAAAAAGCAGGGATGCTTCCAACCTTGAGCATCCTTCTGAAAAAGGACTGCTCCTGCATTGATGGAAAAAGCATCCACCTCTAGGATAAAAGGTTTATCCACATCGGGACGGTGAAAGATCCGAGCGCCGGCAAAATGGATCTTCAGAGACGAGAAGGCCTTGGAGACCTGTTCGGACCAAGCCTTGGGATTAGCTCCTTTTCTAGTGAGGGCAACCAGAGGAGCTACCAGTGTGCAGAAGTGGGGAATGAACTGGCGGTAATAGTTGACGAACCCCAAAAAGCGCTGCACCGCTTTGATTGAATGGGACTCCTGCCAGTCCATTACCGCTTGCAATTTGGCAGGATCCATAGCCAACCCCTGGGCCAAGATGATGTAGTCCAGGAACGGCAAGGACTCCTGCTCAAACTGGCACTTCTCCAGCTTGGCGAAGAGAGAGTTCGCCCGCAGACAGTCGGGTCTTCACAGACGTCTCTTCAGTGGGAGGTCAAATCTGGCAAAAAGATGAGGATGTCATCCAGATAGACCACCACCGAGGTAGAGAGCATATCGCAGAAGACGTCGTTAACAAAATCCTGGAAGACAACAGTTGCATTACAGAGGCCGAAGGGCATGTCCAGATATTCATAGTGGCCATCCCTGGTATTAAAGGCTGTCTTCCACTCATCTCCTTCGCGAATGCGGATCAGGTTGTACGCCCCCCGTAGATCTAATTTTGTAAAGATCCGGGCCCCTCGCAAGCTGTCAAATAACTCAGAGATCAATGGGAGAGTGTACTTGTTTTAACTGTTATGGCGTTGAGACCTCTGTAGTCAATGCAGGGACGTAACTCTCCACTCTTCTTCTGCACAAAGAAGAGCCCTGCACCAGCCGGCGACACCGACTTTCTGATAAAAACTCTTGCCAGGTTCTCCCGGATATATTGAGACATAGTCTCCATCTCGGGGAGTGATAGTAGATACACGCAGCCTCTAGGAAGTTCCGTGCCTGGCAATAGATCTATCGGACAATCGTAAGGACGGTGCGGTGGAAGCGTCTCCGCAGATTTTTTAGAGAAGACGTCCGCGTACTGGTGGTATGGTTTGGGAAGCGCGCAGAGATCCGCGGGCAATTCAGTGAAGGCTACCTGAACACTATCCCTCAGGCACCTTCCCTCACAGTCCTTGCTCCAACCCAGTATATTCCCCGAAGCCCAATCAATATGAGGGGAATGGCAACGGAGCCAGGGAACTCCGAGAAGCACCTGGTCGATGCCATCTGGCAAAATGAACAGGGACAAAATCTCACAGTGGGATGGTGAGAATGAGAGCCCGAGTGGTGCTGTCTGGTGGGTATCCTGAGATGGTAAAGGTGCACCATTAACCACCCTGATGGTCAAGGGTCGGGCAGTAACACCAGTGGAATAGCGTGCTTTTGGATGAAGGACGAGGACATAAAGTTCCCTTCTGCCCCGGAATCCACGGTGACCTCTGCCTCCCAGGTGGAAGCTCGGCTATCTAAGGTCCCACGGAATATCTGTTTGGGAGAGAAAGGTTTCATATCTGATAGACCCCCCCCTACGACCACTAGACGTGATAGTTTTTTCAACTGCAGTGAACACGTGTTAGCCGAGTGACCAAACTGCCGGCACTGGTAACAGAGTGCGGAGCTTCGTACCGAATGCGGCTTGGAACCGGCGTGAGACACCTCCATAGGTTCAGAAGGTATCACCTCATGAGCGGGAAATTTTAGAGGCTCGGAGAAGGTGGGAGCCAACATAACCCTTTGCCTGGATTGCGCATGCTCCAGCCCGCGCTCCGTAAACCGGAGATCAATGCGGGTGGAAATGGCAATCAACTCCTCCAGAGTTGTGGGGACCTCTCTGGTTGCTAGAGCATCCTTGACATGCTCCGCTAACCCTCTCCAAAACACAGGAACGAGTGTCTTATCAGGCCACTCCAGCTCGGAAGCCAATGTCCAGAATCGGATGGTGTAATGGCTGACCGAGAGGGACCCCTGTGTTAGGGCTAATAGTTGGAGACAGGTGTCGTGAGTGATCCGTGGTCCCAAAAAGACCAGCTTAATGGATGTGAAAAACTGAGCGACGCTCAGAACCATGGGGTCATCACACTCCCGCAATGGCGTAGCCCACTTTAACGCCCTGCCTGACAGGAGAGAGACAATAAACCCCACCTTAGCCCGCTCTGTAGGGAACCGTGCGGCCAGTAGCTCAAGCGGAATAGAGCACTGGCTCACAAATCCCCTACAGGTGGCACTATCACCCGAAAACTTGTCGAGCAGCGGGAGTCAGGATAATGTCAGTGCCGGTGTGAGCGTGGGCATATGTGAGACAGCCTCTGCGACTGCCTGAACAGCGGCCGCAGTGGCATTTGCAGATGAGGTGGGACTCTTGAGAGCCGCCAACCTGCCCTCCAGCTGCCAAATGTACTGCAGTAGTTGCTGCTGATCTGCCATTACTATCCAGACCCAGGCGCTAGTATAATGTTAGGGACGGCGGAAAGCACTAAATATTAATTAACAGAAAGTGCGTTCGCCGCCCGGGGTCCACTGTGCAGAGGTGTTAAACTGCTGCTATATAATGGCAGACGCGCTATATGGCGGTATAGCACACGTGGGTTATACGTCACCCGATGTGCGCTGGCGAGTTCTGTTAACCTCACAGAGATGCCTAAGTTATAAACATAAATGCCAAGCCTGCTGACCTCACAGGTCTCAGCGGTGTGCACACACGGTTTACGGTCACAGGACTAGGCCCAAGACTCAGGGTCAATGTCCATCTAGTCCTACCGTGTGTGTGGCATCGCTACCGTGGACGCCAACAGGTGCCGCTGACTGTAGCGAGGTGATCGCTAACACCTTCAGCACCGCTACATCTGGGAACCAGCATCTATACAATTCTGCACCTCTCCTCATCCATTGCGCCCACACTGCCCTGGGACTACAGCTCCCTCTGTGGGGAGCTACACCATCTTTGCTGCACTACACCATCAGTCCCGGTGGATCTGCACGCAGCGTTGGCTCAACATCTTACTTGCCAAACACCATGGGTGGCGTCACGAACTATTCAACTATGCTATAACACTACTGACATCACCGCATTGATATTGGGCGCCCAGGGCCACGGACCGGGTCGCCGCTGCTGTGACACATCCCCCTGACACCGGCCCGGTACCGAGTACACCGCTGCCCTGGGTGTGAGGGCGACCCAGGTCCATGGCCTGATTATACTGTGACGACTCCTGGAGTGGACCGTCTGGGTCGTGACCCTCCCAGGGCGAGCTGACCTAGTGAAGACCACCCCCTATACAGGGAGTGTCAGGGGCAAGCCCCAGGGGGTGAGGTACCATGACTGCTGGCACAAGGCGGCCGGCTCACAGGAGACACGAGTGGGTGAGTGTGTCTGCAGGAACGTGTAAAGCGTGGACACGGGAACACGTGGTATACAGAGACTTCATACGTCCGGGTGTGAGTGAAGCAGGATGCGTGCAAGGAGCACGTCAGAGCACTGAGTCAGGCAGCAGGTGTGCCAGGAGGTGTTACAGAGTACAGGAGCAGGGTGTGTGCCAGAGGGCACAACTGAGCATAAGAGAGAGTGCAGGATTGGAACGTGTGACAGGAGGCATAACTGAGTAAGAGACAAGGCATGGGGTTTGAGTGTGTGCCAGAAGGCACAGCTGAGTGTAAGACAGAGCACAGGATCAGAGTGTGTGCCAGGAGGCACAACTGAGTACAAGACAGAGCACAGGATCAGAGTGTGTGCCAGGAGGCACAACTGAGTACAAGGCAGAGCACAGGATCAGAGTGTGTGCCAGGAGGCACAGCTGAATGTAAGACGGAGCACAGGATCAGAGTGTGTGCCAGGAGGCACAACTGAGTACAAGGCAGAGTGCAGGTTCAGAGCATGTGCCACGAGGCACAACAAAGTGCAAGGCAGAGGACCTGAATACAGCGTACAGCCAGGCAGGGACACGCAGATCAAGCCAGGAAGCACAACAATAATCAGGCACCACCTCTAGGAAGAGGTGGCCTGATATAGCACATGATCACGAGAGCTTCCGGGTCAAGTCCTCCACTACCATAGAGAGGACTGACCTGGAGACCGTGAAAATGAGGATGAATGAACTCATGGAGATCAACATCCAACACTGTGGAGACACCATCACGTGTTTCTCAACGCAAGCGATGACTAGCCAGGTCTTTACCCGGGAGGGAACAACCACGGGAAGGGCAGTCTCCAATGAAGGAAACCACCTATGCCAAAACATGGTATCCATCCACAGACAGCTGTTTCAGGGTATTGCCCCTCATCAGTGTGGAGTAGGAATCTGGCATTGCTCCTACTGGCCTAGTAGAAGACTGTGAAAATGAGAATGAATGACCTGGAGACCAAACTGAGAAAAGCGCGCAAGAGCAGACATAACATGGAGGAGACAGGGACCTAGGTACGAGAGGTGCGCTTGCGCACCCAGCGGGACTCCCGGAGTGGCCGCGGCTCCGGAAGAGATGACGTTGGGACCAAGGTCCCGCCCCCAGGTGAGCACGGCGTGACAGTACCCCCCCTTTACGTCCCCTCTTTCTTAAACTGGAGAGGAACTTAGAGAAAATCTGGGGTGCGTGGATATTCTTCCTGGGTTCCCATGACCTTTCCTCGGGGCTAAAACCCTTCCAATCAATCAAGAACATGGTTCTCCCTCTTACCTTCTTCATGGCAAAAATGTCATTCACACACAACTGAGTATGAGACAGAGTACAGGGTCAGAGCGTGTGCCAGGAGGCACAACAGAGTGCAAGGCAGAGGACCCGAATACAGCATACATCCAGGCAGGGACACAGCAGACAAAGCCAGGAAGCACAACAATAATCAGGCACCTCCCCTAGGAAGAGGTAGCCTGATATAGCACATGCCACGAGAAGTGGTGAGTTCTCCTTCAATGGATGTCTTCAAACAGAGGCTGGACAGACATCTGACTGGGATGATTTAGCGAATCCTGCTTTGAGCAGGGGGTTGGACCAGATGGCCCAGGAGGTCCCTTCCAACTCTGCGATTCTATGACCGACTCAGCCGCCACACGACAATGCCCAAGAGGGGGAGCCCTGCCGGAAGCTAGTGCTGTAAGATGTGAACTGTGGCCTGTAGTGTGCCAATGACTGGCGCTGACTCTATGACTAAGTCCCTATCCACACACGCAATATCAGAGGGAGGGGATCTTAATGAGTAATTCGCAGGCACATGCATTCATCATCATTCACACAAATAGCAATTAGAGTCTATACTAGCGCATGGCCGAGCGGTCATGCGGGCCTTTTATTGCCGTGCGCTTCCGGGACCTTCCAGATCTCTGAGATGGACCAATCAGATCCGGAGAAGGACCTGAGCACGTGACTCCTGATCTCCAATGAGAGATCGTCTTGTAAGCATGCCCAGTAGCGCGATGAGAGGACTTAGCCTCTGGAGTGGCTTGTTGCAGGACATCCTGCATTGCTATTACTGACCCAGAGGTGGCAGCAACAACCAATCCTACAGAGCTGGTCTGAGCAGAGCATCTGGGATGCCGAGATTGCTGTGCAGGCTCCAGAGCGGTTGGCGGAGAATGGGAGACCGCTGGATGCAAGGCTCTGGATTCCTGCTGTGCAGTTGCCGGAACCCTACATCTAACACTGCTCAGTGTGACCTTTTCTACTTCTAATGCTTGTATGTGGAGATTTCATGCTTGCTGAACTGATGTGTGTGTATGTTAAAAATATGAACTTTGAAATGTAGTCCTCTTGGTTGATTAAAACAAGGCATCACTTTCATAGCTAAGGCTCTGCTTTGGCCTTAACTGTACATTTCAGACAAGGAGTTATGATTGATAAGCAGCTTATACCTAAATTATATATGGATATTTCATATTAAAACATTATATGCTTTAAGTGCAGCAGCAAAAAAAAATAATTTTCACTTGTGCAGTGTCAATCGAGGAACCGCGCATGTGCCGTGACATTGGGCAACTGCAGCTGCCGGCTTGACACTGCAAGTGCGGGATTCCAATTATGTTGGTGTAACCAGGGAAATCAATCAAATTGAGTGGTCAGCGACACCTGTGACTGAACAGAAAATGAAGCACACCCCTATGTCTAAATGAGCAGGTACTATATAAAGTACTTTTTGCACATGATTAGACCGCCATTTTTAATGAAGAAAGACATGTTTGTGATGCACATTGCATCACTAACAATGCACTGGGGACTGTTTATGCTTGAAATGACGTGACAGGTTTCTTTAATGTGTCTCAGTTCTGCCATAACATTTTTTACTAGAGATGAGCAAAAATATTGAAGTTCACATTCAACAATTTTTTTTTATTGATTTGTATCCTATTGTCTTAAAGAGATGACTAAAATGTTCTGTGGTCTCTAAGGACTACAGTTAGGTCCATATATATTTGGACAGAGACATCATTTTTCTAATTTTGGTTCTAGACATTACCACAATGAATTTTAAACAAAACAATTCAGATGCAGTTGAAGTTCAGACTTTCAGCTTTCATTTGAGGGTATCCACATTAAAATTGGATGAAGGGTTTAGGCGTTTCAGCTCCTTAACATGTGCCACCCTGTTTTTAAAGGGACCAAAAGTAATTGGAAAAGTGACTCCAAGGCTATTTCATGGACAGGTGTGGACAATCCCATCGTTATGTCATTCTCAATTAAGCAGATAAAAGGCCTGAAGTTGATTTGAGGTGTGGTGCTTGCATTTGGAAGGTTTTGCTGTGAAGGAAACACAGGGTCAAAGGAGCTCTCCATGCAGGTGAAACAAGCCATCCTTAAGCTGCAAAAACAGAAAAAACCCATCCGAGAAATTGCTACAACATTAGGAGTGGCAAAATCCACAGTCTGGTACATCCTGAGAAAGAAAGAAAGCACTGGTGAACTCATCAATGCAAAAATACCAGGGTGCCCACGAAAGTTGTCTCTGTCCAAATATATATGGACCTAACTGTATATCCAACCCATTTCAAGCTCTTTATCAGAATCACAGCCTTAGTAATGTGAAAGTGACTTTAGCATTCACTCCTCAATGTTAAATTGCAATTAATGAAATTCTGAAAATCACATGAACTATAGAATTGCTAATGATATGCAAATGATGAAAAAAATTGAAGCAAAATGTTCAAAAACATTCTATTTTATTCATTAATTAATTATTAACTCTGCACTCAGAAATACACAAACTCAAACACCATTTCATGCTATCAATGAAGTTATTGAAGTTTGTTTAAGAAATGTTCTGCCACGTTGAATGCACCTGAGCTTGCATATCATCAAGATTGACTGCTGACAGCTCTCTTTGTAATTCTGACCAATGAAATCCCAAATGTGCATGACGGCACACAATTCCGGTTGAGTTGCAGGCCATGGTAGCATATTTAAGCAATGTAGGCTGCATACTGTAGAACAAGCAATATGTGGCATGGCATTGTTATGTTGAAAAACAATATTGTCATTGTCATTATTGATTTCACACTGTCAGCCTTGTCCCCTTACTGTGCTTGGGTACATTCAATGATGCCCTCCACAACCATCTACTGTAGCTGGTCTTCTTTCTCCTCCTCTCTCCTACTTCAAATACTGCTACATGTGACATTATCCATTAGGGTTCCCAACAGACCAAGAGTAAGAATGAACATATACTGTATCCCTTGATCCCTTGTTGCAACATTGTTATTGTGTTTTCTAATATAAATGAGGGGTATGACATCTCTGATACCTTGCTCAAATGGGATTATATTGGCACACAAACAAATGACTGGGAGCATATAGTTTCTTCCTGGCCACAGAAACAGGTATGGTTTATTACGCTGTAACAGAAGAGTTGGAGTATAGCAAGAAGAAGAAGATGATGATGACACTAACTAAGCACTACTTGAGGATGGTAACTGACTACCAGAAAAACTTGCATAATGCGAAAAGGTAGGAGAACAGATTAAGCCTTGCTCATATTCCTGGCTGCATAAACAGCAGATCTTTCACCAGAAGATTTTTTGGCACTTGGCGCACTCTTTATTGCCAATACTACCATGCTCCACTATTAATTACGTTATTAGCGTGTCAATCCAATCTGGTTCCCAGGTCCTGTCTGCCACACAATCATCATAATCATCTCATCCCTGACTCGACTGAAAGTTGTCTCAGTGTGTTAAATGTTCTGTGCTCCTTGACACCATTCTGATTACCATCTCTAGATTTGCCCTTACTCGGAATGCCCCTTTCACCACAGACAATAGAACCACCAACAGAAGTATTTAACTCTGGTCTTGCTGCTTCTACACTGCTGTCTCATTTGATTACAAACAATTCAATCTAATATAATAACTGGAAGTAATTGTGAATTTTTTTATAGTAACTGAAGTGCTGTGACTTAGTTGACTGAAACGGAGGTGTCACTGAGGGAATTGAAAGACCATAATGTGAAAGTTAAACTGTTATGGCTTTGATGGAGGACTGTTCAAAAGACTCAAGCTGACAGTGTCACTTTCAGAGGTAGCATCATCCTGCTGTAACTTAGATGTGCTTCCTCCTAAATGCTTGCTCGAAGCAAACAAGGCCAATTGTGACTTGCATTTGGTCATACTACTGCCTGGTGACTCTGTAAGTTAGACATTCACAGCTGAAATCAGAGGTTGACAAATCATTGGTGCAGTCTGCGCTGCCGCACAGGGAACCTGAATGTAACGTCAGTTGGAATGGTGCATTATCAAGAGATATTGAGCTGTAAATGGCCCATACATTGTTGTGGCAAAGGGGCCAGCTTCTGTCTGTGTCCAACAGTGAAAATAACTTGGCACTCAACTTATGATGTCCATGAATGGAAAGAATTTTTTTATTTAATGCAGTCTGTAAATGTTTCGGCCTACATGGCCTTCATCAGTCTGTTATATGACATGACAAGCAGTGGAAACTGCGCCCAGCTGCTAATTGCAACCACTGACCACTGATGATCCCCATTATAACAGGGAACCTGACAATGTGCCTCCATACCTCATATAACAGACTGATGAAGGCCATGTAGGCCGAAACATTTACAGAATGCATTAAATGAAAAAATTATTTCCATTCGTGGACGTCATAAGTTGAGTGCCAAGTTATTTTCACTGTTGTGCTTTGGTTTGAGTAACCTACTTGTGCACCCTACAGTAGTGCCACACTATATTTCACATGATTTCTGTCTGTGTCCAGACTTAGTTCAAATGTTAAATAAATGTGGACAAAACAGCAGCAACAGGTCGTAATATTGTTGGGGTGTGAACAGATGTAAAATGTCATTAAAAAAACTGGATTACAAAAAAAGAATGAGTGTTTTTGTAAGTGAACAGACATAGTACATTGATTTCCCCCATACTTAAAAAAGCCCTTAAAGGTAATCCCCTGACGAAAGACGTGGTCCGAAAGGTACGTCGGGATACGTGCCATACCTACACAGCTTACTATCAGGTGATTATGCCATTGCATCTTATATTATATGAAAAAAGGGGAATGAAGAACGGGAGAAGTCAGCTCACCATTTGCAGTCTCTTCCCAAGAATGAGTTCCACGCACGGAGCCACCTGGGCTGGGCGTGCAACTTCCAAAGAATGAAGAAAAAAGGGTACTTCAGCATAGAAAAATATGGAAAATATTCATAAAAACAGGCACAATGTGAAAAAAAAAAAGATCCCAGAGAGCTCCCAACCGAAGTGTTTCAACACTCCTATCTTAATCATGGTTGCAGCACTATACTACATGTGACATGCTGCTACTACAATACCTGCATCTAGATCCATACATATTTAACTCTCAGTGTACCCTCTTCCAATTTTTGGCATATACGTTTTCTTGTGCTTATCGCCTTAATATTTCTCTAAGCACCTTAGCACAGTGTACCTTCTTACACCAAAGATATACACCTTTGGTGTAAAGACTCTGGACTATCTTCTCTTGGTAAACTCTATGTACTTTAAAACTTTACTATTGGCCCCATTCTCTGGCAAGACTTGTCCACTTGGACACTATGATACTTGTTTTTACTAGGATTAGTAGGATTTTGCGTGCGTTGCGCCCTTTAGACGGTGCGCCGATGAATGCACCATCTTGCATTTTGGTGCACTTGGCGCACCATCAGCGCACGCAAAATCCTACTAGCGCATGGCCAGCGCACGGTTTGCACATCCTATGCTAAAGATAGGGTGTGCAGATCGCATGCAGCGATGTATGACACTAGGCGGAGATGACCAGAGGGGTCGTGGCAGGGGGCACTGCTTAGCGGTGCCATGCACTGCAGGCCAAAACGCTAGTGTGAAACTATCCTAAGAAGAGTAAAGTGCCACAGGTGGGAGTTCCAGAGCATTAGTGTCAAAGAATATATGTACTGGCCATACTGGCACACTAGTTCCCCTAAGGGGAAAAGAGATGCAAAACATCACGTTGAGTAAAGGACTCATGCTAGCTGAACTATAGTATTGAGCTGGGTTGAGGTGAAGTAGTGAGGAATACTGAAGACATTGGATAAGTAAATAAAGAGAAAAAAAGGTTTTTGAATATGTCAGAAAAATGTTACATATTGTCATGGAAACATTGAAAAGATATGTGCCCATTATCTACTGCACATATCCCTCTCCAAGTAAATGTTCAGTAAAATGTTTATTTTAAACTGGTGGTCTCCTTCCTTAAACTGTAATCAATCTGGTCCTGGCCAACCAGCAATATCAGTTACGTGTGGTCTGCATGGAGGTAGTGCCCTAACAGCACAAATCCACTCACCTTGCCAGGAACTCCATCTTCATGAAATGTGCTGGGGTGCAAGAGACAGGTACATCGACCATGGATATTCCCCAGTGAGACGTTACATCTATACAAAATGCAAATAGTAGAGGGCTAGATACGCTTCAATGACAGAAATATAACTTTTAATCTTTGCCGCTATGTTTATCAATAACAAAAAGAGGATGAATAAATTATTATTATTATACATTTTTTATTGTTATACATTTTTTTAGCACCATTTATTCCATGGCACTTTACATGTGAAACAGGCAAATATACACTCACTGGCCACTTTATTAGGTACACCATGCTAGTAACGGGTTGGACCCCCTTTTGCCTTCAGAACTGCCTCAATTCTTCGTGGCAGAGATTCAACAAGGTGCTGGAAGCATTCCTCAGAGATTTTGGACCATATTGACATGATGGCATCACACAGTTGGCGCAGATTTGTCGGCTGCACATCCCTGATGCGAATCTCCCGTTCCACCACATCCCAAAGATGCTCTATTGGATTGAGATCTGGTGACTGAGGAGGCCATTTGAGTACAGTAAACTCATTGTCATGTTCAAGAAACCAATCTGAGATGATTCGAGCTTTATGACATGGCGCATTATCCTGCTGAAAGTAGCCATCAGATGTTGGGTACATTGTGGTCATAAAGGGATGGACATGGTCAGCAACAATACTCAGGTAGGCTGTGGCGTTGCAACGATGCTCAATTGGTACCAAGGGGCCCAAAGAGTGCCCAGAAAAAATTCCCCACACCATGACACCACCACCACCAGCCTGAACCGTTGATACAAGGCAGGATGGATCCATGCTTTCATGTTGTTTACGCCAAATTCTGACCCTACCATCCGAATGTCGCAGCAGAAATCGAGACTCATCAGACCAGGCAACGTTTTTCCAATCTTCTACTGTCCAATTTCGATGAGCTTGTGCAAATTGTAGCCTCAGTTTCCTGTTCTTAGCTGAGAGGAGTGGTACCCAGTGTGGTCTTCTGCTGCTGTAGCCCATCTGCCTCAAAGTTCGACGCACTGTGCGTTCAGAGATGCTCTTCTGCCTACCTTGGTTGTAACGGGTGGCAATTTGAGTCACTGTTGCCTTTCTATCAGCTCGAACCAGTCTGCCCATTCTCCTCTGACCTCTGGCATCAACATGGCATTTCCGGCCACAGAACTGCCGCTCACTGGATTTTTTTTCTTTTTCGGACCATTCTCTGTAAACCCTAGAGATGGTTGTGCGTGAAAATCCCAGTAGATCAGCAGTTTCTGAAATACTCAGACCAGCCCTTCTGGCACCAACAATCATGCCACGTTCAAAGGCACTCAAATCACCTTTCTTCCCCATACTGATGCTCGGTTTGAACTGCAGGAGATTGTCTTGACCATGTCTACATGCCTAAATGCACTGAGTTGCCGCCATGTGATTGGCTGATTAGAAATTAAGTCTTAACACACAGTTGGACAGGTGTACCTAATAAAGTGGCCAGTGAGTGTAGAAGTACAATAAACATGAGCAAAACAAGGCATACACAAGAACAGAAGGAGAGAGGACTCTGCCCCCGAGGGCTCACAGTCTACAGGGGATGGGTGAGGATACACTGGGAGAGGTAGAGCTGGTCATGCAGTGATTCAGTAGACTGAGTATCACTGCAGGCTGTAGGCTTGTCGGAAGAGGTGGGTCTTCAGCTTCCTTTTGAAGGTTTCCTTGGTAGGAGAGAGTCTGATGTGTTGGGGTAGAGAGCTCCAGAGTATGGGGAAAAGTCTTCTATGTGGTTGTGGGAAGAAGAGATAAGAGGGGAGTAGAGAAGGAGATCTTGAGAGGATCGAAGGTTGCATGTTGGTAAGTACCAGGAGACAATGTCACAGATGTATGGAGGAGACAGGTTGTGGATTGTATGTTATAGTTAGGGTTTTGAACTGGAGCCTCTGGAAGATAGGAAGCCAGTGAAGGGCTTGGCATAGAGAAGAGGCTGGGGATTAACAGGGAGACAGGTGGATTAGTCATGCAGCAGAGACTAGGATGAATTGGAGTGGTACCAGAGTGCTAGAGGGGAGACCAGAGAGTAGGAGGTTGCAGTAGTCAAGGCGGGAGATGATAAGGGCATGCACTAGAGTTTTTGTGGTTTCATGGTCAAGGAATGCATGGATCTAGGAAATATTTTTGAGTTTGAGTTGGCAGGAGGAGGCAAGGGCTTGGATATGCGGCTTGAAAGAGAGGGCAGAGCCGAGGATCATCCCGAGGCACTGAACATGTGGGACTGGGGAAAGTGAGCAGCCATTGACATTGATGGATAGGTCTGGCGGAGGGGTATAGTGAGATGGGGGAAAGATAATGAATTCTGTTTTGTCCATGTTCAGTTTTAGAAAGCGAGCAGAAAAGAAAGCCGAAATAGCAGGCACACATTGTGGGATTTTGGTCAGTAAGGAGGTGAGGTCAGGTCCAGATAGGTAGAGCTCCGTGTTATCGACGTAGAGATGATACTGCAAACCGTAGAATTCTATGAGCTGTCCCAAGCCGAAGCTGTGGATGGAGAAGAGTAGGGGTCCTAGAACTGAGCCTTGGATAGTTGATACCTACCATAACATGTTTAACTTCACTGATCCATTTCTACTGGTTTTCCCAAATGCAGATCACTATGTGAAAATTTTCGGTTGATTTCATTACCTATAGAGCCTAACTATAAACATGTATGGGGTAAATCTAAGCTAACAACAGCTAAGTAAATTTGAGCCTGTCTTCCAGATGATTCTTTCATTCATTTTGTAGGGAAAAAAAATGTTTAGATTGTCAAATGCTTAATTTTTTTCCTTGGCTTTCAATTACTTGATGAATATTTTACTGTACTTCACCTCTGTAAAGTAGATGCAAGACATAATCATGATGATCCATTATTATATCAAACCTATTACCACAAACTGAAGGCTTTACTGCTTGGTATAGAATTCTCTATGTATCATTCTTTATTGAAGCTAAACCTCCTGTCTCTAAATATACATTATGATGGAGGGCGTGGCCTGGGCTCTGAGCATGTAGGAGGCAAGAGCTCTAAGCTCCCACAGTCACACACTAAAGCAACAAAAAAGCGTGCAAAGGGTTAACAAAAAAACCTCATACTGGACCTTATTCTATTCCTGAAACTCTGGTGCACATTCTGAGCCTAAAACTAGGACCCTGGTCCAAAGGAGACCGAAGATATGAACTTTTAAAAGCTTGGGACAGTAGTGGTGTAGGAGAAACAGAGGGGCATCACCCTCCCACCATTTGCCTTCCTGGAAGTGACTGGAGTGCTACTGTGGGCTGTATATAAGCCAGGACTGATCTGGAGGCTCATTGCCAGTAATAAGGACAATAAGGACTTTATTTGGAATCCTTCCGGTAAGGCACAACGTGATTCTAACTGACTGCAATGTTTTTTGCCTGTGGGGTGTAGAGGATAATGGCACTGCTAAGGCGGAGGGATATGGAACTATGTACAATCTCCCCTCTGGATTTCTGACTGAGTGCCGCCGAAATCAGGAAGTTTCACAAACAGGGTGAGGAGAGCAGGGGCAGAGGAGCTGATCTGGACCCTTTCTGGACTGACACACCAAGGATAAGCAGAGGACACCGGAAGGGACTACTTTCTTGTCACAGAGCAGAGAGGCGGAGGGATACCACTGGACCCATTGAACAGACATCAGAACGGCTAAGAACAGCGTTCCACAGCCACATTGAGGACCGGACAGGGGGCGACAAGCACAGGGGGAGCCTCTGAAGACAGCAGAAGTGAGGCACATCTGAGTTTGGGCCACTAGATCCGGCTGCTGATTAGTGCTCACAGCCACAATAGACTTCAATGGGAAGTAGATCCGACCGCTCCCAGCTTCCAGCCTGTCAGCACTGAGCAGACCTGACGTCACAGGCCCTGCAGCATTCAGTCAGCGGTCTCCCCTGTGACAGGCACAGATACTCCCACGAACTGTACAACACAGCAGAGACTTAACCACAGGGGTACTGGGGAAAGGATACAGGCATCTGGGAGACACTCTTTATCCCCATATAGCGTCCCAAGGGATTGTTCACTGGCTGCTTTCAGCAAATCAGCGGCGCAGGCATACAATATAACAGAGTCTGCAGTTCATGGCTGGTGGTCCTGGTGCCTGGTATCCATCTGACCAGTGAATTATAACAGAAGATTACCTTTATTTCAACTGATTATCAGAGATACAGTGGGCTGCTGATATTGATACTGCAGAATTGTGTGACTTTACTCGCTGTCACTGACGGTCTCTCTGTTAACTCCTTTGGGAAACTTGCTTTTTGACCATTTTTCTTAACTTGTTTGAATAATTTAAAGGGGTCATAGATCTGATGTCTGGGAAGGGTTTGTGGCAAACCAAGATGCAGTCAGGTAGGGGCAGAGCTTCCAATAGCCCACACAGGGTCACGAGGCACAATTTTGGGGCACACTCTAAATCATACAACGATATCTCTAATTTGTTAAGCCCAATAAAATCTAGGTCACCCCTGAAAGGAGACGAGCCAAAAATGCCTTATCTAAAAAAATCTCAGAACCCTGCATCTGTCAAAGTTGCAAAAGGGGGATCAGGTACTAATAGCTCATTGACCAAAACCCTATCTAAAACACAACCTGAAACGCCTCAAAAAAATAAAAATTTAGGGGCAACATTAAACCCCCCCTCCAATTGAGACTCTTACGGAGGAAATGGACACTTCCAAATCAAACAAAAGGAAGGGACCAGGCGATCAGGGAAACACTAGGAGTCTCTCATCTGAGGACTCCGACAGTGTCTCAGCCGACTATACTCCAAACACAAGCCCTGAAAGGCAGAAGCCTAGGAGGGATAATGGAGGTCTATTCCCTTCGTTTGAGGTTCCTCCTCCATCCATTAACCTGGGGGAATACAAGGGGTCCAACAAACAAGCCACTGAAGGATTCATGGCAGATCTCTTCCAGTCCTTCAGTGATGCCCTAAAAATAGGGTTTAAGACTCAGGCCAAGGCCCTACAGGAAACTTGCAGAAATCTTAGCCAAAAGGTTGAGAAATATGAGGTAAAGATGGTACAGACGGAGAGGGATATAGTTTACCTCTCAAAGGAGAATTCACTCCTCAAACAGGAGGTTATTTCCCTTAAAAACAAATTCACGGATCTGGAAGACCGAAGCAGGAGAAATAACTTAAAGATACGAGGTATCCCTGAGTAGGTCTCCCAGGCAGATCTCTCTGATTACACCAAAAACTTGTTTAAAAAAATTATCGCCAAAATTGACAGAATTAGAAGTCAATATCGATCGTATACACTGCCTCCCACGTCCCAAAGGGGTCTCACAGGAAAAGCCCAGGGTCCTCAGGGTCCATTTCTTTGAAACCAAGGAGAAGGTTTTAAAATCTTTGCGAGAGAGAGGTTCACCTCCTGAGCCTTATAAGGATCTTGAGAATTTCCAAGACTTTTCCAAAGAGACTATAGACGCAAGAAACTCCTTCAGAGATCTGACCTCTAAACTTAGGGAACTTAGAGTGTCATATAGATGGGGTTTCCCTACCAAGCTTTTAGTCTGGTATAAAGATAAACACTACCCCATCTATACTCCACACGAGGGTCAGAGGTTTCTTAAATTCCTGATGGATGAGCCATCCTTTAGAGATAGGGATTAGGATTGATCTTTGTCATATGTTTGAATTTATGTGGGGGTCACTATTATTTCCTTTTCCTGAACATGAATATTAGTACCCGTAATTACAGTTTATCGTTGTCACTGTGGGAACTTGCCACTTAATTTTTTTCTCGTTTTTCCCCCGATCTAAGGTGAGACACCAACCAGTTTGGAGTCCTCCAGGAGAACTCTCAAGTTCTTAATTTTTTTTTTTCTGTATTTCATTGTTCTATTTGTTTCCCTTTCTTGTTTTGATATTGCATTCTAAAGATGAAAATTTTATCGTGCAATGTTAGGGGGCTCAACAGTCCGAATAAGAGGTATGTGGTATGGAAGGAGATCAACCAATCCCGGGCCGAATTGGTATGCCTTCAGGAGGTTAAACTGGCTTCCGATCGACACTCAGTCTTCCAGCACAAGAACTTCCCACACATGTACAAGTCACTCTCCACAAAGAAAAAGGCTGGGGTCATCACATTGGTAGGTGGCACCGTTCCTTTTCAGCTCATCAAAGAAATACCAGACTCCTTGGGCAGGTTTCATATACTCATATGCTTACTCCATGAAAGGCCATGCACAATAGTGAATGTATACGCACCCAACAAGGGACACATTCGTTTCTTGAACAAGCTTATCAAAAAAATCGACAAAGTTAAAACAGGTGAACTCATCTTATTGGGCGACTTTAATATTGTCCCAGATAGCAGCATTGATTCATCCTCTTTAGTTCGCCACAAGGTCCCAGCTTTAAAAAACTGGTGAATTCAAAATGAGCTTTATGATGCTTTCCGCTGCTTGAATACATCGTCACGTAAGTATTCCCACTTTTCAGATGTACATAAGACAGCTTCCAGGATAGATCTTCTACTTACTAACATATTCACTCTGTCCAAAATTAAGGACATTCGCTTCATGCAGAAGTCCATCTCGGATCATACCCCGGTTCTCATTGACTTCCTTGTGGGTCCTCCCCCTGACAAACCATTCCGCTGGAAGCTTAACTCAGCTTTGCTATATACACCAGAGTACAAACAAGAGATAGAAAACGCTCTCTTAAACTACTTCAAGGAAAACGTACCTGGTGAAGTAGATCAGTTCACGGTCTGGAACGCCCATAAAGCAGTCCTGAGGGGGTGTCTTATGCAAATTCTTTCTAAACATAAGAAGAGAAATAGGGAAAATATTACAAACCTACAGGCCCAAATTAATGATTTAGAGAAAAAACAAACAAACTTATAAGTTCCTTCCCAGACTGTCCAGGCTGAGATTTTGAGACTTAGACAGAGTTTGAGATCTGAAATCTACCAGGAATATGATGCAGTCATCAAAGCATCTAGGTACAAATCGTATGTGTCTCTTAACAAGCCTACCAGGTTTATGATGAGGAAATTAAAAAGAAAAAGAATTAAAAGGAGAATAAATAAGATAGTATCTCCCTCGGGTGACCCCAAAACTCACCCTAGGGACATTGTCAACTCGTTTACAGAATTCTTTAAAAATCTCTATAACCTGAAAGATGACCCCCAAACACTGGTGGTTAACTCGAATTTTGTAGATTCTTTTCTACAGAGTATCGATCTACCAAGAGTCGATGAGCTGGACTTGAATTATGTCAATAGCCCCTTTACAGAGAGAGAAATTGTTGACGTTATCAAGAAACTGCAGTCCCAAAAATCACCAGGGCCGGATGGCTTCTCTGGAGACTACTATAAATCCTTTTCAAAAGTTCTGTCTCCACAGCTGGCTTCCGTCTTTGATCTGGCGTCCTCTCAGGGTTCCTTCCCAGAGGAGATGTTAGAGGCAACAATTATCATGATTCCAAAGGAGGGGGGAGACCCCAAGAGGATACAGAGCTATAGGCCAATATCGCTCATAAATAGCGATATTAAAATCTACTCAAAGATCATTGCAAACCGATCAAAAAACATCCTTCCACGTCTGTTGGCAGATGATCAAATAGGCTTTACAGAGGGCCGCCAGGCCTCAGACGGAACTAGAAGGGTGTTGAATCTGATAAATTTAGCGAACAACCTGAGAACCCAAACTGCTTTTCTGGCACTGGACGCCGAGAAGGCGTTTGATAGGCTAAACTGGCTTTACTTAAAAGCAACTCTTGCTAGATTTGGCTTTGACGAGAAGTTTCTATCAACAGTCTTCGCCTTGTACTCTGGTCCTAGTGCCAGGATTTATGCAAACAATTTCCTCTCCGACCCATTCGACATTACCAATGGCACAAGACAGGGGTGCCCCCTGTCCCCCCTTCTATTTGTGCTTGCCATAGAGCCCCTAGCCGAAAAAATAAGAATAAACAATGATATTAAAGGCTTTGAACTGCCATCACGAAATTTTAAAATTGGATTATTCGCAGATGACCTATTCCTCACGCTACTGGATCCTGCAAACTCCATTAAAGCCCTTTCAGTTGAACTAGAAATATTCTCTAGATCATCTTATTTTAAGATAAACCCAAACAAATCAAAATTTATAACTCTAAACATGAAACAATCTGAAATTAACAAAATAAAGGCCCAAACCCAGTTCATTTGGGAGGAGAAAGAGATTGTCTATCTAGGGATTAGAATAGCTAGATCAATCCAAGCCACAGTTAGGGCTAATTTAGACAGCATTATAAAGACTATTACAGGCGATCTATCCTTTTTGGCTCAGCTAGAGACTTCCATCTTTGGGAAGATTCTGGCAGTCAAAACTTTTATCCTTCCCAAAATTTTATACATATTTAGGACTTTACCAGTTAGCTTTCCGCTCCAAACCATTGATAAAGCTCAAGAGCTCATCCGACTATTTATTTGGAAAGGTAAAAAAGCAAGAATATCTGCAGACTTCATGTACAAAAATAAAAAACATGGGGGCGCAGGACTGCCCAACATATACGCTTATTATCAGGCCTCGCTCATTAAACAGCACTGGTTTACTGAAAACATGACGCATCCAGCTTTGTATGGCTTGGAGAGAGATGCTAGTGATAGAGGTTCATTGCAAAAGCTTTTCTTTAACTTTCTTCTGCAAAAGCCCAGTGCGAACTCATCTCATCCTATATTCCGGCCGATAATCTCAGCCTGGAGGGATCTCATTAAGCCGACTAAAAATATCAAAAAAGCAGAGCAAATCTTAAAGTTGCCTCTTTCTTCATTGGCACTGATGGATGATCTCCTGACACCGGAGGTTTGGGGGAAATCTGGAATTAAAAGGGTGGGGGATGTTTTTAGTGGAGTTGAGTTCCTGAAATTCGGTGAGATCAGGGTTAAATATAATTTACCGTCATCTGAGCTAGTCTTTTACACCATGTTGAAAGGCAGAATTTGGAAATTCATAAAAGGGAAGACTTTGAATTATGAAATGCTATCTTCACTATTGTGCAACCTTAAAAATAAAAACCTCTGGAGTCTGCGTAATTTGTATAGATCTGTCGTCAAAGACCTAACGAGCCACAAAAACATATACATGAAGAGATGGGAGTCCGATTTTGGTGCTGATATCTGTCTCGAGAACTGGAACGATGCCATCAAAAACACTTACAATTTCAACATATCAATGGGTCTTCATGAGAGTTATTTCAAATTGTTAAATAGGTGGTACTATACCCCGACGAGGTTATCGCATTTTAACACAGAGCTATCTTCCTTGTGCTGGAGAGATTGTGGACACCAAGGGAACCTCTACCATATTTTCTGGGGTTGCTCAAAAATCAAAAACCTCTGACTTCAAGTCACACAGCACATAAACCTCATTGCTAAGGACTTCACAATTACACCCGAAAGAGCACTTCTTTCATTAGACATGGAACAATTTGATGATTCGGTGAGACACATTATCATACACATCCTCTTATTGACCAAGGCCATGTTAGCACAATGGTGGAAGAAAGCAGAGGTTCCCAAGTTTTCAGACATACTTGACAAGATAGGCCAACACAGCGATTTAGAACGCAGATTTGCGATTAACAACAATCACATTCACAAATACTCAAAAAAATGGAAGACCTGGAACAATAAATTTCATATCAAATAGACTTAACAAGAGGCACTATATTTTGAAGTTTAAACTTGGGCACTTTAGTACTGGGAGCTGTATCTCCTTCCAAGAATGTTACCCCATAATAAGGATTGTCGATTTGATTTTTTTTTTCTTTTATGTTGTTATTCGATATATGTTATTCTATGCGTATTTGTGGGTTCTCTAGCTTTTAAATTTTTTTTCCGTACCTGTACAAGGTTGTTTATTCCCCACTCCCTTCCCTCCCTTCCTACCTTCCTTTCCTTACCCTGTTTATTTCTAAAAAAACAATAAAATTATTTGAAAACAATAAATATACATTATGACATCACTAATACTTTTCCACATCTTTCATTATCTCAATGTTATATTATCTGTTTTATGAAATGCTGAATATTGTTGGCTAGAATAATAAATAAGATAAAAAATAATTTATTTGGTTAATGCTACAACAATTGGTATTTTTAAATACCATGCATTTGTTTACATTTGGCAAAGACACCGAGCAAAAACTAATAGCTAGCATTGTTTAAAATGTTCCCTACTCCAGATGGAAGATAACGGGGAGAATAATGGGCCTTGTAATTCTGGTTAGCAGTTAGCAATTCCTACTTCAGCAATAACTGTCATGAAACATTTGGTTAAGGTATGTTTGCAAAATGTTGTCTTGTCTGACAGAGTTAATGGATACTTAGACAGAATCTCTATCGGGGTATTACAGCGAAATGTGTCTGTACAATACCTTTGAAGATAATGCTGATAGAATATCATAGACTCAGCAAGTAATATATGGAAAGCATTTTACTCTCAATTTATAGGAAATTCTGTACAGTCTACATAGTGGTTTAGGGTTTTTTACTAGAAATTTTCGATTATATATATATATATATTTTTTTTAAATATGGTTCACTTCAATGACATTGAACATTGCAATATATATTGTCTGCAGTATAAGTCTGTCTTCCAAGCTCAAAGCCTGCATTGTAAGCATATCAGTAGACCTTCTGAGATAGAACTACTATGGAGCCCTGTAAATACATTTGAAGTATAGGTGCATCTCACAAAATTAGAATATCATCAAAAAGTTCACACTAGACATCAAGCAGCTTGGATTGTCTGTCTCTCCACTCTTCCTCCAGACTCTGACACCTTGATTTCCAAGGTCTAGTGTGAAGTATCCACAATCAGTGATGGTTTCGAGAGCCCTGTTATCTGCTGGTATAGATGCACTGTGTTTTATCAGGACCAAAGTCAATGCAGCCATCTACCAAGAAATTTTAGAGCACTTCAAACTTCCCTCTGCCGACAAGCTTATTGAAGACGGAAATTTATTTCTCCAGCAGGAATTGGCACCTGTCCACACTGCCAAAAGTACCACTACCTGGTTTAGAAACAACATTATCACTGTGCTTGATTGGCCAACAAGCTTGTTTGACCTTAACACCATAGAGAATTTACATATTGTCAGGAGGAAGATAAGAAACACCAGACCAAACAATACAGATGAGCTGAAGGCTGCTATCAAAGCAACCTGGGCTTCCATAACACCTCAGCAGTGCCACAGGCTGATCGCCTCCATGCCACACCGCTTTCTTGCAGTAGTTGATCCCAAAGGAGTATTGAGTGCATTTACTGAACATAAATTTCAGTAGGCCAACATTTCAGATTTCAAAATCATTTTTTCAAGCTGGTGTTATAAAGTATTTTAATTTACTGAGATAATGACTTTTGGGTTTTCATAGGCTGTAAGCCATAATCATCAACATTAACAGAAATAAACACTTGAAATAGATCACTCTGTTTGTAATGACTCTATATAATATACGAGTTTCACTTTTTGTATTGAAGAACTGAAATAAATTAAATTTTTAATGATATTCTAATTTTGTGAGATGCACCTGTATACATTGGGTTTGGAAAGTATTCAGATCCCTATACATTTTTCACTCTTTGTTTCATTGCAGCCATTTGGTAATTGCAAAAAAGTTCATTTTTGTTCTCACTAATGTACACTCTGCACCCCATCTTGACTGAAGAATACCAGAAATGTAACATTGTGTTAGTAGTTGAGTCCCACCACTGCAGAGAGGGAATCTCAAGCCATGTCCTCTGCGGACTCCCATTCTTTTGCAGCCGCAGAGGTTCCTGTTCAGCAGAAACATCGTTCCCTGCTCAGCAGAAACATCAGTCCCAGCGTCTTGCTCATGCTAATGCTATGCGTATAGTTGCTGCTACTGCCCCAGGTTCAGCTATAGCATCCAGCATTAGTTAGCAGCGAGCAGACTCTCCTGAGACTGTCCTGCTTTTCCTCATCTGAGCATGCCCAGAAGATGACCGCTCATTGGTGGTCGGAGGTCACATGCTCAGGTCCTCAAACAGCTCGGATTGGGCCATCAGGAAGGTCCCGAAAGGCTGTGGTTATAAAAGGATCGCACAGCCACATGGCCATGTGATAGTACGGACAACGTGGAGTGAGTGTTGTATGCACGTATGAATGTCTCTGGTGACTGACACATTAAGAAACCCCTACTCTTGGTACACATGTGTTGATCAGCCTTGCCAGGTAGTGCCCTGGCAGGCAGGAGGCAGAGTCAGGGCCTAGCTTCAGCGCCAAGTAGTGGCTTTGCTTGTACGCCACTGTGCAATTGGGCTGCACTCCACAGTAACCAGTGTCAATTAATGGCATTCGCAGTTGTGGCGCCATGCGCCTAGTGGGTCTAGAGAGGCTTTTACCCTGCATCCTTGGGGCAGAGTCTTGTGACAGTACACTAGCGCTGACTCAGCTGTGCCCTGTGACAGTTAACAGGGTACGGCATCTGTATTATGCGGTACTGTGGCTCTGTGAAGCAACAGAGCCCGTCGCTACTACTGTCACAGGGCAGTAGGGGGAAAACAGGAGACGTGGAACCAGGGCCCCTGAACTGCCCCACAGGCTAAGGGGCGCCCTGACTTTCCTTATCTTGGGGGTACACTTGATGGTAGTGAGGCCCAAGTCTCCGACCTGACCCTATCTCCTGTTTAGCCCTCAGCTAAACCCGAAACCCCCTCCCCTGGAGGTGAGACAGGGAATAAAGTGAACTGCACCAAAAACCAAAGGAAAGATAGTACAGACACCTTGGGGTTAAATAAACTAAAAAACAGAACTTAGCTTTCTCTGCTGCAATGCACCAAGCAGCAGAGTAAGGCTCCAGATCAGCATTCAGCTGCAGCTCCACTGCACACAGCCAGCTCCTGATAAGCTGAACCACCACTGCACCAGGTAGGTCCAGTCTTCAACACAGTTGGTAGCAAAAGGAAGAGTATCACCAACAGTGAGTTGCAGCACCAGGTGGCCTTATAAAGGGAGGTGGGAGTGGCATCCACCTGCATAGATAATTAATCACAATGCAGTAACACCAGCGGCCACTGGGGGGGAACCCACCAGCAGACTAACTAAAGTTGAAGTAACAACAGCGGCCACCAGGGGTAAAAACTGACATTAACCACCGATGGCCAAAAAGGAAAAAAGTTTAAATGTGAGCAGCCCAAACTGACAGATCCAAAAATGGATTGTGACAACTACATACTGGATGGCATTTAACCCACATGTGTCCAGTGTGATACCGCCATTTAGAGTCCACCATTACCGAGCAGCAGTTAACATCTCTTCACGGTGGACCCCAGGCTGCGAACGCACCTTATTACCGTCTTTATATTATTTGGTGCGTTCCGCCAGCCCTAACAATATGTATTCAGAAATGTATCAACACTGGCAGTGTTACTTGCACCCCTCCTTAGTTTGTTGCTACTACATGCAGGAAAATATATTTTCAGGGCCGGTTAAATTCCCCTCTATATTCTGCAATAATATCACTTTTATCAGCAGTACGTGTAGGGTGAGGTGTGGGAGTAGGTATAGCGTATGACAGGCATGTAGTCAGGGATTATTGCTTTATAAATTCTAAGCCTTGCTGCTGCTTTTTTCCCTGCATTCATTGACCATTTCATGTTTTTTATGGTGATCTGTACTCAGAAATTCATCAAAGCTAACAGTGCTACTTGCATTACTCCAGAGTTTGTTGCTGCCACTTACAAGAAAATATATTTTCAGGGCCAGTTTAACTCCCTTCTATATTCTACACTAATACTGTTCTTTTCAGCAATTTGTGTAGGGTGAGGTGTGGCAGCAGGCATATTGTATGACAGAAATCTAGTCAGGGATTATTGCCTAATAAATTCTAAGCATTGCTGCTGATTTTTTCCATGAACTCATTGACCGATTAGTTTATTTTACAGTGATCTGTACTCAGAAATTCATCAAAGCAGGCAAAATTAACTGATTTAGTGTGTCCATTCACAGTTTCACTGTAGCATCTGTATGTAAGAGGTAGTGGTGGGAGACTTTACACTACTGGAGCTGGAATTACCACTTCCAAACTCTCCAGTCCTTTGTTACCATCCATTTCTGGTTACTTCTTGAGGTATGTTTGAGGTCATTGTCCTGCTGGAAGACCCATGACATAGGAAGCAAACCCGCCTTCTGACCCTGGAAACTACAATGCAACCCAAAATCTTTTGGGATCGTCACATTTCATGATGTTTTGCACACAGTCAAGGCACCCATGGGAGCAAAATAGCTCAAAAATATCTTAGAACCTCAACCATATTTGACTATAAATACTTTGTTTTTTATTTGTAGGACTCATTCCATTTACAGTAAACACTAAAATGATGTGCTTTAGTAAAAAACTCTATCATGGTCTCATCTGTTCACAAGATGCCTGCTGGCCATTTAAAAATATTGGGGGCCATGCTGGCCATCTATAAATTGTGAGGGCCGTCTGCTGGCCTTCCAAGTTTCAAACTTTATAGTATTAATGAAATTTTCTCACCTCAGATGGATACATTTTATTGCAGAAGCAATGTTAAGAATGTTTCTTAATATTTTTTTCCAGTACAATAGATTTTATCTTTGGTTTTGTATGTTTTATTATCAGTCCATAAAAGATGTAAAATACTTTGACAACATTATTCCCAGCAGCAATCTGGGATTCAGGGGTTTTCCCCATGCTGTTCCCATACCATTTGCATCGATCGATTTCTGCAATTTTTAGTCCCTCTCCAGACCTCCGGAGATGTGTCATTGGAAAAATGCTCAAGTTTCCCATTGACTTGCATTATAATTGTTGGGTCAAGCACCCAAGCATTATGATTTGCTCGACTCGAATAACAAGTATCTGAGCATTTTAGTGCTCGCTCATCACTATTTATAACTTTTTTTCAGACTGATAGATTATCAATTACTTTGTTTCTCATTTATTCCAGAATTTCTTTGGATCGAGGCACGATGACTAACTGTTGAGGATCTTTGGTCTGATTCACTCTGTGGGGCATGTCCTATTTAAGTGATTTCTTGATTGAAAACAAGTGTGACAGTGATTGGGCCTGGGTGTAGCTAGGGAAAATTCAGCTTCCCAAAGATGTGATAAACCAACATTAATTTATTGTTTTTTGGGGGAGTGGGGAGCAACCACTTTTTCACACAGGCCTCTGTAGGTTTGGATTTCTTTTTCCCTTAATAATAAAGCCCTTCATTTAAAAACTGCATCTTGTGTTTACTTGTGTTACCTTTGTCTAATATTTAAATTTGTTTAGTTATCTAAAACATTTAAGTGTGACAAACATGCAAAAGAATATGAAATCAGGAAGAGAGCACTGTTACTTCCTTTTTCTTGAAACCCCCCAATATTCTGCAGTTTTTGGACTGTGACACACCTTACCATAAAACGTACTCCAGGAATAGACGACAGGAAAAACTGACACACAAGTAGGGAGAGACCTGTCACTCAGGAGAACGGGCAAGGAGAAGTCGCCAGGGACCCACCTGTTCAACGAGTATCCAGCGTTGCTGAATCCCTGCCACCTATAAAACTATGCTTCTCTCTGAAACACTGCACAATTTAAGAGTTAATCATGCAGCTAGTGTCTGATACATGCTGCCAGTGGTTTGTTTAGCATATATCAGCTGTCAGGGCCCTTTAAAGGATGCAATAAAAGTTTGAAAATTGCTAATTATTCGAAATTCTCATCAAATTTTAGATATTTTCTTTAAAAAATGAAAAACATATCAGCCTAAATTTACTGCTAATATAAAGTAGACTGTGTCACAAAAAAAATCATAGTCACTGAAAATGTTGACATATTCCAGAGTTATTACCACATAAAATGAAACATCAGATTTGAAAAGTGTTTGCTCAGTAATTAAGGAAAAATTGTATCTTTCATTAAGGGGATAAATACACATGACATTATTTATGTTGTTTTCAGACTGTGATATAAAGTATTTCCACATCTTCTTTATCAACAATTCTGAATCTATGTGAAAAAAGTGAAGTTATTAATGGCTAATTAGTTATTTCACAGCACAGATTTTTTATATTAAAACCAGGTGAGGTAAAATATGAAGTTACAATTCAACATACATATACTTGATAAACATATTATACACAGTTCTGGGAAAAATTAAGAGACCACCACATCAAAACCCTGTCATGGGCAGCCCACGCTCCAGACTTGAACCCCATTGAAAACCTCTGGAGTGTAATCAAGAGGATGATGTATAGTCACAAGCCATCAATCAAAGAGGAACTGCTAAAGTTTTTGAGCCGGAAGCAGTGTGAAAGACTGGTGGAAAGCATGCCAAGATGCATGAAAAATCATGTTTATTCCACAAAATATTGACTTCAGAAGTCTTTCTGAGTTAAAACACTAGTATTGTTGTTTCTAAATGATTATGAACTTGTTTTCTTTGCATTATTTGAGGTCTGAAAGCACTGTTTTTTTATTTTGACTATTTTTCTCTGGTAGAAAAAAAATGCAAAATTTATTGCTTGGAAATTCGGAGACATGTTGTCAGAAGTTTATAGACTAAAAGAACAATTTATATTTTACTCAAAAATATACCTATAAAGAGGAAAATCAGACAAACTGAACATTTGAAAGTCGTCTCTTAATTTTTCCAGATCTGTATGTATGTTGGACTCTCTATATTTCACGCGAAATGTAACCTAATGGCTTCTGGCTAGTTGTCATGCTCTCAGAATTTTCATTTGTATTTAGATATATATTGTCCTAATATGAACTATGCTTAGTTACTTTATATTTCACATTTTAGCTAGAGGAATATTAACAAATACCTATCTTTCATGACCTGAAATTCAGTCCAAATAGAATTGATGCATTTCAGAGTAAAAACTTTGTATTCTCCACAGTGACAGTGTGACTGATACCTCAGAGAGATGGCTCAGCTGTCACTCAGTGACCCATTAACGCCACCGTTCTATCTGCCCGAGTCATAGTCTTGTTTTTCACATAGCAAGATACAGCTCCCATGAGATTCCAGATTCTAACAGAATTGGGAAGACAACAGCAGTGACAGTATATCTATCACAATGAAGGAGCTCACATGAGGCAGTTTTTGAAAACAAATACACTGTTCACTCTCACTTCCCATTTATATAGACAATAAGTGCAAAAGAACTACATATATGTGGGTTATTTATGCAGATATATATATCAGTATATACTGTGTATGTGTATATATATATATATACACATGTATCTATATATCTTGTATCACTTTCTATATTAGTATACCTAGTAAGAAGTTAGTGAAGGTATGCTGTTAGGGCGCTTGGAATGAAGACTAGAGGCATCTGGCTGCTGTACAATTTTGTCACCCCACACCAAACACACCATAATCCGGGGAGTAGTACAGATGTGATGTTACCTCTAAAGATGGGCGGACCCCTGGATGTTCAGGTCCAGCGGATTCGGTCGAACAGTTAAAAATAGTTTGTGTACCAGAACACTATCTGAACCTGGACCACATTCACTTTAATGGGGGGGCCCGAACATCCAGTGTAAAATCATTACCATCGGTCAGACAGTCGCAGCTCCCATGCCGTCAAATGATTACAGCTCCCATCAGCCTATTCCTGCTGCCGCTAATAACAGCGAGAGCAGGCGTGGATTACGGTAGTATTCTTCAGCCGGTGCCTGTGCTCTAAATAACTAATAATAAAAAAATAACGTGGGTTCCCCTGTATTTTTGATAACCAACCAGGCAAAACTGACAGCTGCAGGCTGCAGCCTGCAGCTGTCAGCGTTAGCAAGCCTAGTTATCAAGAAGAGAGGAGTCCCCATTCTGTTTTTTTTTATTTATTTACGCAAATGCATGCAGGGATACTGGCACAACACTACCCCCCTTTACACCCCATCTTCTTCAAACCCTCAAGAAATCTCTCCAGGAATAGAGGGGCAAGGATGATCTTTCAGGTACTCTTCTCAGGAATCTCTTCTCTTCCAATCCTCAAGAAAAAAAGTTTTTCCTCTTACCCCCTTTGTGGCCAGAATGTTCTGCACATAAAAATTGCCGTTAGTGCTTACTGCAGCGGGAGTGGTACAAGGAGAAGGGACCCAAGAAGGGAGTGAGGATGATAGGCTTGAAAAGAGACACAGGAAATTAATTGGGGATTGGCTAAGATGCCTAGAGTTTGAGTTTATAGGCTATTGGATTACTCTCTTTTAGAACGTTGAATAGACTGATGAAGCAAGGATCCAATTTCTATGAGAGTATGTTGCAATGGTCATAATTAGACAACAGCCAAACCATCTGCTAAGAATGAAACAGAGGCACAGACATTTCTTGTCTGCATGTCTTTTCATCTGTTGAGGATTTCAATAAGATGTTCTTGGTTTCCTCCCAGATCTTAGAGAATCCCTGGATGAGGGAATCAGCAGCAGGGATGTCGTCGATAGTAGAAATCGGAAATTGAATATTGTGATGCTGACCATAGACCACAAAAAATGGGGATTTAACAGAGGATTCACTCACATGCTTGTTGTATGAGAATTTGGCCCAAGGCAGTAGTTTGGCCAAAACACTGTATTGGCATTGACGAATTACCACATAAGGTTAGTCAGAATCTTTTTGACCAGCTCTACCTGACCATTGGATTGAGGATGGTAGGGAGATTAGAAATCCAAAGTGACATACAGTAGCTTGAAGGTAGCTATCCAGAAGCGAGAATAAACTGGATGCATCTATCTAAGAAAATATGGAGCCGTAATCCATGGTTCTCTGCAAGCACCAGATCAGATGGAAGACCAGACAGTGGAGTGAAATGGGCCATCTTGGAAAAGTGATCCACAACCCCCAGATGAGAGTACACCCAGCCAATACTGGAAGATCAGTGATGAAATCCATCACAATATGCTACCAGGGAGCAGATGGTATGGGCAGAAGAATACTGTCTCTAAGTTTTATTCTTGGCACAAGAGTGCAGGGTCGACCACCAGTAATGTCACAAAATGAGGAGAGCAGTTTTCTTCTGCCTGGCATGGCTAGCCAACTTAGATGAGTGGCTCCACAGAGGAAATCACTTCCTGTCTGGTTCAGCAAAGTAAATCTTTCCAGATGGGAGCCGAGACAAATCAAACAGAGTGACTAAAATGATTTTGGAGGGCTTGATGGTGTGTTGGAGCTCTTCTTCCTGTCAGAAAAAGAATTTGATAGTGCTTCTGCCTTGACATTCTTATCAGTGGGCAGGACATGGAGAATTAAGTTGAAGTGGGTGAAGAAAAGAGACCACCTGGCCTGTCGTGGATTCAGTCACTGTGCAGACTGCAGACAGGCTAGGTTCTTGTCATCATTGTTAATGACCACTGGGTGCATTGGTTCTTGAAGCAAGAGCTGCCACTTCTCCAGAGCCAGTTTTATCGCTAAAAGTTTTCGATTGACTGTATAGTGTTAGGGACGGTGGAACACACTAAATATAAAATAATAGAAAGTGCGTTCACCTCCCAGGGTCCACCGTGCAGAGGTGTTAAACTGCTGCTATATAATGGCAGACACACAATATGGCGGTATATCGCACACGGGTTGAACATCACCCGGTGTGCACTGGGCGTGCTCTATTATGTTCACAGAGGCGCCTTAAGGCATAAACATAAATGCCGAGCCTGTTGACCTCACAGGTCTCAGCAGTGAGCACGCATGGTATATGGTCACAGGACTCGGGCCCAAGACACAGGGTAAGTGTCCGTCTAGACCTACCGTGCATGCGGCATCACAATCGTGGACGCCCCAAGTGCTGCTGACTGCAGCGCGGCGACTGAACCAGCCGCTGTACGACAATGCCCAAGAGGGGGCGCACTGTCGGACGCTAGCACTGTGTAGATGTGCAATGTGGCCTGAAGTGTGCCACTGACTGGCACTGACTCTAAGACTAAGTCCCTATCCACACATGTAATATCAGAGGGAGGGGATCTTATTGAGTCATTCGCAGGTACATGCATCCATCATCATTCACACAGTAGCAAGTATAGTCTATACTAGCGCATGGCCAAGCGGCCAGGCGGACCTTTTATAGCCATGCGGGACCTTCCAGATCTCTGGGATGGACCAATCAGATCGGGAGAAGGACCTGAGCGCGGTGGAGTGGGACGCCGATGTGTGTCGGCTGACACTCTCATTCTCTTTTTAGAGGCTCGAATAGCATCCTGGGTGTGATCCCAAATGTCGTGAGCCTCCACTGCCCAGTCTGCCACCCTGGAATCAGTGGAAGACACTGGCATAGGGACAGGGACGCACGGATGCTGGCCGTAATTGAGAAGGAACGGCGTCTGACCAGTGGAATCAGCCGCTGCGTTATTGAGGGCAAATTCAGCCCACGGTAGTAAGGATGCCCAGTCATCCTGCCTGGCAGAGACAAAATGTCGCAGGTATGTGACCAGAGTTTGATTGGCTCTCTCAACCAACCCGTTCGTCTCGGGATGATATGCGGAGGACAAATTGAGCTCGATACTGAGTAGACTGCAGAGCTCCCTCCAAAATCGAGACACAAACTGGGGACCTTGGTCACTGACTATTTTGTCTGGCACACCATGCAAATGAAATACGTGCTTTATGAACAGTGCGACGAGACCACGAGCGGAAGGCAGCCGCGCGAGTGGCACCAGATGCACCATTTTAGAGAAATGATCGGTAACCACCCAGATGACCGTGCTGCCACCAGATTTGGGAGGGCCGACCACAAAGTCCATGCCGACCATCTCCCAGGGTCTGTCTGCCAATGGCGAGGGATACAGTAACCCAGCCGGCCTCTACCTAGAGGACCTGTTCCGAGCACAAGAGACGCATGCTTGAATGTACTCTTTAGTGTCCCGAGCCATGTGCGGCCACCAATAATACCTTGTCAGGAGTTATGTGGTCCGCTTAATGCCAAAGTGACCACCCACCCTGGACACGTGTGCCCACGTGAGGACCTCTGGCCGCAGGCGAGGAGGGACAAAGGTCTTGCCCGGCGGAACTGCCTCAAGAGCGACCGGAGCCACGGTCCTCAGGCTCTCCATGGGGACAATTAGCCGAGGCTCAGCCTCCTCTTCCTCTGCTGAGACCACCGAGTGAGAAAGAGCATCTGCACAGACGTTCTTCTCTCCAGACAGGTAATGCAAGGTGAAGAGGAAGCGGGAGAAGAAGAGCGACCACCTAGCTTGACGAGAGTTCAAGCGCTGGGCCGTTTGCAAATAGACCAGGTTTTTATGGTCAGTGTACACCTGGAAGGGAAACCGGGCTCCCTCCAGGAGATGTCTCCACTCAGAAAAGGCCAATTTCATGGCCAGCAACTCCATGTCCCCGATAGAGTAGTTTCTCTCCGCCGGTGAGAAGGTCTTTGAGAAGAAGAAGCAGGGATGCTTCCGACCTTGAGCATCCTTCTGGAAAAGGACTGTTCCTGCACCAACGGACGAGGCATTTACCTCTAGGATAAAGGGTTTATCCACATCGGGACGGTGGAGGATGGGAGCGCCAGCAAAATGGGTTTTAAGAGACGAAAAGGCCGTGGAGACCTGCTCTGACCAAACCTTTGTATTGGCTCCTTTCTTGGTGAGAGCAACCAAAGGAGCTACCAGTGTGGAGAAGTGGGGAATGAACTGGCGGTAATAGTTAACGAACCCCAAAAAGCGCTGCACCGCTTTTAGAGAATGGGGCTCGTGCCAGTCCATCACCAATTTGGCAGGATCCATAGCCAACCCTTGGGCCGAGATGATATAGCCCAGGAACAGCAAGGATTCCTGCTCAAACTGGCACTTCTCCAGCTTGGTGAAGAGAGAATTCACCCACAAACGGTAAAAGACCTTGCAGACGCCTCTCCGGTGAGAAGCCACATCTGGAGAAAAGATGAGGATGTCATACTGATAGACCACCATTGAGGTAGAGAGCATATTGCGAAAGACGTCATTTACGAAGTCCTGGAAGACGGCGGGCGCATTACAGAGGCCGAAGGGCATGACCAGATACTCATAGTGGCCATCCCTGGTATTAAAGGCTGTCTTCCACTCGCCTCCTTCGCGTATGCGGATCAGGTTGTACCCCCTCGTAGATCTAATTTTGTAAAGATCCGGGCCCCTCGCAACCTGTCAAACAACTCAGAGATCAAAGGAAGAGGGTATTTGTTTTTTACGGTAATGTAGTCAATGCAGGGGCGCAACTCCCCACTCTTCTTCTGTACGAAGAAGAACCCTGCACCAGCCGGCGACACCGATTTTCTGATAAACCCTCTTGCCAAGTTCTCCAGGATATATTGTGACATGGCCTCTGTCTCCGGGAGAGATAGATGGTACATGCAACCTCTAGGAGGCTCCGCGCCTGGCAATAGGTCTATCGGGCAATCGTAAGGACGGTGCGGTGGAAGCGCCTATGCTGATTTTTTGGAGAAGACGTCTGCATAGTGCCGGTAGAGTCCAGGGAGCGCGGAAAGATCCGCAGGCACCTCCGTGGATGCTACTTGAACACTGCCCCTCATGCACCTTCCCTCACAGTCCTTGCTCCAACCCAGTATACTCCCCGAAGACCAATCTATATGAGGGGAATGGTAATGGAGCCACGGAAGTCCGAGAAGCACCTGGTCGATGCCATCTGGCAAAATGAACAGGGACAACGTCTCATGATGAGAGGGTGAGATTGAGAAACCAAGAGGTCCTGTCTGGTGTGTAACCTGAGATAGTAAAGGCGCACTGTCAACCACCTTGATGGTCAAGGGACAGGGCAGTAGTACCAGCGGAATAGCGTGCTTTTGGGAAAAGGACGAGGACATGAAGTTTGCTTCTGCCCTGGAGTCCACCGTGACATCTACCTCCCAGGTGGAAGCACCGCTATCTAACGTCCCTCGGATAACTGGTTTGGGGGAAAAGGGTTTCATATCAGGTAGCCCCCCACCTACTACCATGGTACATGCTCTTTTTTTGAGCGTTGCAGGCCCCTGTTAGCCGGATGACCAAACTGTCGACATTGGTAACAGCGTGCGAAGCTTTGCGCCGGACTCAACTTGGAGCCGGTGCGAGCAGTGGCGGATTAAGTGGACTATGGGCCCGGGGCTGTTCATAAAACCTGGGCCCCTGTACCCCCCTTCCCACCTGAGCGCTGCGGTCCCCGTGCGGGAATTGACAGCTGTACGGACCGCAGCACTTGGTTTGCTGCGGGTCCATACGGAAAACCCGCCACCATTCCACCACGTGTGGACATGGCCTAAAAAGACGTTGCACATAAGCTGTAGGCCTACGGCCAATACGCACAAAATCGCCCAACATGATCCTGGCCATAGGGGATCCACTTTAATGTCCCCACTTTAATTTGAAGTCCCCTTACTTCATCCATTGCAGTCCCCTATCACCCACTCACTTCATCTGCAGTGCCGCTTCATCATTTGCAGCCCCTTATCCCCCCTTCCATTTTATCATGTGCAGTCCCCTTCCCCCCCAACTTCATGTGCAGCCCCACTACCCCATCATCATGTGCAGTTAATTTTACCCCCACATCATGTGCAGTCCCCCTTACCCCCAATTCATCATGTGCAGCCCCACTCACCCCCCCTTCATCATATGCAGCACCACTCACCCCCCCTTCATCATGTGCAGCCCCACTCACCCCCTTTCATCATGTGAAGCCCCCACTCATCCCCCCTTCATCCTGTGAAGCCCCCACTCACCCCCTTCATCCTGTACAACCCCAGTCACCCCCCCTTCATCATATACAGCCCCCAGTCACCCCCCCTTCATCATATACAGGCCCCAGTCACCCCCCCTCATCATATACAGCCCCCAGTCACCCCCCCTTCATCATATACAGGCCCCAGTCACCCCTCCTTCATCATATACAGGCCCCAGTCACCCCCCCTTCATCATATACAGGCCCCAGTCACCCCCCCTTCATCATATACAGCCCCCAGTCACCCCCCCTTCATCATATACAGGCCCCAGTCACCCCCCCTTCATCATATACAGGCCCCAGTCACCCCCCTTCATCATATACAGCCCCCAGTCACCCCCCCTTCATCATATACAGGCCCCAGTCACCCCTCCTTCATCATATACAGGCCCCAGTCACCCCCCCCTTCATCATATACAGGCCCCAGTCACCCCCCCTTCATTGTGTACAGCCCCCACTCACCCCCTCCCCCATTTAATTCATTTTATAAATAAAAAAAAATAAAAAAAGTTCCCCATACTTACCTCACAGCCGGCTCGCTCCCCAGCAGCGCCTCTGCTTTCAGCATCCTCCGGGACATGTCGGCGCGTGCACGATGACGTCATCGCGCACGCCCGACATCTGACCCGGAAGTACAGCCGGAGCTGAGCAGCCGTCAAGGTGACGGCCGTGCACAGCTCCCGGCCCCTCATAGAATGTGACGCGGGCGGCTGTCTGCTGCCGGCGGCCTCACAGCACAGGGCACGGCCAGCCCTGTACAGGTGCTGGGGGAGCGGTCCGGGGGGCATTTGCCTCTCTGCCACCCGGCCCAGCCCGCCCCTGCCCCTGGGCCCCTGCCCCTGGGCCAGAGGTGTATCTAGGCTTTCTGGCACCCGGGGCAAGAATTTGGTTCAGTGCCCCCCCCCCCCCAAGTACATATGCGACTTGCACAGTTAGTCATGTACCCACGAGCTGCTCTCCCTAATGCTCTCAATGTTCAGTAAAAAACTGAAAGCAGGAAGAGAAGCTCGTTGTCACAGGACCATAACTATGAAAATCGCATATGAGTGAGGTGTCCATGTGATGAGTACTGGAACCTGCAGAGCTGAATCCTGACATTGCAGCTTCTGAATTCTCACAACGAATGCACTGCACACATTTAGGATTCTCCCTTGCCGATATACAGTCATGTCAACACAAGTATGTGATTTGTATACTTCTGGCCACATTCCAACTAGACGTGCCCGGCCTCGCTCCGTTCACTTTCATTGAGTGAGGCCACACATGTCTAGTCAGCATGTGACCGCATGTATGTAAATTACCAGCATGAGAGAATCCTGACAGCATTCAGTGAGCACTGTGAGAATTCAGAAGTCTGCAGTCACATAGAATGTCTGCAGACTCAGCACAGACCTGGACAACCCCTGTAATGCTCCTGACATAAATAAAAAACATGAGAATTAGTCAATATCACAAATAATATTTACATCCAGGTACCTTATAGATGACGTCATCTCTGGAGTCGTTCTCCTTTTCTTCTTCTTGTCCAGACCCCATGATGAGTTTGCTCATCCACATCTCGTCTCTGCAGACTTCCATCTTCTCCGGTCTTCTGCAGCAAATCTCCACACGATCCCCTTAAAGATAGAAGTGTCATTATAATGCCCCTAAATACAAATATCTGCAATATACTGTCTCCTCACACTATTCCCCTCCCTCCTCATACTGTCTCCTCATATATTTACCCCCTCACTCTCTATACTGTCTGCTCACACATATCCCCGACTCCCCATACTGTGTCCACATGCATTCACCCGTTCGCACCCCTTACTGTCTGCACCCATCCCCCATACTGTTTCCTCATACATGCCCTCATACATACTCTTCATTTTGTGTCCTCAAATCTCCCCACATACATTAAATACCATCCCCACTCCAAATTCCCCCCATCCCCAATCCCCCCACACACATTATGTACCCCCACTCCAAATCCCCCCACACATTATGTACCCCCACTCCAAATCCCCCCACACATTATGTACCCCCACTCCAAATCCCCCCCACACATTAACCCCCATCCCCACTCATTAACCCCTCCACACATTAACCCCCATCTCCACTCATTAATCCCCCATCTCCACTCATTAACCCCCATCTCCACTCATTAACCCCCATCTCCACTCATTAACCCCCTCTCCACTCATTAACCCCCATCTCCACTCATTAACCCCCACCCCCACATTAACCCCCCTCTCCACTCATTAACCCCCATCTCCACTCATTAACCCCCCTCTCCACTCATTAACCCCCATCTCCACTCATTAACCCCCCTCTCCACTCATTAACCCCCATCTCCACTCATTAACCCCCATCTCCACTCATTAACCCCCATCTCCACTCATTAACCCCCACCCCCACATTAACCCCCCTCTCCACTCATTAACCTCCATCTCTGCTCATTAACCCCCCCACTCATTAACCCCCATCCCCACATTAATCCCATCTCCACTCATTAACCCCATCTCCACTCATTATCCCCCACACATTAACCCCCATCTCCACTCATTAACCCCCCCACTCATTAACCCCCATCCCCACATTAATACTGGCATACTGCAGACCGCTGCATTAGGCGGCCGGGCGGCTCGCCTGCCCCCCCTGGATACGCCACTGCCCTGGGCCCCCAAAAAACCTTGGGCCCGGGGCGACTGCCCCATCCGCCCCTATTAAGATCCGCCATTGGGTGCGAGACACCTCCATGGGTACAAGAGGTGCAGAGAATGTTGGAGCCAACCTAACCTTCTGTCTGGATTGAGCTCGCTCCAACCCGTGCTCCGTATAACGGAGATCAATGCGGGTTGAGATAGCAATCAGCTCCTCCAGAGTTACAGGGACCTCCCTGGTAGCTAAGGCATGCCCTGCCAAACCCCTCCAGAACACAGGGACGAGTGCCTTATCAGGCCACTCCAACTCGGAAGCCAGTGTCCGAAAACGGACGGTGTAATGGCTAACCAAGAGGGAGCCCTCTGTTAAAGGTAATAACTGGAGAGAGGTGTCGTGAGTGACCCGTGGTCCCAAAAAGACCTGTTTTAGAGAGGTTAGGAACTGAGTGCCCTGCCTGACAAGAGGGAGACGATAAACCCCACTTTCGCCCGCTCTGTAGGAAATTGCGCGGCCAGTAACTCAAGCTGAATAGAGCACTGGCTCACGAAACCCCTGCAGGTGGTGTTGTCACCAGAAAATTTATCGGGCAATGGGAGGTGGGACATTGTCAGCACAGGCGTGGATGTGGGCACACGCGAGACAGCCTCTGCGACTGTCTGGGCAGCGGCCATCGTAGCATTCACAGCTGAGGTGGAGCTCTCAATCGCCGCCAACCTGCTCTCCAGCTGCCAAATGTACCGCTGAAGCTGCTGCAGGTCCGCCATTACTAGTCAGACCCTGGCACTAGTATAATCTTAGGGACAGCGGAACGCATTAAATAAAAAATAATAGAAAGTGCGTTCGTCGCCCGGGGTCCACCGTGCAGAGGTGTTAAACTGCTGCTATATAATGGCAGACGCACAATATGGCGGTATATCGCACATGGGTTGAACGTCACCCGATGTGCACTGGGCGTACTCTGTTATGTTCACTGAGGCACCTTAAGGCATAAACATAAGTGCCAAGCCTGTTGACCTCACACATCTCAGCGGTGTGCACGCACGATATTTGGTCACAGGACTCAGGCCCAAGACACAGGGTCGGTGTCTGTCTAGACCTACTGTGCATGCGGCGTCGCTACCGTGGATGCCCCAAATTCTGCTGACTACAGCGCGGTGACTGAACCAGCCACTGTACGACAATGCCCAAGAGAGGGCACACTGTCGGACACTAGCACTGTGTAGATGTGGAATGTGGCCTGAAGCATGCCACTGACTGGCGCTGACTCTAAGACTAAGTCCCTATCCACACACGTAATATCAGAGGGAGGGGATCTTAATGAGTCATTGGCAGGTACATGCATCCATCATCATTCACACAGTAGCAAGTATAGTCTATACTAGCGCATGGCCGAGCGGCCATGCGGACCTTTTATAGCCGTGCGGGACCTTCCAGATCTCTGGGATGGACCAATCAGATCGGGAGAACTACCTGAGCACGTGACTCCCAATCTCCAATGGGAGATCGTCTCGTGAGCATGCCCAGTAGCGTGATGAGAGGACTTAGCCACTGGAGTGGCTTGCTGCAGGAGTTCCTGCGCTGCTATTGGTGACCCAGAGGTGGCAGCAGCAACCAGTCCTACAGAGCTGGTCTGAGCAGAGCATCTGAGACGCCGAGATTGCTGTGCAGGCTCCTGAGCGGTCGGAGGAGAATGGGAGACTGCTGGATGCAAGGCTCTGGATTCCTGCTGTGCAGCTGTAGGAACCCGACGCCTAACAGTATAGTAGTTGTGATCTGCAGCTAGGAAAAATTTGGAATAGAAGCTGCAGGTAACCATACTTTCAGATTGAGATTGAGGCGCCGACCCCTCTGGAAGAAGCATCCACTTCCAGGAAGAACTGCTTATGACTGTCCAGTCTATGCAGCATTGAAGATGTGGAGAAAACCTATTTTAAAGACACAAAGGTGTTCTCTATCTCAAGGGTCTATATCTTAGGTATGTCCCCCTTGCGGGTCAGGGAAGAAATAGGGTCAGTTTAAGAGAAAAAATGTGTAATGAACTGGCGGCAGTAGTTTACGCAACCGAGAAGCCGCTTAATAGCATTCAGACCATCAGGATGGGGCCACTTCAAGAAGGCGGACACTTTCTCTGGATCCATTTTCATGCTGGCCTCTGAGATGCACAACAGAAACAAAAGATGATACTTTGTTCGATATACATGGACAACTGGTGAATGGGAAAGGGATGTACAAGAAATGTCACACACAACATGAATGCTGTGAAACTGGATGCACATAGACCTGGACTCATGGCAATGGGGTGTGTATCTTATCTAACCCTTGCACAATCTCCTAATTGCTCAATCATAGAGTCACCATATTCAATCAAGGGTAAAACATAGATTAAGTTTACCTGCCACTGCACCGCAAGCGGTACCAACCACCATTAAATCCTATCAATATTCAGTGTATTAGATGTCACATCACAATATTCCAAAACTAATAAAGCGGTGGTCATTACTAGCAGTGAGAGGGCTGCCATCAAGGCAATCAAAAAATCTATGGGATCATTTGGTCAGTAGTCATTATACGTGTGAGCTTACTGTCACATTTCTCGATTCAATGGCGGGGAGACATGGGTGCGTCCCATATGGCCGATGTGTTGCATGCTCAAATATTGACCGCTGCGATATATTATGAAGCGTATTACATGCACTAATAAAAATGTTGTCTACTACGCAGTGTGTCCGTGTAATAAAATATATGTAGGATTTACGACATGACAATTGAAAGTGCAAACCAGAGAGCATGTGCTCAGCACTCTCGCCGCGGCGGCACACGATGACGCATCCATGTTGAAAACTCTCTCTCTCCATTTTAAAACTTACCATAACTGTGACAGTAGCCTTCTCATGGTCAGGAATATCGACATGCTCGATGTCGGCATCTGTGGCAGTGGAATCTCTAGGAGACTTGTCCAGTTGGAGTTCAGATTGATTTGGATGCTCAATATGATCCATCTATCTGGACTCAGTGACAATATTAGTAATGCCCCATTTTGTGATCATTGGCCTAATTTATATACAGGGGCATCTCACAATATTAGAATATCTTCAAAAAGTTAATTTATTTCAGTTCTTCAATACAAAAAGTGAAACTCATATATTATATATAGTCATTACAAACAGAGTGATTTATTTCACATGTTTATTTCTCTTAATGGTAACCTTAAGCAGCTTGGATTGTCTGTCTCCTCACTATTCCTCCAGGCTCTGGGACATTGATTTCCATGGTCTAGTGTGAAGTATCCACAATCAATGATGGTTTCAGGAGCCATGTCATCTGCTAGTGTAGGTCTAGTGTGTTTTATCAAGACCAAAGTCAGGGCAGACATCTACCTGGAGATTTTAGAGCACTTACTTCATGCTTCCCTCTGCCAAAAAGCTTATTGGAGATGGATATTTAATTCTCCAGCAGGAATTGGCACCTGTCCACACTGACAAAAGTACCAATTCCTGGTTTAGAAACAACAGTATCACTGTGCTTGATTGGCGAGCATACTCGTCTGACCGTAACCTCATAGAGAATCTATGGGGTATTGTCAACAGGAAGATGAGAGACACCAGACCCAACAATGCAGACGAGCTGAAGGCTGCTATCAAAGCAACCTAAGCTTTTATAACACCTCAGCAATGCCTCAGATCGCCACCATGCCACGCCGCAATGATGCAGTAATTGATGCCAAAGGAGCCCCGACCAAGTATTGAGTGCATTTACTGAACATACATTTCAGTAGGCCAAGATTTCAGATTTTAAAATCATTTTTTAAGCTGGTGTTATAAAGTATTCTAATTTACTGAGATAATGACTTTTGCGTTTTCATTGGCTGTAAGCCATAATCATCAACATTAACAGAAATAAACACTTGAAATAGATCACTCTGTTTGTAATGACTATATATAATATATGAGTCTCACGTTTTGTATTGAAGAACTGAAATAAATTAACTTTTTGATGATATTCTAATTTTGTGAGATGCACCTGTACATGAAATGTTGCCCTATATGTTTATTGTGTTGTTTTTATGATTTTATATCTTTATTGTTTTTTAGCAGCCTTGGTCCATGCACATCTGCACTTTTCCACTGTCATTTGTTCCGCTATCATGATAAGTAATTCCATAGGATCAACCAGTACTATAAGATGTTTGGATATTCTCTGTAATAAGAGCAACAAGCAACTGAACCTAGATAAAATGTAAGGTCATGCACTTGGGTAGAACAAACAAGATGTATAATTATGTGATATTGTAAAACACTGGGCCAAACTGTCACTGAAAAAGACCTGGGTGTATTGGTGGACGACAAACTCACATTTAGTGGCCAGTGTCAGGCAGCTGCTGCAAAGGCAAATAAAATAATGGGATGCATTAAAAGAGGCATAGATGCTCATGAGGAGAACATAATTTTACTTCCATATAAGTCACTAGTGCGACCACACTTAGAATACTGTGAACAGTTCTGGTCTCCGGTGTATAAGAAAGACAGCTGAACTGGAGCGGGTTCAGAGAAGAGCAACCAAGGTTATTAGGGAACTGGGGGGATCTGCAATACCAAGACAGGTTATTACACTTGGGGTTGTTTAGTTTGGAAAATCGAAGGCTTAGGGGTGATCTTATTACAATGCATAAATATATGTGGGGACAGTGAAAAGACCTTTCTAATGATCTTTTTATTCTTAGACCCGTGACGGGCACAAGGGGGGGATCCTTTAGATCTGGAGGAAAGAAGGTTTAAGCATGATCACAGATGCGGATTCTTTACTGTAAGAGCAGTGAGACTATGGAACTCTCTGCCATATGAGGTTGTAATGAGTGATTCCCTACTAAAATTTAAGAAGGGCCTGGATGCCTTTCTTGAAAAGTATAATATTACAGGTTATATACACTGGTTTTATTGATATTGCGTTGATCCAGGGAGCTAGTCTGATTGCCATATGTGGAGTCGTGAAGGATTTTTTTCCCCAATGTGAAGCTTACTGTTTGCCACATGGGTTTTTTTTACCTTCCTCTGGATCAGCATGTTAGGGCAGGTTAGGTTAGGATATGGATTGAACTAGATGGACTTAAAGTCTTCCTTCAACCTTAGTAACTATGTTACTATGAAATGTAACACAAAGCACGTAATACTCAATGGATGACTAACTGAATTCAGAAACATTTTGGAAAACTTTTATGGAGTGTTACATACGACCGAAATGTAGGACAAAGCTTGTAATACTCTATGAATGACAATGTCAATCTAGAAAAATTTTTGAACGCTTTTTTGGAATGTAATACACCACCAAAATGTAACACAAAGCATGTAATACAATGGATAACAAATTCATTCAATTACAATTTTTGAATGCTTGTATGGAGTGTTATATAGCACTGAAATGTAACACAAAGCACAAATAATAATACTCTATGGGTGACTAATTGAATTCAGAAAATTTTGTAACACTTTTTGGAATGTTACATACCACCAAAATGTAGAACAAAGCTTGCAATACTCTATGAATGACAATTTCAATCCAGAAAAACTTTTAAATGCTTTTTTTGGAATGCTTTACACCACTGAAAAGTAACACAAAGCCAGTAAATTTGATGATATTTTGGAGTGTTATATACCAACAAAGTGTAACACAAAGCACATAATACTCTATGGATGACAAATTCAATCAATTTAATATTTACAGACTTTAGTAATGGACTGCAAAGCCCTAAACCCTGCCTAGACTCTGTATTCTGCCACTCCTTGTTTTGGCAACTTTTCCTAGGCTAAATGCAGAATGTATCTGATATAAACAGCAAAGCACAAGATTATTCCTTAGAAGGACTGTTAGTATGATGGTTCTGCATCAGCACCAGTATCAACACTAGAGGACTCTGATTCGATAAACTGTGCACACACAGGTATGGTAAACTGCTCTCCCCCTCCAATGAGAACAGTCCCTGAGTTGTGCAATGGCATCAATTTGCTGAGAGTGGCGGCCCTATCCTTTTATAAGCTCTGATGAGGTAATGCAACCAGACAAGAACATTAATGCCACTACTAAGATGGCTACGACATTACAGTGAATGATAAGCAATCCCTGCATGTTTAATGAATGTGTAACAGACACCAAACATGCGGGGCAGCTAATGCTCATTGAGTGCTGAGCACATACGAGCAACCAGCTGCTCGAATGATATCCGAATATCACCAAGCACATTTGTATGAAGATGAGCCAAGACAGAGTCAGCGGTTTCCGGTGGCCTTTAAGGTCAGAACTATTGGGACTGTCACCACTAGTGCCGGGGGAAGCTTCTTCTAGGAGGGAGGGACCTTCCTGCTGGACATCAGCGGGCGTGGGGTATATAAGGAGGACTGAGCGCGAGAACGGGTCAGACTTGGCGGGAAAGCGACAGGAGAAGGTTGACTCCCTCTCCACTGCTCAGGCAGACAACTCAACGCCACTCATCCCTCAGCGTGCTGACTATAAGATTGACTTTAACGCTATTAAGTTATTGTCTGACCCCGTTCTCTTGGATAGCTCTGTTCAGTCTGTGGTAACAGATAGACTGTCTAGAGACTACTCTGAAGGACCTCCCGCAGCCGCGGTCTGTGAGCGAGCCCACGGCTCGTGTTTGACATCATTCCTGAGGAATCCACATGAGGGACTATTTCCACATTCCAGTGCACTCAAGCCAAGCAGGACCAGATCCATCAGCACCATCAGGAGACAGTGCTTCTCGTTCCTCCATAACAGGGCCACAGACTTTGTCCACGATTTGCGATGTCTTCTGAAGATTTTCCAGCCTTTTCCCTACAAGAACTGCAAGCGATTAGTTACCTTGTTTTTGTATATCTTATTCTCGAGCACTGTGTTTGTGTGTAATTCCCGCCGCTGCCATACTAGTCTTGTCTCCCTGCATGGAAGATTACTTGTTAATTGCCTGTTCAGTAAACCCTTGTTATCCCCTTCTCTGCCTCTGGCTCTTCACTGCATCCAATGAACCTCCTTTGTTTACACGTTCACTCATCCCTAATCTGCATATGTGTCACAAGGGCCCTATACAATAGTAAGATACCAGAAAGGGTTGCAGAATTTCCCAAAGGGAAAAGGATGTCAGTAAATAAAATGTGATAAACTATTGGTGTGTATGAATATACTGTACTAGATGGTGGCCCGATTCTAACGCATCGGGTATTCTAGAATATGTATGTAGTTTATTTATGAAGTTTTAATAATAATGCAGTAATCCACCCCTCAATCCTGATATGCATGATCCCCTCATCCCCCTTTCCTGGTAAGCATGGTACCCCTCCCCCCTATCCTGGTATGCATGGTCCCCTCACCCCCCAATCAGGAAATGCATGGTCCCCTCACTCCCCAATCCTGATATGCATGGTCCCCTCACCCCCAATCCTGGTAAGCATGGTCCCCTAACCCTTCAATCCTGGAATGCATGGTCCTCTCACCCTCCAATCCTGGTATGCATGGTCCTCTCACCCCTCTTTCCTGGTAAGCATGGTCCCCTCACCCCCATTTCCTGGTATGCATGGTCCCGTCACCTCAATTTCCTGGTATGCATGGTACCCTCACGCCCCAATCGTGATATGCATGGATCCCTCACCCCCCAATCCTGATATGCATGGTACTCTCACCCTCCAATCCTGATATTCATGGTACCCCTCACCCCCCAATCCTGGTAAGCATGGTCCCCTCACCCTCCAATCCTAGAATGCATGGTCCTCTCACCCCCCAATCCTGGTATGCATGGTCCTCTCACCCCTCTTTCCGGGTAAGTATGGTCCCCTCACCCCCCTTTCCTGGTATGCATGGTCACCCTCACCTCCCTTTCCTGGTATGCATGGTCCCCTCACGCCCCAATCGTGATATACATGGAACCCTCACCCCCCAATCCTGATATGCATGGTCCTCACACCCTCTAATCTGGGTATGCATGGTACCCCTCACCCCCCAATCCTGGTAAGCATGGTCCCCTCACCCTCCAATCCTGGAATGCATGGTCCTCTCACCCCCCAAATCCTGGTATGCATGGTCCTTTCACCCCTCTTTCCTGGTAAGCATGGTCCCCTCACCCCCTTTCCTGATATGCATGGTCCCCCTCACTCCCCTTTCCTGGTATGCATGGTCCCGTCACCCCCCTTTCCTTGTATGCATGGTCCCCTCACCTCCCTTTGCTGGTATGTATGGTCATGTCACCCCCTTTCCTGGTATGCATGGTCCCCTCACCCACCTTTCCTGGTATGCATGGTCTCCCTCACCCCCTTTCCTGGTATGCGTTGTCCCCCTCACCCCCCTTTCCTGGTATGCGTGGTCCCGTCACCCCGCTTTCCTGGTATGCATGGTCTCTGTTAAAATAAAAATAGTTATATACTCACCTTCCGACGGCCCACGATCACCACTCCATGCTCCCGGCCTCGCGGTCCCAGTAATGCTTTGCGCGAAACACCGCTGATGACGTCGCGCTCTCGTGCGAGTGATGTCATCTCCGGTCTAAGGCGCAAGGCATTACTGGGACAACGAGGCCGGGCACGTAGAGTGGAAATCGCGGGCTGTCGGAAGGTGAGTATAACCTTTTTTTATTTTAATTCTATTTTTGTACAGATGTGCTGTGCCCGATTGAGCGCTGCGCCCGACTGTGCCTATCGCTGATTACCGTTACAAACAGCTGCGCCTGTTGCTGATTGGTCGCAGGATATCAGTTGCAGACAGACAGACAGACATGATAAGACGATTACATATATAGATGTTTCAAGTAGAGTTGAGCGAAACGGGTCGGTCAAATTCAAAAGTCGCCGACTTTAGCTAAAGTCGGGTGTCGCCGATCGAAACCCGACCATAGCGTGAGGTCGGCCATGAGGTCGCCGACCCGAGAGCCAAAGTCGCGTTTCAAATAATGCTTAAAGTGCCTTTTCTCAGCCAATGATGGAGGACGCACACTGTGGGCAACGCAATGACATGGGTAGCGGCCACCACCATCTTAGAGAAGGGCATTGAAGTGATTGGCTGGCTTTGTGTGGCGTCACAGTGGCTATAAAAGGACGTGACCGCCGACCACCATCTTACTTCTGCCAATCTTAGAATAGGGAGAGGTGCTGCTGCTGATTCTGAATAGGGAGAGCGTTAGGCAGGGAAGAAGAAAAAAAAATAGCTTCTGCTGATAGCGCTTTTCAATGTACAGTTAGTGTGCAGTGAAAGCGGAGGATTTTTGTTGTGTGCAGCAACGCTGGTGGTGATTAGGCTGCCTTTTAAGGCTACCTGATAGCTGCATTTCTGCTGTTCAAACTGCTTTTTTCAAAGCACTCCAACTTTTATTATTTTGTTCTGGTCAGTTACCGAGCGCTCATTTTTTCACACACCGTATAGCGGTGTGCGCTCCTAGCTAACTACCGTGTACCGGCTGGTATCACGGATAAATACAAGCTATCTGTGTGTGACTCTGGAAAAACAAACAGGAGATTTTCCATTTTTCCAGACCTACACTGTATAGAGCTGTCCGCCTTTCAAACAGTTTCGTATATCTGCTGTTTGATAACAGTCAAAACTATACAGAGACAGCATGTGTCACTTCGTATAAAATAGACGGAGATTTAAAATTTTTCATACAGACACCATATAGCATTGTACGCTCCTCACACACTACCGTGTATCGGCTGGTATCACGGACAAATACAAGCTATCTGTGTGTGACTCTGGAAAAACAAAAAGAGGAGATTTTCCATTTTTCCAGACCTACACCGTAGAGAGCTGTCCGCTTTTCAAACAGTTTCGTATATCGTTTGATAACGGTAAAAACTATACAGAGACAGCGTGTGTCACTTCGTATAAAAATAGACGGAGATTTAAAATTTTCCATACATACACCATATAGAGCTGTCCAATTCTCAAACAGCATAGCATATCTGCTGTTCGCATAACGGTCAAATCTATACAGAGTCAGCGTGTGTGTGACACTACATAAACACATATACGGACATTTCTATTTCTCCATACACCGTATTGAGCTGTCCGATTCTCAAACAGTATTGTACATCTGCCGTTCGCATTACAGTCACATCTATACAGAGTCAGAGTGTGTGTGTGACACTCTGTAAATACATATACGGACATTTCCATTTCTCCATACACCGTATTGAGCTGTCTGATTCTCAAACAGTATTGTATATCTGCTGTTCGTATTACAGTCACATCTATACAGAGTCAGCGTGTGTGTGACACTCCATAAATACATATACGGACATTTCCATTTCTCCATACACCACATTGAGCTGTCCGATTCTCAAACAGTACTGTATATATCTGCTGTTCGCATTACAGTCCCATCTATACAGAGTCAGAGTGTGTGTGTGACACTCCATAAATACATATATGGACATTTCCATTTCTCCATACACCGTATTGAGCTGTCCGATTCTCAGTGTGTGTGAGACACTCCTTAAATATATATACGGAGATTGTTAGTTTCACAAAAAACATATACAGCTGTACACTTCTGATACAGTACCGTATATCTGCTTGTTGGATTACGGTCAAATACATACTGGGAGAGCGTCTGTGACTAACAAAATATATACGTAGATTTAATTTTTTTAATACACCTTACACAGCTGGACGCTCCTCAAACAGTACCATCTCTCTGCTGGTATTTTTGGTACATTTTCCCAAACATGAGGAAGTATGGTGGAAGAGGCTGCGGACGTGGGCAGGGGGGTGCGGCTGGTACTGATGGTGGTGGTGCATCGGCTGGTTCTGGCAAAAGCACAATAGCAGCTAAGGCAGGAGGTGATGAGCCTGCGTCATCGTCTGGCCCAAGAAGGCCTGTAAGGTTCCCTTTTCTTGGAGTAGGAAAACTGCTTTTAAAGCCGCAGCATCAGGAACAGGTTTTGGCGTATATTGTCGAAACAGCCACCAGCTCTATTGTCTCCTCTTCTGAACATTCGAAACCTGCAAGCACGGAGTCGTCAGTGCAGGGTTCTGGTCAGGAAAAACACCTTTCCTTGTGTCCTTCACCCCCACCAAAAGTTAAGGATGCGGCAGCCCACACTTCAGATTACTCTATGGAGCTCTTTTCACATACCATGCCTGGGTTATCCAGTCAAATCCTGAATTCCCCAGTCCCAGATGAATCTGACATGGAGTGCACTGATGCACAGCCACTGCTAGATGATTCTGCTGCTACATTGACCCAGAGCACTACATTGCCCTCGCAGTCTACTGAACCAGAATCTGACCCTGATGAAACTCAGGTGCCCCTTCCCGCATACTATACCACCTTACATGGTGACACAGAGGAAGGTAAAGAGGAAGGTGCAGATGACTTTGAAGAGGAGGTGATGGATGACCCAGTTCTTGACCCGGATTGGCATCCATTGGGGGTGGAGGGTGGCGCTGGCAATAGTTCAGATAAGGAGAAGGATCCGCAGCAGGTATTGACATCGCAGCAGCGGTTATCTGGCAGGCCCATAGCTGTCCAAAAACGTGGACCAAAAACTAAAAGAGTTGCAGGACATCTTGGCTAGATGGTCAATTTAGCACAGCGTGCAAGGCCAGAAAATGTATACCATAGTAGGAAGAGTGCAGTGTGGCACTTCTTTGTCCAAAATCCTACTGATGAGGCAAAGGTTACCTGTAAGAAGTGCGGAAGGACCTTTAACCGAGGTAAACATTTCAGAAATTTGAAGACCAGTTGCATGCTTAGACATTTAACCAACATGCACTTGCAAGAGTGGGCAGACTACAAAACCTCAGGTAGCACATGTGCACCTGCTCCGACTGAAGGTAGCCAGCAACGCTCCATCGCTTCCCCCACTGTAAGACCACAGCCACCATTAAGCACACCGCCATCACTAAATGTTGAGGTGTCGTCGCAAGGCCTAAGCAATCAGGCAATCACAAAGGCCTTGCAACACAACAGTGAATCTAGGCCATCACCACCAATACCAGCATCAACCCCCTCTCACTCCGTCCGGTCCACCGCTACTTCCCCCATATGCAGCTCTCCAGTCCAGCTCACCCTACCAGACACTCTGAGTAGGACAAGAAAGTACTCTCCTCTCATCCATATACACTGTGTTTGAACGCCTACATTGCCAAACTAATCTCATTAGAGATGATGCCCTACCGGTTGGTTGAAAGCGAAGCTTTCCGTGAGCTCATGGCCTACGCAGTCCCACGCTATGACCTACCCAGTCGGCACTTCTTTTCTCGAAAAGCCATCCAGCCCTCCACCTGCTTGTGAAAGACCGCATTGTCCATGCACTCAAGCAATCAGTGAGTGGAAAGGTGCACCTCACAACAGATACATGGTCCAGTAGGCATGGCCAGGGCCGTTAGGTGTCCATCACTGCGCACTGGATTAATGTGGTGGATGCAGGCTCCACAGGGGACAGCGGCGGTGGAACAGTGCTGCCTAGCCCACGGTATAGGAAACAGTTGGCTGTAGGCTTTCGACCCTCCTCCTTCTCCATAAGCGAAAGCTCGTCCACCGAGCGCAGTCGCATGAGCACTCGATCCGCAGCTTGCAGTGTTGCACACGAGGTGTCCCACTATCGAACAGCTAGTGGTAAGCGTCAGCTGGCTGTGTTAAAGATAAAGTCTTTGGGCGACAACGGACACACCGTGGAGGCATTGGCAGACTACTTGCATCGACAAACTGAGTCATGGCTGGGCAGTCTACATCTTGAGCCAGGCAAGGGAGTCAGTGATAATGGCCGTACTTTTGTGGCAGCCATAGCCCTTGCAAAACTCACACCCATACCTTGCATGGCTCACACTTTGAACCTGGTGGTGCAGTGCTTCCTTAATAATTATCTGAGTTAACATCCCTGCTCCATAAGGTGCGAAGACTGTGCTCGCACATCCGTCGCTCGGCCATACACTCCAATTATATGCAGAAGCTGCAACGATTGTGCCACCTCCCCAAGCACCGCCTAATCATAGACGTTGCAACAAGGTGGAACTCCACCCTGCACATGGTTGAGAGACTGTGCAAACAGAGGCAGGCTGTAATGCATTTGTGGGAGGATACACTGGCAGGCAGTTTGAGGGAAGACATGAAATTGTCGGGTGTGCAGTGCTCAAAGCTGAAAGTCCTCTGAGGAATGCACACGACTTGAGGAATGCACATGACTGGTAAGCGCAGACGATGCCATCATAAGCATGAGCATCTAACTTATGCGTCTGCTCATGCAAAGTTTGACGCACATTAAGGATCTTTCGTCTGCAGCAGAGGAGGAGGAACAGGAGGAAGAGGAGGATGAGGGAAACATTGTCTGGTCAGGGGAATGGCCTGGACGAGGTGAAGGAAGAAGAGTAAGTGGAGGAGGATCAGGGGGATGATTATTTTGGGCAGGAGGATGCTTCTCAGGGGGTCATTCCAAGGTCAGGTACAGGGTTTGTGCATGACTGTAGGGATGTGGATTTGCCAGAAAGTGCTCCTCCACCCAGAAGTGGCAGTGCATTATTGACACCTGGAACATTGGCCTACATGTGCGATTATGCCTTGCGGATCCTAAAAAGGGACCCCCGCATTGCCAAAATGATGAAGGATGATGCATTACACAACATCATGCCACAGAAGTACCTAGAGATAATATTGGCTAACAAACAAGCAATTCTGGTAAACCGTTTGTTTGAGGCTTTTCCAGCATACAGCAGCGGTGCTGGTTCTCCCACGAGCCGTAGTGGGCACAATGGAAGAGGTGTTCGTGGTGCACACAGCCGAAGTGGCGTTGGACACAGGGGTTTCATGACCATGTAGTGGACTGATTCCTCAAGTACCGCTCACATGACTGCTAATACTGCATCGATTAAAAGTGACAAGAAACAGCAGTTGTCAACTATGGTTGCAAACTACTTCTCCTCGCATATCAATGTTCTCCCTCACAGGTCATTCCCCTTTGACTATTGGGCCTCCAAACTGGACACCTGGCCTGAATTGGCACAATATGCCTTACAGGAGCTCGCTTGCCCTGCTGCTAGTGTGTTATCTGAAAGAGACTTCAGTGCTGCTGGATCAATCCTGACAGAAAAAAGGACCCATCTGTCGATCCAAAATGTTGATGATCTAACCTTCATTAAAATGAACCATGCATGGGTTTCAAAGGATTTTGTCCCACCTTCCCCTGATGACACATAGGTTGCCAGAAAACTGTCTCGCTTTTGTCCTCCTCTTCCTCGGACTTGCCCAATTCCGCCATTTGCAGCTCCTGAATGTCCAGCCTGCACATCAACATATGCCGTTTTTTAAACCTCCCTAACTGGGCTGCCCACCCCCCCAAGGGCTGGGGTCAACACCTGGTGCACCCGGGCAAGTGCCGTTGCTCTGAACAGGTGGATGGGCCCACTGATGGTCAACGGCACTGGCACAGGGCCCCTCATAGTACAATACAGTGTCTCTGACTGTGGGGGGGCCCACTCGCCGTCAGACACACCAGCATACTATACTATGAGGGTCCCTGTGCCATTACCATCGCCCACGAGTGTGCCCCCCATGCTTGGTCATGGCCACAGCACTTGCAAGTTGCAATACTTACCTCTCCGTGCTACACCGCTGTGTAGTCTGGGCAGTTAAATCCTTCACAGGGACGGCCACTAGAAATTTGGTGTATTGATTGATGATGGTTAAGATGTAGCTATGGCTTTTCCTGCTGGCCTCTACCTTCAGATGATCAATGGCTACCATTTGTAATGGATGTCAACTTACAAGCGGATGCAGTGGTGCTTTATGATCACCTTTCACAGTTGTGATAGTCACAGACATGTGACATTCCTGCCACCATTTTTCAATGTCTCCTCTCATGCCAATCCAATAGAATCACCTATGGCCTGTGGCTTCTGTCTTTTGCACTCCAAAATGACCAGTCACATCATTATAGGCAGTGAGGACCATGTCTACATCTCTCCCTGTGATCACAATTTGATGGAGACGAGTAACGGTGATGTGATCCACGCTACTGCGATAAAGCAATCCTTTCTTCATAAAGAACCGCTTTCGCTGACTCCACAGACACAGCAATTGAGGGTCTGCATCGCTTCTGCAACATCTACCGGGAGGTTTTCTCGCGGTGAGTAATTCCCAAATTTCTGCAAACACTCAAGTTTCCATCTGTACCTGTATCCATGTAGTTTCCAGTAGCGGAGAGTCTGGACTGGCTTACTGAGATTGAAATATATATGAAGATTTAAAAGTACCACAACACTGTATACTGGTGTACGCTTCGAATACCTTTCCCTTTTTCTACTTTTTAAATTCTGGTGTAATACATACTGAGCCTGTGAGTGTCTGTGTCTGACTCCAGAAGTATAGATGGAAATTTACAATTACCCCTAGACTGGATACACTTGGTATGTGCTGATACAGTACCTTTGTTCAAAATTTTTTATTACGGTATTGTCATGATCCATGCTGGATCGTGACAGATAAAAGCCCATGTAACCTTTTTTTTTTCCTTAAGCTGTGTGCTTAAGTTTGGTTTTGCCCCTGGTGGCCACTAGGATTATTACACAGTGGTGTCTTTTGTTCTAGTTTGCCCCCGGTGGTGGTGAGCATCATTGCACTCTGGTTTCTTTAGTGCATGTGATTATAAAGCAGGTGATTGCTCTGGCTCTGCTATAAAAGAGTGTCAGGTGTTGCAATCACTGTTGGTGATAGTGTTCATTTCAACCATCCTTGGTGGAGGAAGGATCTAGAGAGAGCTCCTGGCAGCTCAAGTTAGAGCCCTGGTGTGGAAGGAGTCAGAGGGGATTTCATTGCAGCTCTGACAAAGCTTGGTGGCAGCTATTCAGGAGGAAAGCTGCATTCTGGAGGTGGACTCTGTTGCTGGGAGCAAGAGCAACAGAGCAAAGCTAAGTGGTGTTTCCCTGTTTGTATTTTTCCCTGGTGTGTATTAGTACAGCGGTGGGGCAAGTGCCTGCATCACCCAGCTCCCTAGCAAGGGATAGGTGTAGGGTGTGCTAGGGTGACAGGTATCCTGATCGGCGCCCAGTGCGGAACCGGCCTAGGGAACGTTAGGAGTGTGAGGGACACTGACTCAGGGGAGTGCAGGAGGTCTCCACATCCCCATTCCCTATCGCAGGGCCCACCATTGTAACTGTTTCCCCTTCCCCCGTGTCTTGTTGTTTTAGTTACGGGCCTGCGGGCCGTGTCACACAGGACAGTTTCACGTGCCGTGTCTTGTTGTTTCAGTTACTGGCCTGCTGGTTGCATCACACAGAACGCATCCACGTGACAGGTATCATCCATAGTGAGTGAGCGTGTGTGGTTTACGCCTTCTATATATACGGTGAAACGGAGATACCAATTTTTACCCTATACTCGATACAGCTTGTACCTTGTTATACAGTACCTTTGTTCGACATTTAGTATTACGGTCAAATCCATACTGAATAAGCGTCTGAGAGTGACTACGGGACTATGTATACAGAGATTTCAATTGTACCCTATAATATATATACTTGCTATCTTGTTATCCAGTACCTTTTTTACAACATTTTTATTATGGTCAAACCCAGACTGAGTGAACGTCTGAGGGTGACTCCAGAAAGATATACCGAGATTTCAAATTTGGCCAACACTGTATACAGCTATACGCTTCTGATACAGTATCCTATTTTGCTATTTAGATTCTAGTGTAATCCATAATGAGCCTGTGAATGTCTGTCTGTTACTCCGGAAATAAATTTGGAGATTTAAGATTACCCCAACACTGTATACAGCTGTACGCTTGTGTTACATTACCCATTTACAGCTTTTCATATTCTTGTGTAATCCATACTGGGCCTGAGAGCATTTGTGTCAGCCTAATGAAATATATACAGATTCAGAATGTTTACACTATACCATATATACCTTGCATCTGGTGATACTGTACCCTTTTTCAACTTTTTATTTTATTGTGTAATCCATACTGAGCATGTGAGCGTCTGTGTATGACTCATGAAATATATACGGAGATTTACTGTTATCCCTAGACTGTATAGAGCTGTACGCTTCTGATACACTACCATATATCTGCTGGTATTTTGGGTCCATTTTCAAAAGCATGAGGAAGTATGGTGGAAGAGGACGCGGACGTGGGCATGGGGGCCACCTGTTACTGATGGTGGTGGTGGTGCATCTCCTGGTAGTGCTAAAAACACAATAGCAGCTAAGGCAGGAGGTGTTGAGCCTGCGTCATGGTGTAGCTCCGGAAGGCCTGTAAGGCTCCCTTTTCTGGGAGTAGGTAGACTGCTTTTAAAGCCGGAGCATCAGGAACTGTTTTTGGCTTACATTGCTGAAACAGCCTCCAGCTCTATCGCCTCCTCTTCTGAAGTTTCAAAAAGTGCAAGCACTGAGTCGTCAGTGCAGGCTTCTGGTCAGGAGTAGCCCCTTTCCTTGTGACCTTCACCAACACTTCAAATTACTCCATGGAGCTCTTTTCACATACCATGCCTGGGTTCATTAAAAATGGGGCCCATCATATACTGGAGCATTCCAAATGGGGGACATCAGACATTGGAGCAGCATTTACGGGGCCCATTATACACTGCAACATTAGAAATGGAGCCCGTTATATATGGAGCATTATTAAGGCCCATCATACACTGGAGCATCATCCATGAGGCCCATCATATACTGGAGCATTCCAAATGGGGGACATCAGACACTGGAGCAGCATTTACGGGGCCCATTATACACTGGAGCATTAGAGATGGAGCCCATTATATATAGAGCTTTATTAGGGCCCATCATACACTGGGACATCATCCATGAGGCCCATCATATACTGGAGCATTCCAAATGGGGCACAACAGACACTGGAGCAGCATTTATAGGGCCCATTATACACTGGAGAATTAGAAATGGAGCCCATTATATATGGAGCATTATTAGGGCCCATTATACACTGGAGCATTATCCATGAGGCCCATCATTTACTGGAGCATTCCAAATAGGGGACATCAGACACTGGAGCAGCATTTACGGGGCCCATTATACTCTGGAGCATTAGAAATGGAGCCCATGATATATAGAGCATTATTAGGGCCCAACATACACTGGAGCATCATCCATGAGACCCATGATATACTGGAGCATTCCAAATGGGGGACATCAGACACTGGAGCAGCATTTACGGGGCCCATTACACACTTGAGCATTGGAAATGGAGCCCATTTATATGGAGCATTGTTTGGGCCCATAAGACACTGGAGCATCATCCATGGGGCCCATCATATACTAGAGCATTCTAAATGGGGCAGATCAGACGCTGGAGCAGCATCTATGGGGCACATTATAAATTGGAGCATTAGAAATGGGGCCCATTAAATATGGAGCATTATTAGGGCCCATCATACACTGGAGCATCATCCATGAGGCCCATCATATACTGTAGCATTATGTGGAGCTCATCATATACTGTATAGAACATTATATGTGACCAATTATTCTGTATGGAGAAATATATGGGGCTCATTATTCTGTATGGTGCACAAAGTAGTGGCCATAATACTGTATGGAGTAATATACTGTCCTTTTTTTGAGCTATTGTACAATTTAAAATAGATCAGTCATGTCATGTAAGCAGTGAAGTATTTGTCATTGTACTATACCTATATTTCTGTGCCGTATCGGAGCATCATGAGTTGTGGTATGTGTTAAAGGGGCGCACTTACACTCTTTGGCCCAGGGCACACGAAAACCTGGAGCCAGCCCTACCCCCCACAACTTTAGTCAAATAACCCCCAGTTTTCAATGCGTAACTATTATTATGAAGTAAGTTAAGGTTGACAAGCTTCAGTAATAAGAATTGATGCTTTTGGCATTGAAATGGGCACTGTAGGTGTGTTTACTGTCCTCCACTCCCTGCCGACTTTGCTTCCCCATTGACTTGCATTGAGTTTCGTGTTTCAATCGGCCGCCGACTTTTCCCTATAGTCAGCCGATTTCGTTCGACCCGACTCTTGCGAAAGTCGGGTTTCATGAAACCAGACTCGACCCTAAAAAAGGCAAAGTCGCTCATCTCTAGTTTCAAGGTATGGGATATAAATACCATATTTTTCAGACTTTAGGATTCACTGGACCATAAGCGGGGCAGGAGTAGGCAGATTCACTGCAGGAAGCCAGGAGCAGTGGCAAAATGAGTGGGGTGATGCTGCGGGCACTGGGCTGGAAGGAGGTGGTTTCCCAGTGGTATGAGGCTGCAGGCTCTGGTCTTTAAGAAAATGTTGGCAGTGAGGCAGGAGCAGAGTCCTTGCCCTGTAACATTGATTTACTGGTGATGGGCTTCAGGGGAAATTGAGCCAAGATTTACATCTTTGTATGCAGAACTTAAAGTGACATACAGCATCCGCCATCTTGATCCTCCACAAATGCAGTTTGACTAACAGAAACGTCATCTATGTACTATTGAACATCATATAAAACAATGAACACATTCTGTACCAGGGTATTCATTACATCCTTTGACTGGCCATGTATATTTCAAATATTCTGGGGCAAGTTATATCTCAATTTCTATGTCCTTATATCCTATTGTAACACTATAAGTATTTGTTTATGCATACTGTATATACTCATAAATACTGCACTTAAGGTATTGTGTCTACTCGTGGATGCATACCCTCATATGATGTGATTTTGTTTTATATAGATCATTTTTTCTTCCTGTATTATACCACATGTGATAATACATATGATTTTAGTTGATATATATATATATATATATATATATATATATATATATATTTATTTATACTTTTTTGACAGTTTGTCATTCTTTTTGTTATTTTTGTATAGTGCATGTTTCAGAAAGGTCTAATTGACTGAAACATCATATATATTTATATGCACAGCACTGGATTGTCAGTAAGCAATACATTAAAGATTTTCTTTGATTTTGGAGTGCTGGATTTTTCTCTTTCTTTACCACTTGGAACATGACAACTGGATGATCACCAGCCTCAACAATAATTTATCAACTCGTTCCACCACATGCTGAGCACGTGCTTAGAGTCTACATGGTAATAGAGAAGGAAACAGTAGCTTGAGGCAGTGTGGCAGCTTCGTTGTTGGTGGTAGTGACGTGACAGCGTGGTGATTGCCAGCTGTAAGCTTTTTGAAGAAATGGTTTTTCAATTTCCATCTGAAGGTTTTAAATGTTGGAGACAATCAGACAAATTGGGACATGGAATTCTAGAAAATGGGATGTTCATGAGTAATCTTTCTGTGATTGAGGGAAGAATGTACAAGAGTGGAGGAGAGAAGGATGTCTGGTGAGTACTGATCATTACATGTGGGAACATATTGTGAGATTATTTTTTATATATTTGGAGGAGACAGATTTTGTTGGTCAGTTTTAGTAGCTTAAACCATAAGGGTATGTACACACCTTGCAGATTTGGCTGTGGATCCGCAGCAGATTTGGCCTTGTGGATCTACAGCAGTTTTCCATGAGTTGTACAGTACCATGTAAACCTATGGAAAACAAAAACCACTGTGCACATGCTATGGACAAATCCACGCAGAAACGCAGCGGTTTATTTTCTGCAGCATGTCAATTCTTTGTGCGAAATCCACAGCGTTTTTACACCTATTCCATTATAGGAATCCGCAGGGGTAAAATGCAGGCGAAATCCGCACAAAATCTGCACAAAATCCGCAGAAAACCTGCAGGGAATCCGCAGGTAAAACGCAGGTCATTTTACCTGCGGATTCTGCAGAATCCACGCCGAAAAATCCACAATGGAATCTGCAACGTGTGCACGTACACCAACTGTTTGGAATTTGGGAGCCAATGACGAGATTTGCAAAGCAGAGAGGCAGAGGTGTAGTAAGGGGAGTGGTTTATTATTCAATCAGCAGAGGTTAGGATGGATTGGAAAGGTCTGAGAGTGTTACTTGGAGTGTTACTTGGAAGGCCACAGAGGAGGATAATGTAAGAGTCAAGGTGGGAGATGATGAGGGCATGCATTAGCTTTTTAGTAAATTCAGAGTTGAGAGTGGAACAATTTCTGGTAATATTTTTGAGTTGGGTTGGGTTGGAGGTGGCAGGTAGTGGTAAGAACTCAAGGACAGGGAAGAGTCAATGGTTACTCTGAAGTAAGGGACTTCTGGTACACTGGAAAGTGTGATGTCATAGATAGATAAGATAGGTGAGCTAAGTGGGATGGAGGAAAGATGATTAGTTTTGTTCTATCTACATTAAGATTTAGAAAAACCTAAAGGTATGAACTGGGATATAAACTTGTGTGCATGTATCGTGTAAGCGCACGTTCACACTGGCCACTGAAAAGCAAAAAACAAAGACAGAAATATAATTATTGAATAAGTTGCAGTAAATAAATAAACAGTAATAGTGCATGAAAATAATATAGGGTACTTAGTTAACATGTTTTTGCTTAAATAAATGCAAAAGCCCTTCTACCACTTCATGGTGACCCTAATTGGGACAGTCCTGACTCTAATATTAAAAATCTTGCTGTTTGTCGAGTGTCATGCTTGTGGATAAGGTCTGAGAAGTACTGGGCCCAGCCAGTGGACACACAGCCATGGGAGACCACATCAATAAAATGCCCAGCTCAAAAGAAACCGCCACACCTTTATATGCACATGGTGCAAACAGACTGAAAAAACCTAAAGGTAAGTTTTATGAAGCGAGATGAGAAGGAGAATATGACTGATAGACACTCTGGGATTTTGGACAGCAGAGTGGTGATGTCTGGGCCAAAGAGGTTGGTTTTATTTTAGTTATTATTTATTACAATAGTGCCATTTATACCATGGTACTTTACAAGTGAAAGTGATATACAAAAAGAAAAACAAGTACAATAATTATGAACAATACAAGCCATTGACTGGTACAGGAGAACAAAGCACCCTGCAGGCGATAGCTCACAGCCTAAAAGAGATGGATGAGGATACAGTAGGTGAAGCTTGAGCTGGTCATGTAGTGTTATAGTGACATAAGAGTTATTGCAGGTGATAGGCTTGTCAGAATAGGTAGGTCTTCAGGTTCTTGTTGAAGGTTTCCATGGTAGGCAAGATTATGATTTGTTGGGGTAGAGCATTCCAGAGTAGAGGGGATACACAGTAGAAACCTTTTATGTGATTGTGGAAAAAGGAGAAAAGAGGGGAGTAGAGAAGAAACAGATGTTGTGTGCAAGTAAGTATCGTGAGACTAAGTAAAAAATGTATGGAGGCTGTGGATGGTTTTGCATGTCATGGTTAAGGTTTTGAACTGGAGTCTGTGGGCAAAAGGAAGCCAGTGAAGGGTTTGGCAGAGAGCAAAGGCTGGAAAATAGTGGGAAGGACAGGTGGAATAGTCTGGCAGCAGAGTATTAGATTAAAGTCCACAGAGTAGGCGGTTGCAGTAGTCAAGGCGAGAGAGGATGAGGGCATGCATTAGTGTTTTTTCAGATTGTTGGTCAAAGAATATACGGATCCAGGAAATATTTATGAGTTTGAGTTGTCAGGAGGTGCAAACTCAACGGATTCCCCTCTGACTTCTGGAAGTACTCTAGGCATGTGACTGCAGTGTATTCCACTGCGTTCCATGAAGCAGCGCATTCCAGAAGTCCCATTGGCTACAGGAGGACGGCATCCTGGACGCATTTGCTAACATACACTTGGAGACAACCTATCACTAGTGGACATTGAAGTAATGAATGTTCTATAGGGGGTATTTTTTCAACCACTGCTTTGGTTATACTCCAGCATATAAATTGTGCATTTACCAGATACCACGGTGTGTTCATATTTAGCTAATTGTTGGATAAACCTATTTAACCCCTTAATGACCGGAGCTTTTTCGATTTTTTTGTATTCGTTTTTCACTCCCCTTCTTTCCAGAGCCATAACTTTTTTATTTTTCTGTCTATATGGCCATGTGAGGGCTTATTTTTTGCGGGACGAGTTGTAATTTTAAATGACACCATTGGTTTTACCATGTTGAGTACTCAAAAACGGGAAAAAAATTCCAAGTGCGGTGAAATTGCAAAGCAAAAGTGCAATCCCAAACTTGTTTTTTGCTTGGCTTTTTTGCTAGGTTCACTAGATGCTAAATCTGCCCTGCCATTATGATTCTCCAGGTCATTACGAGTTCATAGACACCAAACATGTCTATGTTCTCTTTTATCTAAGTGGTGAAAAAAACATTCAAAGTTTGCTAAAAAAAAGAAAAAGAAAAAGATTGGCAATTTTCCGAGACCCGTAGCGTCTCCATTTTTTCTGATCTGGGGTCAGGTGAGGGCTTATTTTTTCTGAGCCGGGCTGGCGTTTTTAATGATACCACCTCTGTGCAGATACGTTCTTTTGATCGCCCGTTATTAGATTTTAATGCAATGTCTTGGCAACTAAAAAAATGTAATTCTGGCGTTTTGAATTTTTTTCTCGCTACGCCGTTTAGCGATCGAGTTAATGCTTTTTTTATTGATAGATTGGGTGATTCTGAACGCGGCGATACCTAATATGTGAATGTGGGATTTTTTACTGCTTTATTTTGATTGGGGCGAAAGGAAGGTGATTTGAACTTTTAGGTTTTTTAATTTTTTTATTTTTAAACTTTTTTTTACTTTTGGCTTGCTTCAATAGCCTCCATAGGAGGCTAGAAGCATGCGCAACCCGATCGGCTCTGCTACATATGGGCAATGAGCAGATCGCCAATATGTAGCAAATTTACTCCTGTGCTTTCAGCGCCGACCACCGGGTGGCGCTGAAAGCCATATGCCTGGAACAACCATAGAGGTCTCATAGAGACCTCTGGTTGTCCAGGCAACATGACGCTGGCCCCCGATCACATGACGGGGTCGGCGATGAGGTCATTTCCGGCCCGGCGGCCGGAAATGCTATTTAAATGCCCGCTGTCAGCTTTGACAGCGGGATTTAACTAGTTAATAGGCACGGGCGGACAGCGATTCCGCTCGCGTCTATTGCGGGCACATGTCAGCTGTTCATAACAGTTGACATGTCCCAGTTTTGATGCGGGCTCAGCGCCGGAGCCCTCATCAAAGCAGGGGATATGTCTAATGACGGACTGTGTCCGTCATTGGACATTAAGGGGTTAAGGTACGAGCATATAGGCTTATTTATTTCCAGCACTATGTGTTTCTTTATTTTGATATACACACTTTTCAAAACTCTTTGAAGTTAATAATTTATTACTGCTTATCAAATTTGAGTTCCATTGAGTTTATACTGTATATTGTAACTAAGATTCATATAATCTATGGCGTATTCATACCCTTTGTATTCATATACCGACACTCCTACTATTGTTCTGTTATTACTTTACCCACAGTACCAGGATATTATGCTGTGTCTCTCCCTCTACATGGAGGTTTTAGCCCTGTCCATTTTATATATCAACTTATTTTAAATTGATTATCAATAAATATTATATTTTTAACTTTACTCAGGTTGAAGTCACTTCTTGTCTGGTGGCATTTGCACCATTACAGACACCCTGTTAATGTATATTGATTGAAGTGTCTAACAACTAATAAATTTTGGACACATATGTTTTGTCACTTTTGTATTGCCTGGTGACATCAAGATCATGGCTTAGTAATGGAGAGGCATCTATAAGACACCTATCCATTACTAATACTATAGTTATATGGTAAATAAAGACACAGCAAGAATAAAGTCCTTTTTAGAAATACAGCACACTTTTACTTTTTTATTTAAAAATAACAAACACAGTTATACTCACCTGACGCCTAATTCCACTGAATCCCTCGTCTTCTGTAATAAAACAAAACTAAAAAACAACAATGTTCCACACCTCTCCATTGTTCTGACCCACTCCGTAATCCATGTCTGGGGAAAGTTTTCCATCTGGATGTTGTCAAGATGTGACTGCCCAGGCGGAGAACCACTGGTGAATGAACTGCTGTGAGCATAACCTCAATGACTAGCGGTGATGTCATTGCGGTTACTGCCATCAATGAGGCCTTGCTCTACCCATTTGCCCTGTACTGAAGGTAAGTGGAGTAATGGTTGGGAGGGTTGAATGTCACCTTTGTATTGTCAAATGACATCAAGCCCACAGGTTAGTAATGGAGAGGCCCCAATTATTAAGCCCCATAGTGATATAAAAAACACACCCAGAATAAAATCATTTATTTGAAATAATGACACAGACTCTTTTATTGAATTGAAATCAAACTCAGCAAGCACCTAATCCACTAAAGCCAACGTCTCCTGCAACAAAAATAAAATAATAAACGACAATATTCCTTTCCTGTCAGCTGAGAAGATAATAATCCATAATGTCCCACGATGATCTTGATGACTTTGAGAGCAGTCACTGACACAGGTGGTAATCATTCTGCAGTGTATAGCACTGAACTGCTGTGAGAGAGGTCACATGAGTTCATCAGCTGATGAGCAGCGGTGATCTCACTTATGATACCACCACTGCATGAGAAAGTTCACTGGAGTTCATCATGAACTTGTGTGACCTCTCTCACAGCAGCTCAGTGCTTTACACTGTGGGAGTGATGACGCTCCTGACAGTGTATCACCAGCAGCTGGGAAGAGCAGTCAAATCTCCCGATGTGACTGTTGTACATGTGAGATCACTTGGGATTACGTGGACTATGGCGGACAGGTGAGTATATGGTGGTTTATTATTTTTGATTTTTTTTCTAGGAGACAATGGCATCAAGGATTGGGTGTTAAGGTGAGTATATGTTGTTTTTTTATTTTACAATTTTCGTAAGAGACAAGGGCATTGAGGATTGGGCGTTAGGTGAATATAATTTATTTCTTATTTTTATTTGAATATGTATTTAATTAATTTGGATTTTTTTTAAACTTTGACCACAGGCACCTGCTGACGAGAGACTACTTCTTCCATCAGTGGCACCTGCTGTCACTGTTATCAGTGACAGCAGACCTAGCCTTATGGGAGTAGTAGTCTCTCATCAGCTGGCTGCTGCTGAGCTGCAGTAAGCTTTTCACTGTGGGTCACTGCTGCGAGTCACAGTAAATCTACGGGGTCACGCTGATATCTTACAGCATGACCCCGCAGCGCTCTGACGGCGGAGATGTTTTCTTTTTTTTTTAACTTTAAGCACACGTGCCAGCTAATGAGAGACTACTTCTCCTATCAACGGCATCTGCTGTCACTGTTTTCTGTGACAGCAGACGTACGCTGATGGGAGAATTAGTCTCTCATCAGCTGGAGCTTGTTGAGATACAGTAAGCATTTTACTGTGGGACACCGCATCTCTGTGGGGTCACACCGAAATCTGACAGCGTGACCCCGCAAGGCTCTGACAGCAGGAAACAATCTACTGGTAGTAACATTACCACCGATCAATGCTGCCAAGCAGCATGAGAAACACCGGCGTTTGTGTTGTGTATGGTGTTCGGCTTTATTCGTCAAGTAAATCACCAAAGCAAAGCTTTCCCTGATGTTGTCAGTATTCTGTTTGAAGGGTGAAGCAAAATCTTCACCTGAGATGAGGGAAGAGGGAGAAGGTGCTGGGGGGTCGGAGGAGAGAATTGAAAGTGTTAAATAGCTGTTTAGTGTTCTTCCAGGATTGCCCGATTATGCGAGCTTTGGTATGTGTGAGGGGGAGACCGATTTGAGAACTGCAGCTGCTGTTGTGTTTTATAAAGAGGCAGCAACATCTGCATCATGTAAAGAACCTATGTCTGTAAGAGGGAGAATGGACTCAGAAAGTGAGTGGTAATCAAGGTCCTTGAAATTTCTTTGAGAGTGTGCAAGTTTGTGAAGTGGGGATTTGGCACATGGAAAGGAAAAGGAAGAGAATGGGAGTACGGTGTAGTCAGACAGGGGGAGAGGTGAGTTACAGAGGTTAGATGGGGAATGGAGGTGGGTGAAGATGAGGTCCAATGTCTGACCATATTTGTGAGTGGCTGCAGAGGATCATTAAGCGAGGATGAAGGATGAAGTGAGAGTTACAAACTTGGAGAAAGACAAGTCTGAAGTGTCAATGGGGATGTTGAAGTCACCCATGATGATAGTAGGGATGTCAGCAAAAAGGAAATGAAGTAGCTCGGTGGTGACGTGGATGAAAAAAGTGTTGACTAGCCCTGGGGAGCGGTAAATGACAGCCAGTTGGGCGTTTGGAGGGGGAGTAAATGTGGACAGAGTGCACCTCAAAAGAAGGGAGAGTAATGGAGGGTGGCAGTGAAATTGGGATGAGGAAACAGTAATCTGACAGGAGGAAAGCACTCCTCCACCATGCTTGCTGCTGGGGATTGGGGTTTGATAAATATGTAATCCACCCATAGAAAATGCAGCTGGAGATGCTGTGTCAGTGAGGGTGATCCATGTTTCAGTGATGCAGAGGAAGAAAAGTTTATTATGAAAAGATCATGGATGTATGAAAGTTTGCTGCAGACAGAGCGAGCGGTCCATAGAGCTACAGTTAGAGGTACTGGAGAAGTTGGGGCTGGATGAATGGGCACAAGGGTAGAATGGTTTCAGAAATTCAAGATAGATAGTGGATCGGAGGTAAAAGTGACTGGAGATGTGGTGAGAATCGCCAAGATTTGAAGAGATATCACCAGCATTCAAGAGGAGCAGAGAAAGTATTAGTAGGTGGGAACAGGTGAGGGCATGAGGTTGCTGTGTTTGTTTGGAGACAAAGAAATTTATGTTGAGGAACAGATCTGAGGAGGAGGTGAGATGTATTGGGAGGATGGATGAAGAGAAGACCAGTTCATAACAAGGTGTTGGGATTAGGAGGGTTAGTAGGAAGTGAAGGACTATAGGTGTGATGGTGGATAGAAACATAAACATTGTTTACAGTGACTATATATCCAGGTACCTTCAGTTCCTTTCTGGTTCAATACTGGCCCACTGTAATTTATTACAGAACACTTATTCATTGTACTTTGATGATGAACACGGAGACAGATATAAGTTATATCTGAGTGTTGTCAGTGTATAGGTGATACTGCAATCATTGAGCCTTTAGGGGTTTACCGGGCCAGAGGTATAGATGGAGAAAAGTAGGGGTCCCTAGACAGAGCTTTGAGGGACACCGACAGAGATGAGGTGAGGCAAGGAAGCAGTATGGGAAAGGAAGATGCTAAATTTCTGGTTAATGAGGTATGATTTACTTCCCTCAGCTATGAGTGGACTGTTCTCCCACCTGTTAGGGAGAGCAGTATACACTAGGGTTGCCATTTCTGAGATTAACAATCTTGCATAACCACACAATTTGAAAATTTAGCTTCTAAGTATGGGAAACCCTTTTCATTCCCTCTCAGTACATTAACCCAATTGCTTGCTTACTCATCCTAACCTACTTCTCCACTTCTCATGTCTTTCCCACTAGTTGCTTGCTCAGTGAGTGGCTTGTGCCTTAAAATTGTCTATCACTCTCAGTGTTGCACTTTGCTTCTCCAGATTCCTACTGTAAACTTCTAGGAGGGAAACCTGCTCACATCAGTGGTGTTATTCACCCCAAAACTCCTCCTTCACTTGTACATACATGTGGCAGAATCTTCACTGCAGGAAGCCTCCAATCCTGCTATATATTATCCAAACAGTAAAGAACAATAAACATTAGAAAAAATTAAGTATTTACAGAACTTGAACTACTTTTTTCAACTTCTGTTTTATCCCACTCATTTTCAAGCCACTTATCAAGCACTGACTGAGTCTTCTGCTTTAGTACTGCTATTTATAGCAGAAATCACAAACACCAATGAAGAGGGGCCTGTGGCAAGAGTATCTCACTGACAGGCACAGGGGTCGTCAGACTGTCGATCACGGGACAGTGACGCCAATGGGTGGGATGAATAATGGGATACAGAACGAAGTAGAATTTAACCTGTGAAAAGCCATGGGCGGAACATCACTTGACCTGCTGTTAGAGGCACTTGATGGCTGATTGAATCAAGCCATTAAGTGTAGGGAAAGATATGGTCTTGGCATGCGAATCCACATCAAATACAGGGACACTACGTTGATGTAAAAATATGTCAAAGGTACTGAAGAGGGTAAGTAACAAATTTGCAAGCAAATATTTATACATAATAGAGACATTTATCTGTATAGGTCTGTTTTGACAAACCTGTTTAAATTGTCAAATTGAGGCACATACACACGTGGTCAAATTTGTTGGTACCCCACGTTTAATGACAGAAAAAAACAAAATAGTGACAGAATTAGCATGAATCTGGCAAAAGTAATAATAAATCAAAAAGTCTATGAAAATGAACAAATGAAAGTCAGACATTTCTTTTCAACCATGCTTCCACTGAATTGTTTAAGAAAATAAAAATTATGAAATAGGCTTTGACAGAAATGATGGTACCCTTAACTTAATATTTTGTTGCACAGGGAAGATGTATATCTTTGTACCTAGACCCCAATCAGAGGACCATAAAACATCCGGACTCCTTATCTATGAACTGGTCCAATGTTTATATTTATGTTTCTCCCTTTCCCATATTGATAGTTCTGCTTCACGTCACTTGTCTTATCTATTGCATTTTTTCTAGGCTGTATTGTGCATAAATATGTGACTCTTCAGATTTTGTATTAGTCTAGCCTGATGAAGAGACCTGAGTAGTCTCGAAAGCTTGCAATGTGTTACCATCTTTTCAGTTAGCCATTAAAAGGTATCAACTACTGAGGACTCTCAATCCTGAATATTTTTCTATTTTATTGCACAACCTTTTGAGGCAATCACTGCAATCAAACGATTCCTCTAGCTGTCAACGAGACTTCTGCATTTCTCGACAGGTATTTTGGCCCACTCCTCAAGAGCAAACTGCTCCAGTTGTCTCGTGTTTGAAGGTTGCCTTTTCCAGACGTCATGTTTCTGCTCTTTCCAAAGATGCTCAGTAGGATTTAGGACAGGGCTCATAGACGGCCACTTCAGATTAGTTCACTGTTTTCCTCTTAGCCATTCTTGGGTGTTTTTAGCTGTGTGTTTTGGGTCATTATCCTGTTGCAAGACCCATGACTTGAGGCTAACGGTACCATTACACATAGCGATGCACCAGCGATCCCGACAACGATATGGACCGCTGGTGCATCGCTAAGTGGTCGCTAGTGAGCTGCCAGACAGGCAGATCTCACCAGCGACATCGCAGTGGTAGGCGGTCGCTACTTACCTGTCAGACGCAGTGATCCTGACGTTCTCCCGCCCACGTCCACGCGTCGCTCATCGTCACAGCAGGAAGTGCCGCAGGAAGCTGACGACGAGAAATGGTCCAGGACCTTCTCGCGTGACCAGCGATAACCAGCGGGGGAGCCAGTCGGAGGTAAGTATCACATGTAGCGATATCGCTAGCAATATCGCTGCTACGTCACAAAATCGGTGACTTTACAGCGATATTGCTAGCGATATTGCAGTGTGTAACGGGGGCTTAAGACCATGCTTTTTGTTACTGGGTAGCACATTTTTCTCTAGATTTCCTTGATAGTCTTGAGATTTCATTGTACCCTGCACAGATTCTAGACACCCTGTGCCAGATGCAGCAAAGCAGCCCCAGAACATAACAGAGTCTCCTCCATATTTCACTGTAGGGACACTGCTCTTTTCTTGATATGATTAATTTTTCCATCTGTGAACATAGAGCTGATGTGCCTTGCAAAAAGGTTCCATTTTTGTCTCATCTGTCCATAGGACATTCTCCCAGAAGCTTTGTGGCTTGTCAACATGTAGTCTGGCAAATTCCAGTCTTGCTTTATTTATTATTTTTTTTCAACAATGGTGTCCTCCTTTGTCATTGTCTATGAAGTCCACTTTGGCTCACACAATGACGGATGGTGCAAACTGACACTCATGTTCCTTGACCTTGAAGTTTACCTTTAATCTGTTTAGAAATTTTTCTGGGCTCTTCAGTTACCATTCGCATTATCCTTCTTTTTGATTTGTCATCAATTTTCCTCCTACGGCCACATCCAGGTAGGCTGGCTACAGTCCCACGGAGCTTAAATTTCTGAATAATATGTGCATCTGTAGTCACAGGAACATCAAGCTGCTTGGAGATGGTCTTATAATTTTTACCTTTAACATGTTTGTCGATATTTTTCTTTCTAATCTCCTGAGACAACTCTTTCCTTTGCTTCCTCTGGTCCATGTTGAGTGTGATACACACCATGTCACCAAACAGCACAGTAATATATGTAGCCCTCTATACAGAAGCACAAGATGGTAACAAAATGGGTGAGGATTTAAATCCTAACCGGGGTCACTACTTCCCTCTCCACTATCCACTTGGTAAGCCTACGGACATTATTGTGTTACTACTTTGATCTTTTGATATGTGTATATACTAATGCTTAGGCTTTCCTTGCTGATAATTCATGGCACTATGCCACTATTGTGACTTTTATCGATTGGAAGGGTGATCCTCACCCATTTTGTTACCATCTTGTGTCCTCAGCAATATATATGTCTTTGTGATTGTCCTGTTTTTTAACTTCTTGATTGTTATTTAAATAAAATTTGATACAGTTTTGATATTGGCACTCGTAGCTTATTTTTCTCATTGATTCCATATGTTTAGTTTTGAGTGAGTGTAGATAATCTGGGGATGTGGTTTTGCCCATGGGCATACCACCCCCTAGTGGTATTATTATTATGAAATAGTGATGCTAATTAGTGGACACACCTTGATTTAACATGTCCCTTTGTCACATTATTTCCAGGGGTACCATCATTTCTGTCAGGCCTATTTCATGAGTTTCATTTTTTTAAATTCTGTGGAAACATGATTGAAAATCAATGTCTGACTTACATTTGTTCATTTTCATAGTTTTTTTTTGTATTATTACTTTTGTCACATTCAATTTATTTATGTGACCTTTGTGGGTTTTTCTGTCTTTGTTGGTACGAGGGGTATTAACAATTTTGACCACGTGTGTACATGGCATTACAGGAAGTCTACTAAGGCATTATCTTTTTGGCCATCATATGAATATTACTTAGCCTTTCTGACTTATACCATATTTTTCTAAAGTTAGCCAGGTGTGGCCAAATATGTGTTAAACCAAAACATCACACTTGCAACAGACAAGGTAACATGAGAGAAAAAAATCCCATGATGATGATGGCTATGAGTGGGCATCTTGCATGTGGGAATTCTTTTCTACTTTTCAGGAGGACCAATATTTCACAGTGCGTAGACTGTACTATTATAATTTAAGCTATGCACAATCTGAAACACATCAGCTATGAACTTTAGCGCTCCATCAACACATGATATGGTATCACCTGCTCATTTGGGAAAGTCAACTGATGAGAAAGATGAGCACATGTTAGCAAAGCTCAAGCTGACCTTCTTTCCATGATCTTCTTTCTGGTAAGCAGTTTGCACCTACAAATAGTGCCTAGTCATTGTCATCAGTCCCATCATCATCCTCATCTACTGCTTTTCTGCATTATTACTCCTTTCTCCTTCCCCTCATTAGCTATCCCTTTATGTGCCCAAGAAATATGTACCCCCTCATCCATTAGTGTGGAAGCTAAATTCTCATGTCCATGGTCACCAAAATCAATGTTCAACCACCCACTTATAGAGCAAAATGGCACACTTTTTGCCAGCACCGGCTAGCTATGCCAATATGGTCACATTTGTTTGTTAAATTCATCATAAGTTATACAACTAACATTTTTTAACTTACTCCAGAAATAGAGCCCAGCGCTCATCATACACTGCGTATCAGATGCACCTGATTCATCAAGCAATGAATGATGCCTAATGAATCAGGTCAGTGTACTCCTGCGGGCAATTCCTTATGACTGGCCCCTATGCCATTCTTAATGATTCTCCCCCAATTAATTTTTCTTTTCATTTACTATGATTTATTTTAATGCAATAAACAATAGTAAAGGATATATTTATTTATAGTTTAGCCCAACAGAATAATCATGAATGCTCTCATAAATCTAGTGATTCACTTGCTATCACTAACATCACAGCACATGTTGAAAATTATCTATTAACTGCTAAAAAATGCTGTAAGATAGCAATTGACCCTAGAGACATTAGTTTTCTTATGTTTATAGGTAAAATGTGTTAGATTTATGAAACTCTCCAGTTTTTACTGATTTACACTGTTTTCGAGAAATGTTCCCTACATGATATAAATTTTGGAATACATTCCTCTAGTTCAGATAATTCACAAATCTAAAAATGAAAAATAATAAAGTTTGAGCTATACATAAAAGCAGTCTTTTGGGGAAAATTGGCTTCTCTATTATACAGCAAAGCTGACTTAATTATTCACTTTTGCTCATTTATTTAATTTATGTGATACACTTATGTATATTTAAAGGAAAGTGATCGTACTAAAGTTAATACAATGCAATTTTAAATTTTCCATATACATTGGCATGCAGAGCATTGTTTGAAATTGTATTTAAGAATTGTTACTTGGAAGAATTATTGTGGAGAACAATGTTGTAGTACACAATGAATAAACTAGAAGCATCCCAATTGTTCCATTTTAAAATTTCACATAAATTAATCTCATATGAATGCGTACACTATTTTAAAATTTTATAAAGAAGATTAAAACTGGGGAGAGGCTCTATTTTGTTATTATTTTACCTACAGATTTTTTGCTTTTGTGCTGTACTATTTTCTTCTGTGAAATGGACTGTACTGGTGCTGCTGGCTTTAAACTGCCAAGCATTTCCTTGCCTGCCCCATTTTAACTCTCTACTATGTTACTGCCACAGCCAATGAACAGCCATGCCAGCCACACACTAACTGGCTGCCCACTGGTCCACTGTATTTTATAGTGCTAACAGTAATAATGTTGCTTGTAAACGTACTCTCCGAGTTTTATAACCAAACTAGTTAAGAGCCTGGCGCTGACCGGGCATAGTAACTAACTACAGTTAGTTATAACAAATTATAATGATTATATCTATATATATATATATATATATATATATATATAAAGCTGAGTGTACAGCCCCACCCACTCCACATAGCCACATTCACTATAATATTCCACATCATCCCATCAGCCAGAGCCACCGGACTACTACCCCTAATATCCCACATCATCCCATCAGCCAGAGCCACGGGACTACTGCCACTAATATCGCACATAATCCCATCAAAGCCACCAGACTACTACCCCTAATATCCCACATCATCCCGTCAGCCAGAGACACCGGACAACTTCCACTAATATCCCACATCATCCTGTCACAGTCGCCAGACTACTACACCTAGTATCCCACATCATCCCGTCAGCCAAAGCCACTGGACTACTACCCCTAATATACCACATCATCCCGTCAGAGCCATCGGACTACTACCACTAATGTCCCATATAATCCCATCAGAGCCACCGGACTACTATCCCTAATATTCCACATCATCCCTTCAGCCAAAGCCATCTGACTACTACCCATGATATCCAACATCATCCCTTCAGCCAGAGCCACCGTACTACTACCCCTAATATCCCACATCATTCCATCAGAGCCACCGGACTACTACCCCTAATATCCCACATCATCCCGTCAGCCAAAGCCATCAGACTACTACCCCTAATATCCAACATCATTCCGTTAGAGCCACCGGACTACTACCCCTAATATTCCACATCATCCCATTAGAGCCACCGGACTGCTACCACTAATGTCCCACATAATCCCATCAGAGCCACCGGACTACTACCCCTAATATTCCACATCATCCCTTCAGCCAAAGTCATCGGACTACTACCCATAATATCCAACATCATCCCTTTAGCCAGAGCCACCGGACTACTACCACTAATATCCCACATCATCTCGTCACAGCCGCCGGACTACATCTCCTAATATCCCACATCATCCCGTCAGAGCTACTGGACTACTACCCCAAATATTCCACATCATCCCATCAGCCAAAGCCATCAGACTACTACCCCTAATATCCAACATCATTCCGTTAGAGCCACCGGACTGCTACCACTAATATCCCACATCATCCCGTCAGCCAGAGCCATCGGACTACTACATCTAATATCCAACATCCTAACTTCTATACTGGAGATCCCTTTAAGTGGGAAGATGTGCCTATGGGAAGGAGAATGTGTGATGGGGATAAGGGCAGGGAGGGGTGATTCATTTCTGTCATGTGTTCGCTGCTCCTTTCTGGGGGCAGACAATGGCTGGGAGCTTATGTTCCCGAGAATATTAGATTTCTCCCACCATGGCAGTGTCTGCTGAGGTGTTGTCATGGAGTGAGAAAACTGTTGCTCATAGCAACCAATCACAGCTCAGCTTTTTTTAAACAGCTCTGGTGAAATGAAAGATGCTTCATGATTGGTTGGTGATACACACACACATATATACATTCACTTTTATATACAGTACTGTATATAGATAAGTAACTTTCAAAATATGGTGCATTTTATAAGGTTTACTGACAACAAGCCATAACGATTTCAAATTCTAAACAATGCATTGCTTTCATTTTCAGGGAAAAAAATTTTGGATGGCTTGATTAAAAACTTTTGTGATTAGAAAACCAGTTACAGATCACAAAAAGCGGATACATTTTTCACTGCTAGTGGAGAGGCCATAATTTCTTCACATTCAGAAGAGTAGAATGCATCTTTTTGTCCCTCTAATTTTAGGGATACGTTTTGGGTGGCTAATAAAAGCTATCATTTCTTCATTTTTTAAAGTGAAAATCTCTCTATATTACCTAAAGAGGGATAATTGTTGTGATTAATCAAGTGAAAATTCCCGTGGCTGTCTTCATTTGCACCACCTGCCTACAAACAACACCAAGCATATGCCCACAAAATGGATAATTTTTAAACTGTTTAAACTAAATTTAACGGTGCTCCCGATTTTGACACTCTTTCCAATAGAACATCAGAAAACCTAAAATCACTTGAAGACCACATTATCAAAACAAAAAAGTCCAAATATAATAAGGACAATATAGACTCAAAAATAAGGTTTATACTTGGAAAAATAATTATGCAAATGATTCAAGTGCCAACTCCATTCTCAAACTGCATAGAATAAAAAACAAACCAACAGCAAACATCAGAAGTTGGTTTTGTTTTCTTCCTCAGATTATAACAATATGGACTATGATACAGGCACCTACTACTCTGGGTTTCATTCCGGCACCCACAATAGATGTAGCAGAGAACAAGTAGCATCAAAATCACAGGAGGGGGAGGAGAGGGGGCAGGTGAGACAGAAGAGGTCTAGACTGGAGAAGGTATCCAATGGGGGATAGGTGGAGGAGAGACTTTTTTTAGACAACACCTCATCCAGTTTCCTAATACTCACTCCTACAATCCTTTTCTCATCTAATATATAAAGCTCAATGTGGGGGTGTGTGTATGTGTGTGTATGTCCGGGATTGGCATCCGCACCGTCGCAGCTACAGCCACAAAATTTGGCACAGTCACATGTCTGAACCCTGAGAGCGTCATAGGCTGTGTTGTGAGGCAAAATTTTAACCCCACGCGTTCCAATTCACCAAACAATTTTGCCCCTATCTACATAATGGGGAAAAAGTGTGTATCAAGCCCCGCCCCTCATTATGATGTCATAATGATTGCCATGGCGATGCTGATGTCATCATAGGTTGCAAGCCCTGCCTCTCATTATGATGTCTTAATAGGTTGCAATGGTGATGGTTATGTCATAACGGTTGCAATGGTGATGATGATGTCATAATGGATATATGGGCACTGGACTATGGGATGGCGAATATGTATGATGGTTATATGGGTGTTAGGCGTCAGGTTTCTGTGTCTGCTCTGTAGGAATCCAGAGCCTCACATTCCGCGGTCTCCTGCTGTCTTTCTACTGCAAAGAAGATTACTTTGCAGCAGACTGCTCCAGAGACTAAGTTCCTCTCTGCTCCTACTGGACATGCTCACAAGACGATCTCCCATTGGAGATCGGGAGTCATGTGCCCAGGTCTTGCTCCAGATCTCATTGGTCCATCTCGGAGATCTGGAAGGTCCCGCACGGCTATAAAAAGCGTGCATGACCGTTCGGCCATGCGCTAGTATAGACTATACTTGCAATGTGTGAATACACTGCGTTCCAAATTATTATGCAATTTGGATTTAAGTGTCATAAAGATGTAATTTTTTGTTTTTCAAATAAACTCATAGATGGTATTGTGTATCAGGGCTCTTTGGATCACTGAAATCAATCTCAAATTCCTGTGATAATTAGTTTACCAGGTGAGCCCAATTAAAGGAAAACTACTTAAGAATTTTGTTCCACATTATTAAGCAGGGCACAGGTTTCAAGGAATTTAGGAAAGAAAAAGGACCTCTCTGCTGCTGAAAAGCATCAAATAGTGCAATGCCTTGGTCAAGAGATGAAAACATTAGATATTTCCCAAAAATTTAAACGTGACCATCGTACTGTTAAGAGATTTGTGGTTGATTCTGAGCACAGACATGTTTGTGCTGATAAAGGCAGAATGAGGAAGGTTTCTGCCAGGCAAGTTCATCGGATTAAGAGAGCAGCTGCTAAAAAGCCATTACAAACCAGCAAACAGATATTTAAAGCTGCTGGTGCCTCTGGAGTCCCTCGAACCTCATGGTGTAGGATCCTTCAAAGGCTTGCTGTGGTGCATAAACCTACTATTCGGCCACCCCTAAAAAGTGTTCACAAGCAGAAATTGTAGCAGTGGGTCCAGACATACAGTCTTGTTTACTGATGAGTGTCGAGCAACCCTGGATGGTCCAGATGGATGGTTGGTGGATGGCCACTGTGTCCCAACAAGGCTGCGACTTCAGCAAGGAGTTGGAGTTATGTTTTGGGCCGGAATCATGGGGAAACAGCTGGTAGGGCTCTTTAAGGTTCCTGAAGGTGTGAAAATGACCTCTGCAAAGTACTGTATATAGAGTTTCTGACTGACAGCTGTGTTCCATGGTATAAAAAGCAGAAATGTGCCTTCAGGAGCAAAATCCTCTTCATGCATGACAATGCACCATCTCATGCTGCAAAGAATACCTCTGAGTCATTGACTGCTATAGGCATAAAAGGAGATAAACTCATGGTGTGGCCACCATCTTCCCCTGACCTCAACCCTGTAGAGAACCTTTGGAGTATCATCAAGCAAAAAATCTATGAGGGAGGCAGTTCACATCAAAACAGCAACTCTGGGAGGCTATTCCGACTTCATGCAAAGAAATCTAAGCAGAAACTCTCCAAAAACTCCCAAGTTCAATGGATGCAAGAATTGTGAAGGTGATGTCACAGAAGGGTTCCTATGATAGCATGTAACTTGGCCTGTTAGGATGTTTTGGAGTTAAATAGCTTTTTTGTTCAGTGAATGTGACCTCCTAATGCTGCAAATTCCACAAATGAACATTTTCAGTTCTTTAAAACATATCAAATGTTTAGAAATTCTACTGTGCCTAATAATTTGGAACAGTGCAATTTGAGTTTTTATTCATTTTGAAGATTATACTGTTATCATTGGGAGGTTTCTTCAATAAAATTTGATGTATACTCTAATGGGTGATGACTTTTATTAGACTGACTGTCATTTGTACTGACTATTTAGGAAAATCATAGAAAAATATCATTTGCATAATAATTTGGAACACAGTGTAGTGACGGATGTATGGTTCTGGTGACTGACTCATTATAAAACCCCTTCCCTCTGATATTACACATGTGGATAGGGAATTAGTTTAGCAGTCAGTGCCAGTCAGTGGCAAGCCTTAGGCCACTGTGCACACCGCACCTCTACGCTAGCATCCGACATTGCGCTTGCTTTCTAGCTTTGTCGTCGAGCGGCAGTGTCCTACGCTGCGCTGCAGTTGCAGCCCTTCTTGGCACTCGCAGTAGCGACTCCGCACACATGGTAGGTCTAGAGGGACTCAGCTCCTCTGTCTTAGGTCCTGCTCCTGTGACCAGATACCGTGTGTGCATTTACCTGAGGCCTGTGACACTAACAGGCTCAGCGTTTTTTTGTATGTTAATGTTGCGGTGCCTCTGTGTGTGAACAGAGCCCGCTCTGCGCACATCGGGTGAAGTTGAACCTGTGCTCATTATACCACCATATTGTTCCTCTGTCATTACCTAGCAGCAGTGTAACACCTACTGCACGGTGGACCCCGAGCGGCAAACGCACTTTATTATTTATTTTTATTTAGTGCGTTCCGCCGTTCCTAACATATGGGCATGGGACTATGGGATGGAGAATATGTATGATGGGTATATGGGCATGAGACTATGGGATGGAGGATGTGTGATGGGTATATGGGCACTCAACTATGGGATGGAGGAAATGTATGATGGGTATATGGGCACGGGCCTATGGGATGGTGGATATGTAAGATGGCTATATGGGCACGGGACTATGGGATGGAGGATAATTATAATTTGTTACAACTAACTACAGTTAGTTACTATGCCCGGGCAGCGCCGGGCTCTTCAGCTAGTTACAGAAATAATGTGCTGGAAAAAGTTTGAACTTTGTTCCCAGTATAGACTTTGATCTTTTCCAGACTATCAAAGATGTAAATAAGTTCGCTAGACTCCTCACTGTCAAAATACTTTTTTTTCTGTTAAACAAAGAAAAACAATCCCCTTCTCTTCCAGCACAGGACACTTCTTTTTCCTTGAAGGAAGGCAATGCTGTTCTAATCCGCATGTCACTGCAAGATGACACAACTAGTGCTAACTTGGTTCAAGATAAGGACATTAAAGTAATTCTAAAAAATTTTGCTTATTACCCTCTACAATCTACGGTTCCTTCAGTTGATCTCTTACAGACTTTCGTTGAGAGAGATTTGAGGCTATTTCATCAAAAGACTAAATTATCTTACCACTGTAGAATCATGAGCAACATCAATTTCATTGGCGATCTACAATCAAACGTAAATTTAACTCTCCGAGAATCAGATAAAGCAGGTTGCATTGTTGTACGGTCTTAGAGGAGGGTGTTAGATCGGGGATAATAAATAAAAAACTTCACAGATGATTGATATTGGATTACCAAATATTACTCATTTTTCACGGTTTACCCAAAACCCCAAAGGGGTCTTTCCACCCCCCTACGTCCAAATATTTTGGGGATTGGCTCCCTAAATGACAATATAAGCAAATGGGTGGATGGACCTCTCCAAACTCTGGTAATTAGAACTCCAGGATATGTAAAATACAAATTTACAGCTATTAATGTTTTTGACAAATTCAGATGGAACAATCCATTGTAACATGTTTGTACCATGTGATGTGACAAATTTATACTCCACCATACCTCATCATTTTTCCATTACCGCTATCCAACATCATCTTGACAAATATAACAATTATACAACAGATCCTAAATATTTCATCATCCTGGCCCTCAGATATTTGCTACATCATAATTTCTTTATGTTTAACTCCCATCTCTTTGTTCATGTACTGGTTGCCCCGATGGGCTCTAAATTCTCCTCATTCTTTGCCACCCTCTATATGTCTTGGAGGGAAGAAATGTATATTTTTTCCCACAATAACCCATATCTAAATAATATCAATTGGTTTGGGATGTACGTAGATGACCTCCTGTTTGTCTGGCAAGGCGATCCTATTGCAATTGGAGATTTCACAACATATCTCAAACATAAACAACTTGAATTTGCAATTTACAGTCAGCAGTTTCGCCACTCCCTTTCTAGATATATATGTGAGGTAGTGGGTGTTTGCACTCAAGTATCCTTTGTATAATCCTCACACTTAAATGGATCGTAAAACCACAGGTTCAGTGAAAAAAAATAAAAATAAAAACATGGCCATTTTATGATGATTATTACATTAATTAGTACATCAATATATTGATTTCATATAAATCCAGCAGGGAACATTTAAGAATTTATCTCATGTTCATTGTTACGGGATGTCATTCAGGCATGCTTGCATTGGAGGAAGAGAACGCATCCCCTGTTGTGCCGCGTTGAATTCCCATTAAGACTGGGCAGGATTATATCACAGTATCGCAGGTATCTTCTAGAGCGCTGTCTCGGTGACAGACACTCTGGGTGCTCATGGATCCAACGATACACTAGCGTGGTGGTTAGTGTTGAGGACCTGTGGCCTGTGCAATGCCTACAGGACCTTCATGATGTAGATAGTCACGTTCTTAAATGTTCCCTGCTGGATTTATATGAAATCAACATATTGATGTACTAATTAATGTGCTAATCACCATAAAATGGCCCTGTTTTTATTTTTTTTATTTTTTCACTGAACCTGATCCATTTAAGTGTGAGGATTATACAAAGGATACTTCAGTGCAAACACTCACTGACTTTTATATTTAATTTTGACAACTTTGTGGTGTGTTGTTCTGTTTTGCGGTGGGTATTCCTTTATCTGTAACTAGCACCCCCATCATATATCTTACTTAGATATATATATCTGATCAGGGATGCCAGATCTCACAGGGTAGAAACATCCCTCTTTATGAAGGATGTCTCTAGAAAAACTGTTCTCCTGTCTTCAAGTTCTCACCCCCATCTTACCACATGTGCAATTCCAATATCCAATAATGTTGAAGTCATTTGGACGTTGAAATTTCTTTTTACACACATCAGGTTTTTTCTGACAGGCAGGATCAGGCTATTTGTTAAAAAAACGGATCCAATGAAAGCTGCTGCCGGATCCGGTTTTCTCCCATTGAATTGTATTAGCGCCTGATCGTGCCGCATGGCATTCCGTTTCTTCCAGTTTTCGCCGGATCCGGCTAAATGTTTTATTCCGGCATCCGGAAAAAACGTCTCTAGTAAAGTTTTTTGTCTGCGTCGAAAAACCAGACAGCGCTTCCAGTTTTTTGCTATAATTGAAGCCTATGGGCGCCGGAATGCGCCGGATTCGGAAAAAGACAGATCCGGCCACCGGATCCATTTTTTTAAGTCTGTGCATGCTCAGATCCAATTGGTCAGCCCACAGGAAACAGATATAAACCTGCTAGATGGATCCGGCCGAAAAATGCATCCTTTTCCTGAGTTCTCCAAAATTTACGCCGGATCCGTTTTTTTAACAAATAGCTGGATCCTGCCTGTCGGAAAAAACCTGATGTGTGAAAGTAGCCAAATAAGTTCAATTGATTACAAGGATAAATCACATTTTTCTACACATCTAGAAAGTAGAGGCTTTTTAAATGTGCGATTTTTGCTGATTTTTTTGATGTAAACTAAATTCTTTTGACATTTTTTAAAAATTGTTAAATTTGAATTTCAAAAGATTTCCACATTTCTAACATTTAAGTTATGATTTTTAACACATTCTTCTAAATTTTTGTCTTTACCTTTTATTGTCAGTCATCCATTTCATTAAGTATCCACTTTATATGAATGACAAATACTAATAACTAGTGCTTGCCAGAGCATCGCAGTGCTCGCGATGCTTGCATCTCACCGAGTATTTCCGGGGTTTCTCGGCGGGAGTTTGTGTCCCCACCCTGCACGTTTGGTGCTCTTTAGAACGCCAATCAACATGCAGAGATTGTCTACCACACACTGTATTGCCACAGCATTACAGTGATTGGCTGGCAGCACAGCATCATCAGGTCTATAGTAGACCGGACACCACCCTGCTTATCACAGTCTGCTCTGGACTCAGGCAGTGTAGGGAGAGTTGCTGCTGATATAGGGAGAGATTTGCAATTTGTGGGTATACCATCTGTAATACACAAATCCATCTCAACCAATAGTCCTTCTGAGGACTAATCAGTGCTAGGCAGGAAGGCAGAGTATGTTTGTATATAGATATCAGTGATAGGCAGACAGGCAGAGTATGTGGCAGACTTCATTGCATATAGCAAGATGGTCCATTTCAGTACTGTCAGCTGCTGCCTATTACAGATATTTATATACATAGTTCCAGGTATCAGGGGCCAGGAATAATTTTTTTTTTGGATCTTAAAAGCAATCCAGAGCACACCGTTTTTCTGCTCCATTTGCTTTTTTGCACTGCAGAATATAGCCAGATCCTTTCTATAATACAGCATAAAAATCCAGCTTTTTTAAATAGGGGTTTGGCCATCACATGCATCACATCTTAGTGGTTGAAACTTCTGCCATTTCTGGCTTGCTGTTAAATTTTCTTGTAGTGTCTGAGGGTGTGTGCACACGCTACAGATTCTGCTGCTGATCCACAGCGGATTTGGCCCTGCGGATCCGCAGCAGCTTCTGCTGCGTTGTACAGTACCTTTATTTTCTATGCAAAACGAAAACCGCAGTGCAGATGCTGCGGAATTTTTCACGCGGTTTTGCTGCAGTTTCAAAACCGCAGAAAGAATTGACATATCAATTCTTTCTGCGGATTCCACTGCAGTTTGCCATCTGCTCAATTGTAGAGATGATAAACCGCAGGGCAAACCCGCAGGCTAATCCGCAGATAAACTGCATCTCTTCTGACCTGCGAATTTACCTGCGGATTTTACTAAATCCCCGCGGACAAACCCACAGAGCATTCCACAGCGTGTGCACACACCCTGAGATAAGACACCAGTTTGCTGAAAAAAAATAGTTACTTGCAGGCCACATATTTTACACTGAGGTTTGTCTGCTACAATGATCGTATATCAGTGCGCTCAAAATTGTGCCATTTCAGGCCTCAATTTAAATTTTGTTGCAGTGTCTTAGGCACGTTTTTGACACCAGTTTGCTGAAAAAAAAAATTAACTACATGCATGATATTTTACACTGGGGTTTGTACGTCATATGGATCGCATATAAATGAGCTCAAAATTGTGTCATTTCAGGCCTAAATTCTACAGATTCTGCTGCTGATCCACAGCGGATTTGGCCCTGCGGATCCGCAGCAGCTTCTGCTGCGTTGTACAGTACCTTTATTTTCTATGCAAAACGAAAACCGCAGTGCAGATGCTGCGGAATTTTTCACGCGGTTTTGCTGCAGTTTCAAAACCGCAGAAAGAATTGACATATCAATTCTTTCTGCGGATTCCACTGCAGTTTGCCATCTGCTCAATTGTAGAGATGATAAACCGCAGGGCAAACCCGCAGGCTAATCCGCAGATAAACTGCATCTCTTCTGACCTGCGAATTTACCTGCGGATTTTACTAAATCCCCGCGGACAAACCCACAGAGCATTCCACAGCGTGTGCACACACCCTGAGATAAGACACCAGTTTGCTGAAAAAAAATAGTTACTTGCAGGCCACATATTTTACACTGAGGTTTGTCTGCTACAATGATCGTATATCAGTGCGCTCAAAATTGTGCCATTTCAGGCCTCAATTTAAATTTTGTTGCAGTGTCTTAGGCACGTTTTTGACACCAGTTTGCTGAAAAAAAAAATTAACTACATGCATGATATTTTACACTGGGGTTTGTACGTCATATGGATCGCATATAAATGAGCTCAAAATTGTGTCATTTCAGGCCTAAATTTAAATTTTGTTGCAGTGTCTTAGGCAAGTTATTGACAACAGTATGCTGAAAAAAAATTTGTTAACTACAGGCATGATATTTTAAACTGGGGATTTCTCTCACACAGATCACATATAAGTTTGCTCCAAATTCAGCCATTTGTAGTGAACATTGAAAATATTGTACTCCATTTAAGATGGTCAAAGCATGTGGCAAGGGATGGGGAAGTGGACGTGATGGTGATGGTGCATGCAGAGGCCGAGGCTAAGGCTGTGGGCAAGCTGAAATTGTCCCATAACAAACGCCCACATCTTCTCACCCAACCTTCCTGTCCCAATTACTAGGGGACCACAGCAGCACACCACTATTGAACTCAGAGCAGTGTCAAAAAGTTGTTGGTTGGATAGCGGATAATACTTCCAGTCTTTTTGCTGCCATCACCACTATAACCCTGTCTTCCACACAGTCAAGTCTGAGTAGCCATGAATATGGACCGCATATTCCTCACCCTGATCTTCCTTCCTTCCACCATGCTGAGTTCCCAGAGGCAACTGATCCCACACTTGGACACTTCAAAGAGCTTTTCACTTTTCTATTTATAGATTTGGGTCTCTCGCACAGTCCTCTTGATGCGGGGCAAGAGGAGATTGCATGTAGTGATGCCCAATTATTTGAGCAGCCACGGTTACATGAAGGCAACGGTGGGAGAGTGTCACAAGAGGTAGACGATGATGATATACAATTGCCAGAAAGTCAGGAGGGGGGCCAGGGTGCGGAAGTGGAGGACTACGGATGATATAGTAACTGACCCAAGCTAGTAGGAGGACATGCAGAGCGAGGACAGCAGCATCCCTTCAGGCAGGAAGAAGCAGTGTGGTCGCCACAGACAGAAAGTGGGCAATCATTCCTTGCAACACCAACATGACAAAAATTGCCAGTAAAACTGTTAGGTCTTCCCGAGTCTGGTTGTTTTATAAAGACTACCAATAACCCCAAAAATGCCAATTGCACCAGCTGCAGGCCAGCATCAGCAGAGGTAGGAAAAGCATCAGCCTGACCACCACCAGCATGATCAGGCACAAGGTAGCAAAGCAACTGACTTTGTGGGTGAAACCCCAGGGTCCAGGAACAGTGTCTGCGGGTGACACCACTGCTTCTTCCGTTGTTGTGCATGCAAGCAAATCCCCTGTCCATGGTGCATGTGAAGATGCCTCCTGCCCTGCACCTGTCATTGCACATACTTAACTAGCACCATCAGCAAGCAAGTCCACGCCCTTGTCCCAGCAGCGTTCAGTTATCCATAACCTAGTCCTAATAACTAGAGATGAGCGAAACGGGTCAGTCAAATTCAAAAGTTGCCGACTTTTGCTAAAGTTTGGTTTCGCCGATAGAAACCCGACCATAGCGTGAGGTCGGCAATGAGGTCACCAACACGAGCGCCAAAGTCGCGTTTCAAATAATGCTTCCAGTGCATGTTCTCAGCCAATGATGGAGGACGCACACTGTGGGCAACACGATGACATGGGCAGCAGCCACCACCATCTTAGAGAAGGGCATTGAAGTTATTGGCTGACTTTGTGTGGTGTCACAGTGGCTATAAAAGGCCGTGACCGCCGACCGCCATCTTACTTCTGCCGATCTTAGAATAGAGAGAGGTGCTGCTGCTGATTCTGAATAGGGAGACCGTTAGGCAGGGAAGAAGAAAAAAAAATAGCTTCTGCTGATAGCGATTTTCAATGTACACTTAGTGTGCAGTGAAAGGGGAGGATTTTTGTTGTGTGCAGCAGCGCTGGTGGTGATTAGGCTGCCTTTTAAGGCTACCTGCTAGCTGCATTGCTGTGTGCACACTGCTGTTCAAACTGCTTTTTCAAAGCACTCCAACTTTTAATATTTTGCTCTGGTCAGTTACCGAGCGTTCATTTTTTTCACACAACGTATAACGGTGTACGCTCCTCACACACTACCATGTACCGGCTGGTTTCCCTGACAAATACAAGCTATCTGTGTGTGACTCTGGAAAAACAAAAAGAGGAGATTTTCCATTTTTCCAGACCTACACTTTATAGAGCTGTCCGCTTTTCAAACAGTTTCGTATATCTGCTGTTTGATGACGGTCAAAACTATACAGAGACAGCGTGTGTCACTCCGTATAAAAATAGATGGAGATTTAAAATTTTCCATACATACACCATATAGTGATGTACGCTCCTCACACACTACCGTGTACCGGCTGGTATCACGGACAAATACAAGCTATCTGTGTGTGACTCTGGAAAAACAAAAAGAGGAGATTTTCCATTTTTCCAGACCTACATCTTATAGAGCTGTCCGCTTTCCAAACAGTTTTGTATATCTGCTGTTTGATGATGGTCAAAACTATACAGGGACAGAGTGTGTCACTCCGTATAAAAATAGATGGAGATTTACATACACCACCATACACTGCTTAGTCTTCTTCTGCTTAAAATTTAGATAATATCTTTTGCTCTGATTTTTAGCCTTATGCTTAATGTTCTTCTGCTTTTTGTTCTGCAGCTTCTTGTTCTTCTGCTTCTTGGTCTTCTATCTCTTGTTCTTCTGTATCTTGGTGGTTGTCTTCTTGTTCTTTGTCCTCTTGGTCATTTTCTTCAGGGTCATCTTCTTGGTCTTCTTCGGAGTGGTGTTCTGGGTCGTAGTCTTTGGGGTCGTCATCTTCTTCGGGGTGGTCTTCAGGGTCGTCGTCTCCAGGGTCGTCATTTTCGGGGTCGTCGTCTTCCTCGGGGTGGTCTTCAGGGTCGTCGTCTCCAGGGTCGTCATTTTCGGGGTCATCGTCTTCTTCTGGGTGGTCTCCAGGGTCGTTGTCTTTAGGGTTGTCGTCAGGGAGATCCAGAGTGATTACCAAAAACTATTTCAAAAAGCTTAAACTTGGAAATGTAGCAGAAGGTACAAGAAGACTGAGGAACTGCTGAGAACCAGCTGATGGTACTGGAACCTGGATGTGAGCCGAAGGTACTAGAGCCAATGGAACTACCGAGGACCAGCTGATGGTACTGGAATCCGGTTACTAAGCAGGAGGTACCTGTGCCAGAAAGCACTACCAAGGACCAGCAGACGTTGGTGGAACTCGGATACCGAGAAGGAGGCACCTAAGCCAAAGGCTCTGCCTGGAACCAGCTGACATTACTGGAACCCAGGGGGACATATTCAAGATTGACTTAGAAAGAACCAGCTAATGGTACTGGAACTCAGATAGGCAGCAGAAGGCACACATGAAAAAAAAAGTTGCAAGGCTGCGAGCCGGCCGGAGTTACTGAAACCCACAGTCCTACAGGGGGAGCTTGTCCTATTGGCACTACGGAACCAGCCTTCATTGCCAGATCCCGCAGCCCACATAGGAAGCACCTAAACTGCAGGCACCATAGAGTCAGCTAACCCGACCGCAACACGACAGTGCAACGTATTGGAGGCAAAGTGACATTGACACTACCCGGAAACAGCTGGCGTGCTGGAACCAGGCTGGGCAGGAGGGAGTACCCATGCCAAGGACACTTCTGAGCAGCAACTGGTGGTGTTGAAGCCCAGGGATTACAGTAGAAACAGAGTGAAGTCAGAGGCGTAATTGGAGCAAGTTTAAAATCTGTAGTAGTGTGAATGTGGACAGAGCAGGCAAAATTGCTGGACACACAGCAGGGGATCAGCTGACGTTACTGAATCCCAATAACACTGGAGCATGTGTTTACTGTGCAGACGGCACTTCTGAGCAGCAACTGGTGGTGTTGGAGCCCAGGGATTACAGGAGAAACAGAGTGTAGCCAGAGGCCTAATTGGAGGAAGTTTAATATCTGTAGTAGTGTGAATGTGGTCGGAGCAGGAGAAATTGGGGGACACACAGCAGGGGATCAGCTGACGTAACTGTACCCCAATAACACAGGAGCAAGTGTTGACTGTGCAGACGGCACTTCTAAGCAGCAACTGGCGGAGATGGAGCCAAGGGATTACAGTTCAGGTGGTAGAAACATGAACACATCAGGAGACCTGGATACTATTGCCAACCAATTATTTAATCTGGAAGAGGACTGGCAAATTACTGCAAGATCCAGGACTTGTTCATTTTCAGAAAAGTAAGCCGGTCAACGTTATCGGAGGATAGTCGCATGTGACGGTCTGTATCCAGCCATGTATCCAGCTTAGAGACCCAAAACTTGAAGGGGGAAGAGCCGTGTGGGAGAACACTGAGAGGGCAAGACATGTAGTCTGTCACCATCTGACGGAAACGTTGCCTCCTGCTGACTGGAACCGTCTGTGAAGGTGTAGACATTTGTGGCGGGGACACAAAACTTTGCCACATTTGGGTCATACTGGTCTTGCCTTGTGCTGAGGCGCTGCTTCTGCTCCCTCATTGTGCAGAGCTTCATCCACTGACTCGACGCACTGAGCTGCTTTGTAAAGCACTAGCAGCACTGCTCTCGGGTGGAATGGAGAACATGATGGAATGCACCAGTGTGTCTTGGTACTCCCGCATTTTACGCTCCCGGTTCAACGGTGTAATGAGGCTTTGTAAGTTGTCCAGGTAGCGAGGATCTAGGAGGGTGTACACCCAATAATCAGCCGTGTTGAGAATGTGGGCAATGCGGCGGTCGTTTCTCAGGCACTGCAGCATGAAATCAACCATGTGCTACAGACTGCCAACTGGCCAAGAAATGCTGTACCCTGCTTGAGGCGTCATCTCTGCCTGCTCTGCATCACCCCACCCTCGCTCTACATACTGACTACTAGAGCATTGTGTACCTCCCTCCTCCGGACAGATGTCTTCCTCCTCCATTGACTCCTCCTCATCCTCCTCACAAAGTGTCCCCTGCCTAGGCCTTTGTGAAGAACCACGTTGCGCAGACTGTCCATAAGCAGATGGCATTTGTGACTCCTCATCCTCCACCTCTTCCAAAACCTATTCCTTTAGTGCTTGCAGTGTTTTTTCAAGCAGGCAGATAAGGCGGATAGTCATGCTGACTAGTGCATCATCTGCACTCGCCATCCGCATGGAATCATCAAAGGCACGCAAAACGTTGGAGATGTCCTTCATAGGGGCCCACTCAGTGGTGGTGAAGTGTGAACGGCGCGCAGTGCGACTTGTTTGCGCCTGATGCAGCTGGTACTCCATTACTGCTGCCTGCTGCTCACACAACCTCTCCAACATATGTAACGTTGAATTCCACCTGGTGGGTAGGTCACATATGATGCGATGTTCCAGAAGGCGAAATCGTCGCTGCAGAGCTGCAATGCGCGATCTTGCCATGCTGGAACGCCGCAAGTGAGCGCACTCTATGCGGACCTTGTGCAGCAGTGCATCAAGATCCGGATAGTTCCTCAAAAAACTCTGCACGACCAAGTTGAGCACATGTGCCAGACATGGGATGTGAGTGAGGTTGCCTAGGCCCAGAGCTGCCACAAGATTTCGGTCATTGTCACACACTATCATGCCTGGCTGGAGATTCGCTGGCACAAACCACACGTCGCTCTCCTGCTTGATGGCATTCCAGAGCTCCTGCGCTGTTTGGCTTCGATTCCCCAAAGAAATTAATTTCACTACGGCCTTTTGACGTTTGGCCATGGCTGTGCTCATATCGGCTGTAACAGGTAAGCGTTCACAGGTCCATGTGGAGAAATGCAATTGCTCTTTTTGTTATGCCAGCAGCAGTTTTGAACCATTTGAGGGATGCAGTTTTTTCCAATATATGTGTGCCTCAGAATCGACTCAAAACTGAATAGGTCCATGTGGAGGAAGACTGTGACGGCTCCTGCAGTGCTGATTCAGAGGAACTGGAGTATGAGGAGGAGTCAATGTGTACAGACTGGATTCCTGCAATCCTTGGAGTTGGCAGAACACGTACAGCGCCACTCTCAAGATCTGTACCCGGCTCCACAAAATTTACCCAATGGGCAGTGAGGGAAAGATATTGTCCCTGTCCATGGTTACTTGTCCACGCATCGGTGGTCAAGTGGACCTTGCTACTGACTGCGTTTAGTAGCGCATATTTAATTTTTTCGTCCACATGCTTTTGCAGGGCAGGGACGGCTTGCCTGCTGAAATAAAAGCGGCTGAGCACGTTGTATTGTGGGACTGCCAATGCCATGAAGTTACGGAAGGTGTCAGTCTCCACCAGCCTCAATGAGAGCATTTCAAGGGACAGGAGTTTTGCAATGCCAGCACTCAGAGCATGCGCTCGGGGGTGGTTTGCCGAGTATGGGTGCCTTTTCTCCCGTGCCTGTGCTACCGATGGCTGTAGACTGGCCTGGGAGTGTGAGGATGACAGGGAACGTGGTGCTGTGGGTGGAATGACATTGTGTCTCTGTACAACAGTGTCTGAGTTTCTTCCATGGTGATCCTGTGAGGAAGCCGAACCAGCTGTGTGTGAGCTGGAGGAAGAGGCTACAACACGAGCTGAAGAGGTGGTAGGTGGCGCTGTAGGTTGGCCTAGGTCTTCAGTGTGTCTTTGTAACTCCACCACATGCTTGGTCCACACATGTTTCCACATATTTGTGGTATTGAGGTTGCTGACACTTTTCCCTCTTTTCACTTTCTGATTACACAGCTTGCATTTGACAAAGCAAATGTCATCTGCAACTGTGTCAAAAAAGTACCAGGCACTGCAAGTCTTGGGAGTGCCCGTTTTGGGTTTTGGAAGAGGCATGCTCCTAATGGGTGCTGAAGTGGAGGCTACAGGCAACCGAGTCTGCCCCCTCCCTCTCCATCCTTTTTTGGCCGTTTGGGGAATCTCTTCCTCAGAGCTGCTTCCACCACCTTCCTGTACCTCACGCCATGATGGGTCAAGGACCATATCATCTACACTACCCTCTTCAAATGACTGCTTCTCCTGGGTAGTCTCGACAGCACAGTACGCACCAGGAAGTGGCACCTGAGTCTCATCATCAGATGCGTACTGAGGTGTGCTGACCGTAGGTACTGGCCCACCCGCCTCTTCAGATTCAGAGAGACAAAGTGGTTGCTCATCACTGCATACAACCTCTTCTTCAAATTCTCGAATGCTGCTTGGCTGGCCCCCTCTTTCCAAGCCAACAGATTCAGAGAACAGAAGTAGAGATGGCTCCTGTCCAGGGCTCTCTGACTGCCTGGGCAATTTGGCAGGTGGTGAAGAGACAGATGGGTGCTCTTCAGTGCTCTGGACCTGAGAGGATCTGTAACTAATTGAAGTCGATGCATTAGCTGCCATCCATCCAACAACGGCTTCAATTTGTTCGTCCCGCAGCAGTGGGGTACGGCTAGCTCCTACAAAGCTGCACATAAAGGACTGTTCCCTGGTAAAACTGGGGGATGCTGAGTTACTGGTGCCTGCAGCAGGCACAGAATCCCCACGGCCTCTCCCTGCAGAAACTCCACGCCCACGACCACGTGCCTTACTCACTGCCTCCTTCATCTTGGTAGACTGATAAAGATAGGCAGAAAAGTACTAAGGGCTTAGTGTGCTTATTCCTGAACAGCTGCTAACGGGTAAAAGAAACACTAATTTTATAAAGTGTGGACTAGACTTTAATATGAGCTAATGTGCCCAAAGATGTAAAACCGATAGTATCACAAACTTTTTGTAGCTATTACAATGCAGGAAGGTAACCTACAATGCAATAGATGAGGCTCCAAAAAACAGGCTAATACTAATCTGGCTTGGGCTGCAGGGCACAAGCCAGCAGAAAGGCTCCTCTATCTCCTCCTACATAGTGTTTGCAAATATTCTAGCTGGATACGGATGGAACCACACTAATAGGAGAAATCTGTAAAAATGAGCAGCACTAATGCAAAAAAGGACAATGTATGAGGCTGTGACGCACGCTGAGCGGACTACAACCGGAGGTGGATGCAGAACACACTACAGTGTGAGCTGCACTCACACACAGAGACCTCACAGACAGCCGTGAACAGTGCTGCAACGCTCCAGAAAAGCTCCTCTATCTACTCCTATATAGTGTTTTCAAGCAATCTAGCTGGATACGGATGGAACCACACTAATAGGAGAAATCAGGAAAAATGAGCTGCACTAATGCAAAAAAGGACAATGTATGAGGCAGTGATGCACGCTGAGTGGAGTACAACTGCGGAGACACCATTACATGTTTCTCAACGAAGCAATGACTAGCCAGGTCTACTAGGCATTGCTCCTACTGGCCAGTTTCCTACTCCACACTGATGAGGGGCAATACCCCGAAACAGCTGTCTGTGGATGGATACCATGTTTTGGCATAGGTGGTTTCCTTCATTGGAGACTGCCCTTCCCATGGTTGTTCCTTCCCGGGAAAAGACCTGCCTAGTCATTGCTTGTGTTGAGAAACATGTGATGGTGTCTCCACGGCTTGTGTTTTGCATATTTTTACATATTTCCCATAAGGGATGGTGGCATTGCTCTAGAATCACTGCCATTGAGAAACATGTGATGGTGTCTCCGCAGTGTTGGATGTTGATCTCCTTGAGTTCATTCATCCTCATTTTTCACAGTCTTCTACTAGGCATTGCTCCTACTGGCCAGTTTCCTACTCCACACTGATTAGGGGCAATACCCCGAAACAGCTGTCTGTGGATGGATACCATGTTTTGGCATAGGTGGTTTTCTTCATTGGAGACTGCCCTTCCCATGGTTGTTCCTTCCCGGGGAAAGACCTGGCTAGTCATTGCTTGCATTGAGAAACATGTGATGGTGTCTATGCGGCTTGTGTTTTGCATCATACACTGGAGCATCATCCATGAGGCCCATCAAATACTGAAGCATTCCAAATGGGGGACATCAGACACTGGAGCAGCATTTACGGGGCCCATTATACACTGGAGAATTAGAAATGGAGCCCATTATATATGGAGCATTATTTGGGACCATAAGACACTGGAATATCATCCATGGGGCCCATCATATACTGGAGCATTCTAAATGGGGCAGATCAGACACTGGATTAGCATCTATGGGGCACATTATACACTGGAGCATTAGAAATGGGCCCATTATGTATGAAGCATTATTTGGGCCCATAACACACTGGAGCATCGTCCATAGGGACCATCATATACTGTAGCATTATGTGAAGCTCATCATATACTGTATTGAACATTATATGGGACCAATTATTCTGTATGGAGAAATATATGGGGCTCATTATTCTGTATGGCGCACAATGTAGTGGTCATAATACTGTATGGAGTAATATATTGTCCTTTTTTTGAGCTATTGTACAATTTAAAATAGATCAGTCATGTCATGTAAGCAGTGAAGTATTTGTCATTGTACTATACCTATATTTCTGTGCTGTATCGGAGCATCATGAGCTGTGGTATGTGTTAAAGGGGCGCACTGGCACTCTTTGGCCCAGGGCAGGCAAAAACCTGGAGCCAGCCCTACCAACCCCCACAACTTTAGCCAAATAACCCCCCAGTTTTCAATGCACAACTATTATTATGAAGTAAATTAAGTTTGACAAGCTTCAGTAATAAGAATTGATGCTTTTGGCATTGAAATGGGCACTGTATATGTGTTTACTGTCCTCCCGTCCCTGCTGACTTTGCTTCCCCATTGACTTGCATTGGGTTTCGTGTTTCAGTCAGCCTCCGACTTTTCCCTATAGTCGGCCGATTTCGTTCGACCCGAATTTTTGCGAAAGTCGGGTTTCATGAAACCCGACTCGACCCTAAAAAAGGCAAAGTCGCTCATCTCTACTAGGAACACAAGCAAAAATACGCAGCCAAAGCCCCACAGGCCACACTACTAAATTCAAGCATTTCTAGTCGGCTTGTGCTCGAAATGTTACCTATTAGGTTCGTGGAGATGGAAGCTGCATTCCCTTGGTACTAGGTCCCATGCCACTATTTCTCCAGGTGTGCCATCCCCGCATTACACAAGCATGTGTCCCACAACATTAGCCGTGCGCTCAACAATGCAGTTACTGGGAAAGTCCACCTAACCATGAACACATGGACAAGTGCTTGTGGCCAGGGATGGTACATCTCGCTGATGGCACACTGGTTTTACATAGTGGAATCTGTGGAATCTGGGACCCAGTTGAACCTTGGGATGGGACATGTCCTCCCAATGCCGAGGATTGCGGGCCCTACGTCAATCAGGGTTGCCACCACAGTCTATAGCTCCTGCACCTCCTCCTCCTCCTCTTCAGCCTCCATCTCAGAAATGACCACAACATTCACAAGCTGGAAGCACTGCAGCACTATCTCAGCCAAGCAGCAACAAGCTTTGCTGAAGCTAATATGCTTAGGTGACAAGTCGCAGAATGCTGAAGAGTTGTGGACAGCTCGGAAAGAGAAGGCAGATCTGAGGCTGACACCGCTGAACCTACAGAAAGGCATGGTCGCATGTGACAATGGCTGGAACCTGGTGGCAGCTCTGAGGCAAGACGAGTCCACACACATACCATGCCTGGTCCATGGGCTTAACCTTGTGATTCAGTGGTTTCTCAAAACCTACCCAGAGCAGCCAAATCTGCATCTCAAAGTACGCCGCCTGTGTGCCCATTGCAGAAAGTCAGCTACAGCTTCCACCACACTTGCCATGCTTCAGCAGCGTTTGCAGCTTCTGGCTCACTGACTGGTGTGTGATGTCCGCATGCGTTGGTACATCCAAATGTAATATGGTTTAGATAAGTGGCAACTTTCTGTTGCAAATATGAATCAGAGAAGAAGGAAGCTTTGTGCCATAAAATTACAAAAAATTTTATTGAGACAAAAATATTAAAACAACAAAAAAATTTTTATCATGCAGGGACGACATATGCAAAATGAGCAACTCATTTATGGTGATATGCCATTAGTAGAGTAAGTGGAAATGCCTAACTAAACAAGAACTAATAATAGGCTTGAAGAAACATAATAAATATGTGAAAGGAGTTAAAAATAAGCTACTTTAAGCAAGTGCAATTTGCCAAAAAGGTTTCAAATGGAGTTAAGGACACTTTAGAAAAAAAATGTGCATAACATCTTCAAAGTATATAGGATAGCAGAAACTTTGTGTTTGTCCTAAAGTCCAAGCAAAGAGTTGACACATATCAAAAATGATAAATGAGTAGGGTTGGTATTGTGAAGCACAAATGTGTCAATAGTAAAAAAAGCCAAAAAGCCAAAAGGACTAGATTTAGAAAAGACACATGAAGGAAGTGTGCTGGAGCATTACCTTTAAGTGGTGGCGGTACCCGACGTGTGTTTCGTGTATAGCTTTATCCTAGGGGAGAGTATGTATTATGTATTATTTTATAAACTTTTTATTGTTTAAAATATTTTTGTCTTAATAAAAAATTTAGTAATTTTATGGCGCATAGCTTCCTTCTTCTACTCTGATTCAGATCTACACCGCAGATGTTGGAAAGAATTTGTGAGCAGAAGAGGGCAATTGTTGAATACTAGCAGCATTACCAAGGCCATCAGTATTCAATTCAAACGTTAGACCTCAGGAGTGGACATGGATGTCAGACATATGTACCATCCTCAAAAACTTTGAGGACTCCACCAAGATGGTGAGCGGTGATGATGCTGTAATTAGTGTCACCATATCACTTCTCTGTGTGCTGAAACACTCTCTGCTCACAATCAAAGAGGATGCATTGCAGTCAGAGCACGATGAAATGGAACAAGGAACCATACAGGGTGATTACACACAGCCCAGCCTCATCTCATCCCACTGTGGATTGGGTGACATTGTGGAAGAAGAGGAGGAGGGAACACTGGCAAATTTCTGGGAGACTTTTCTCAGACCCTCCCATCGCACTGGCCCTGAGGCGCAGGGTACTCTCATAAGGAGTGCAATGTTTTGGAAATTGCTGTGGGAGTAACTTGCTGACCTTACCAACATCCTCCTTGATTCCTCTGTGCCTTATAATTATAGGGTATCCAAGCTGGACACGTGGCCTGAACTGGCTCTCTATGCTTTGGAGGTCCTGGCCTGCCCTGACACTAGCATTTTGACAGAGCAGGTTTTTAGTGCTGCTGGTCGAATTATAACTGATAAGCGCATCCACCTGACAACTGAAAATGCTGAAAGGATGACGCTTATAAAAATGAACAAGGGCTGGATAGGGCCAGACTTCTCTACACCACCAAATGATAGCAGCGTAACAAACTCAAATCCAGTGTCTTATTTTGGGAGGTCTATTTCCATGCACCTGTTCACACCCACACATTGTTATACGCTTCCTGATTTTGGCTATTTGAGGTTGTCCTCCTCCTCATCATCATCCACCACCTGTAGGTCCATGCTGCAACACCCACATAAATAAAAGGGTGTTTATTAATGATGAGCGAGCACTAAAATGCTCAGGTGCTCATTGCTCGGGTCAAGCAAATTGGAATACTCGGGTACTCGGACAGAACAACGAGCCCAATGTAAGTCTACGGGAGACCCGAGCATTTTTACTGTGATCCCCCTTGGGGGTCATTTCAAGGTCTAAAAACATCAGAAAATGATGGAAACACTGCTCAAATGACATAGGAACATCATGGCAACTGCCCCGGAAGCATTTTTCACTCCTAGGTCACAGCTCTAAATAATGTTGGCACAAGCTCACAACTGGGGACTCACTCCTGCTTTGCGTTTTTTTCCCTCAGTTTCCGGCCAGGTTCTCAGTCTAAACATGCCCCCTCTTCCTGGGTAATGGGGCCTGTCCATTCCACTTTTCTTTCCCCCGGGAAAAAGGGGATGCAGCTTTGACAAGTCCGGACCCGGCGCAGCACAGGTACCTGCAGCACAGTCATCCTGACATATCTGGCCAATCACTTGTTTAATGCAAGCATCATAGAAGGCATGTTCTTCCAACTTTCAAGAGAAAATTGTACTGTACATACAGAACAGTTTTACTTTGAAGGACTTTGTGGCTAATATCAATCCACAAGAAGACATTAGGCTCTTCAAAATTTTGGTGGTAAATCATTTCCCCACTGAGAGGTTGGGTATGTTCTGACTTATGTAACATGATTTGGGTGATAATAATTATTCATACCTATTTGCTTCACAATATATTCATCTTTTTCTTCAAGTCTTTGGAATATAATGTGGTAAAAGGGAAAGCAAGTTGGTAAAGTGTGTTTTAACTCAAATCTGAAACTAATTGCCATCTTTACTATTTCTCCATTCCATATGCAGCTAACCACCTCATTGATCTTATTGAGTTTCTTTGGCAAGAAAACAACAGCTCCATCAATATCACGTGCTTTTCCTATTAATTAACCCCTTTCTGCCATCAGACGTACTATCCCTTCCATGTGCCCTGGGACTTAATTCCCAGGGAAGGGATGGCACTTGGTGAGCGCCGCTGATCACGGCCGGGTGTCAGCTGATTATCACAGCTGACACCCAGCATTAGGTTCGTCATACAACAACCCCAAGGCTTGAAAAAATGCGTTCACATTAGTCAGAATAGGATCATCTGGTTTCAAAGAAAACGCCCAATCCTGGGGATCGCCACGCAGCAAAGAGATGACAATTTTAACCTGCTGCGCGGAGCTCCCTGACTAGTTAGGCTTCAAGGCAAAAAATAATTTACAATTATTTTTGAAATTCAAAAATTTAGACCGATCCCCAAAAAACACATCAGGAGTAGGGATCTTTGGTTCAGCAGCATGTAAATGAGCAAGGTAGGCGGAAATTCCCCGCACTTCCGCAGCGAGCTGCTCCACACGATCAGACAATTGCTTTATCTCCATTGAGAGAAAAAAAAATTCCCCCTACGGCCTCAGAGATATAGAGGAAAAATTATACACACTTTTTTTTTTTTTTTTTTACAATTCTTTCCTGCTATTGAGTACCCTAAGATCTGCGATATGGCTGGTGATTCTGTTATGAATGAGTCACCGTAGGAGGCAAAAACAGAAAAACTAGCTAAGTCCAGAAAACCAGAGAAGTTGGCAGCTATCGGATTGCAGACCCCTGAACCTATCAACAACAACTAGCAGTAGCCGTGGGGGGTTCCTACAGTGCCCTAGACCCCTCGATCACAGCCGGAGAACTACATAGCCTAAAGACAGAAAGGGAAATCTAAACTGCCCCAGAGCAGACCCCAAAGCAATAGGCAGCCCCCAACATATAATGACGGTGAAGAAAGATGAAAAAACACTCACACAGATAGAAAGATAGGCTGAGCAAATGATGGGGCCCAAGCTAACTAGATAGGACAGGATAGAAAAGCTGCTGTCTGTAATCCACCAAAACCCTATCAAAACAAGAGCCAACAGCTGATAGGGAAAAAAGCCCTGAAGACGCTAGGCTTCAAAAAGACTATTTCAGCACTCAGGTATTTTCTGAAGACAGAGCAAAAAGAAATTCAGCTCACCCCAGAAGGGAATGGCAGAAATCAAGGAAAACAATGCAAAACAAAGCCAAAACACAAATGCAAAAGGTAGAGCAGAAAACTTAGCTTTTGAGGAGCAGGAATCAGACTGGTCTCCTAGAATCCCTCAGAGAGATCACCAGCAAGGCAGAAGGGCGTCGGCGGCCTTATATCCAGTCAGTAATTCCCGTCACCTAGTCATCATCATCCTGCCCAGGTGCTTGATAATCAGCCTCACTACCTTCCTTCACCAGAAGAGGGATTTCATCAGACCTCAATGGTGAAGGGGAAAATGAACTCACAACAGGGCTCCCTCCATGCTTCCCTGAGCCCCCAACGGCAGCGCAATGTGCTGCGCTGCTGCGGGGGGCTCTTTCCCTACAGGCCCCCGGATCCAAGATGGTGATGGGACCTTCGGGGGCCTGTAGGGAGCTGACTTCCTCATTGCCTGCAAAGTGATCTGTGATGTGATAGATCAGCGATCTGTCACAGGACAGTGATGTCCCACCTGGGACAATGTAATAAAGTAAAAAAAAAAAGTGTAAAAATAATTTTAAAAAATCGCTAAATTAATTAGTGAAAAAAAAAAATATTCCCCAATAAATTCATCTTTTGAAAAAAAAAAAAACAATAAAAGTGCACATATTTGGTATGGCCGCGTCCGTAACGACCCGCCCTATAAAATTGTCTCATAAGTTAACCCCTTTAATGAACCCCTTAAAAAATAAAAATAAAAAACGAAGCAAAAGATAATGATTTATTATCATACCACCGAACAAAAAGTGTAATTACGCGCGATCAAAAAGAAGCATATAAATATACATGGTACCGCTAAAAACGTCAGCTTGTCCTGCAAAAAACAAGCTGCCACACAGCATCATCTGCAAAAAAAATAAAAAAAGTTATAGCTCGCAGAATAAAGTGATGCATAAATAATTATTTTTTATATAAAATAGTTTTCATTGCATAAAACCGACAAAACATAAAAAAACGACGTAAATGAGGTATCGCTGTAACCATACTGACCCGAAGAATAAAACCGCTTTATTAATTTTACCACACGTGGAACGGTGTAAACGCACCCCCCAAAAGAAATTCATGAAGCGCTGGTTTTTGTTCATTCTGCATCACAAAAATCGGAATAAAAAGCGATCAAAAAATGTCACATGCCCAAAAATGATACCAGTAAAAACGTCAACTCGTCCCACAAAAAATAAGACCTCACATGACTCGGTGGGTCAAAATACGGAAAAATTATAGCTCTCAATATGTAGTGATGCAAAAACTATTTTTACAATAAAAATCGTCTTTTAGCGTGTGACAGCTGCCAAACATAAAAACCGCCATAAATAGTAAATCAAACCCCCCGCTATCACCCCCTTAGTTAGGGAAAAATAATAAAATAAAAAAATGTATTTATTTCCATTTTCCCATTAGGGTTAGGGTTAGGGCTAGGGTTAGAGTTAAGGCTAGGGTTAGGGCTAGGGTTAGGGCTGAGATTAGGGTTAGGGGTGTCTTGGGGTTAGGGTTGGAGTTATAATTGGGGGGGTTTCCACTGTTTGGGCACATCTGGTGCTCTCCAAATCCAACATGGCGTCTAATCTCAATTCCAGCCAATTCAGCGTTGAAAAAGTCAAATGGTGCTCCTTCCCTTCCAAGCTCTGCCATGCGCCCAAACAGTGTTTTATCCCCACATATAGGGTATAAGAATACTCAGGACAAATTGCAAAACAACTTTTGGGGTCCCATTTCTCCTGTTACCCTTAGGAAAATAAAAAATTGGGGGCAAAAATATCATTTTTGTGGAAAAAATTATTTTTTTATTTTCACGCCCATGCGTTATAAACTTCTGTGAAGCACTTGGGGGTTCAAAGTGCTCACCACACATCTAGATAAGTTCCGTGGGGGGGTCTAGTTTCCAAAATGGGGTCAGTTGTGGGGATTTTCAATAGTTTAGGTACATCAGGGGCTCTCCAAACGCACATGACACCCGCAGACCAATCCATCAAAGTTTGCATTCCAAAACGTCACTACTTCCCTTCCGAGCCCCAACGTGTGCCCATACAGTAGTTTTCTCCCACATATGAAGTATCAGCGTACTCAGGACAAATTGGACAACAACTTTTGGGGTCCAATTTCTCCTGGTACCCTTGGGAAAATAAAAAAATTGGTGACTAAAAGATCATGTTTGTGGAAAAAATACAATTTTTTTATTTTCACACCCGGGCGTTATAAACTTCTGTGAAGCACTGGGGGGTTCAAAGTGCTCACCACACATCTAGATAAATTCCTTGGGGGATCTAGTTTCCAAAATGGTGTCATTTGTGGGGGGTTTCTACTGTTTTGGTACATCAGGGGCTTTCCAAACGCGACATGGTGTCAGATCTCAATTCCAGCCAAAAACGTCAAATGGCGCTGCTTCCCTTCCGAGCTCTGCCATGCGCCCAAATAGTGGTTTACCCCCACATGTGGGGTATCAGCGCACTCAGGACAAATTGCACAATATCTTTTAGGGTACTGTTACCCTTGGAAAAATAAGAATTGAGGGTGAAAAGATCATTTTTTGGAAAAAATATGATTTTTTAATTGTACGGCTGTATGTTATAAACTTCTGTGAAGCCCTTGGGGGTTCAAAGTTCTCACCACACATCTAGATAAGTTCCTTGGGGGCTTTAGTTTCCAAAATGGTGTCATTTGTGGGGGTTTCCACTGTTTTGGTACATCAGGGGTTTTCCAATCGCGACATGGTGTCCGATCTCAATTCCAGCCAAAAACGTCAAATGGCGCTACTTCCATTCCGAGCTCTGCCATGCACCCAAATAGTCATTTACACCCACATATGGGGTATCAGCGTACTCAGGACAAATTGCACAATAACTTTTAGGGTCCTGTTACCCTTGGAAAACTAAAAATTGGGGGTGAAAAAATCATTTTTGTGGAAAAAATATGATTTTTTAATTGTACCGCTGTACGTTATAAACTTCTGTGAAGCCCTTGTGGGTTCAAAGTTCTCACCACATATCTAGATAAGTTCCTTAGGGGGTATAGTTTCTAAAATGGGGTCACTTGTGGGGGGTTTCCACTGTTTAGGTACATCAGGTGCTCTCCAAACGCGACATGGCGTCCGATCTGAATTCCAGCCAATTTTGCATTGAAAAAGTCAAATGCGCTCCTTCCCTTCTGAGGTCTGCCATGCGCCGAAACAGTGGTTCCCCCCACATATCAGGTATCACAATAACTTTTGCAGTCCAATTTCTCCTGTTACCCTTGGTAAAATAAAAAAAATTGAACCTGAATTATTTTTTTTGTGAAAAAAAGTTAAATGTTCATTTTTTTTAAATATTCAAAAAATTCCTGTGATGCACCTAAACGGTTAATAAACTTCTTGAATGTGGTTTTGAGCACCTTAAGGGGTGCAGTTTTTAGAATGGTGTCACATTTGGGCATTTTCTATCATATAGACCTCTCAAAGTGTCTTCAAATGTGACGTGGTCCGTAAAAATAAAATGGTGTTGCAAAAATGAGAAATCGCTCATTTGACACACTTTAGCAGAGGGGAGAGGACCTTGTCCTTGCGGACTTACATTCTACGGGATAATGGGGAAGAGACAGAAGGTCAGGGGTGTGGCACCTCGGGTGGTGGAGAGGCGGCAGCTCGGGTGGTGGTGTAGAAGTCACATCTATGATCACCACGCTCTCCAATTGACACCTCTTGAAATCCAGCTGAAATGTCAAAATCTCTAGCTTCTGTTATATGCAGAGGCTCCTTTTTGACATCATCTTCCAACCAGTTCAGTATTAGTAGGTGATGGATTGTCAGAATCATGCCCAGGAACACCAGGCTTCAGTAGTTGGGAGTCCTGGCCCCGTGCTCTTCCACCTGCTCTTGCTCTGGCTCTTCCAGTCATGATTTAATCTAGAAAATTTCTCCTTTGTAATCCAGAGACAGAGTACAACACCGCCCAAGTGTCCACCCTCTGCTTCTAAGACTTTCTATATAAGCAGTGACCGCTTCTAGGCAGAAGATGATATTGGTGGTAATGGTTGGAGCATTTAGGACAGTTATTAAGCAGCCATAACAACTTGAAACAGAAGTATTTTTACTGAGATACCACACTGTTCAATATGTGGCCTGTATTTTTACCCAAAATAATGTAGTGAACTAGGGGAACAGACAGCAACTAAACTGGAATGTAGGACTGAATTGCCACAATTTGCAGGCCACAAATACATCAGACATCTGACAGCGATACCAGACTGTTCAATATATGGCCTGTATTTTTTACCCCAAAACAGTGTACAGTACTAGGGTAACTGACAGCAAATGCAGTGGAATGTAGGTCTGAATTGCTACAATTTGTAGGCCACAAATACATCAGACGTCTGACAGTGATACCAGACTGTTCAATATGTGGCCTGTATTTTTTTTTACTCCAAAATAGTGTAGAGATCTAGGGTAACAGAAAGCAAATACAGTGGAATGTAGGCCTGATTTGAGACAATTTGTAGGCCACAAATACATCAGATGTCTGACAGCAATACCAGACTGTTCAATATGTGGCCTGTTTTTTTTTAACCCCAGAATAGTTTAGAGAACTAGGGTAACTGACAGAAAATACAGTGGAACGTAGGCCTGAATTGCCACAATTTGTAGACCACAAATACATCAGACATCGGACAGCAATAACAGACTGTTCAATATGTGGCCTGTGTTTTTTTGCCCCAAAATATTGTGGAGAACTAGGGTAACTGACAGCAAATGCAGTGGAATGTAGGCCTGAATTGCCAAAATTTGTAAGCCACAAATACATCAGAAGTCTGACAGCGATACCAGACTGTTCAATTTGTGGCCTGTACTTTTTTACCCCAAAATAATGTAGAGAGCTAGGGTAACAGACAGCAAATACAGTTGAATGTACGCCTGAATTGCCACAATTTGTAGGCCACAAATACATCAGACATCTGACAGCGATACCAGACTGTTCAATATGTGGCCTGTATTTTTTACCCCAAAATAGTGCAAAGAACTAGGGTAACAGATAGCAAACACAGTGGGATGTAGGCCTGAATTGCCACAATTTGTAAGCCACAAATACATCAGAAGTCTGACAGCGATACCAGACTGTTCAATATGTGGCCTGTACTTTTTTACCCCAAAATAGTGTAGAGAACTAGGGTAACTGACAGCAAATACAGTCATGGCCAAAAGTATTGACACCCCTGCAATTCTGTCAGATAATATTCAGTTTCTTCCTGAAAATGATTGCAAACACAAATTCTTTGGTATTATTATCTTCATTTAATTTGTCTTAAATAAAAAAACGCAAAAGAGAATGAAGCAAAAAGCAAAACATTGATCATTTCACCCAAAACTACAAAAATGGGCCGGACAAAAGTATTGGCACCCTCAGCCTAATACTTGGTTGCACAACCTTTAGCCAAAATAACTGCGACCAACTGCTTCCGGTAACCATCAATGAGTTTCTTACAATGCTCTGCTGGAATTTTAGACCATTCTTCTTTGGCAAACTACTCCAGGTCCCTGATATTTGAAGGGTGCCTTCTCCAAACTGCCATTTTTAGATCTCTCCACAGGTGTTCTATGGGATTCAGGTCTGGACTCATTGCTGGCCACCTTAGAAGTCTCCAGTGCTTTCTCTCAAACCATTTTCTAGTGCTTTTTGAAGTGTGTTTTGGGTTATTGTCCTGCTGGAAGACCCATGACCTCTGAGGTAGACCCAGCTTTCTCACACTGGGCCCTAAATTATGCTGCAAAATTTGTTGGTAGTCTTCTGACTTCAAAATGCCATGCACACGGTCAAGCAGTCCAGTGCCAGAGGCAGCAAAGCAACCCCAAAACATCAGGGAACCTCCGCCATGTTTGACTGTAGGGACCATGTACTTTTCTTTGAATGCCCCTTTTTCTCCTGTTAACTCTATGTTGATGCTTTTGCCCTAAAAGCTCTACTTTTGTCTCATCTGACCAAAGAACATTCTTCCAAAATGTTTTAGGCTTTTTCAGGTAAGTTTTGGCAAACTCCAGCCTGGCTTTTTTATGTCTCGGGGTAAGAAGTGGAGTCTTCCTGGGTCTCCTACCATACAGTCCCTTTTCATTCAGATGCCGACGGATAGTACGGGTTAACACCGTTGTACCCTCGGACTGCAGGGCAGCTTGAACTTGTTTGGATGTTAGTGGAGGTTCATTATCCAACATCCGCACAATCTTGCGTTGAAATCTTTTGTCAATTTTTCTTTTCCGGCCACATCTAGGGAGGTTAGCCACAGTGCCATGGGCTTTAAACTTCTTGATAACACTGCACACGGTAGACACAGGAACATTCAGGTCTTTGGAGATGGACTTGTAGCCTTGAGATTGCTCATGCTTCCTCACAATTTGGTTTCTCAAGTCCTCAGACAGTTCTTTGGTCTTCTTTCTTTTCTCCATGCTCAATGTGGTACACACAAGGACACAGGACAGAGGTTGAGTCAACTTTAATCCATGTCAACTGGCTGCAAGTGTGATTTAGTTATTGCCAACACCTGTTAGGTGCCACAGGTAAGTTATAGGTGCTGTTAATTACACAAATTAGAGAAGCATCACATGATTTTTCGAACAGTGCCAATACTTTTGTCCACCCTCTTTGTTATGTTTGGTGTGGAATTATATCCAATTTGGCTTTAGGACAATTCTTTTTGTGTTTTTTTCATTTAAGACAAATTAAATGAAGATAATAATACCAAAGAATTTGTGTTTGCAATCATTTTCAGGAAGAAACTGAGTATTATCTGACAGAATTGCAGGGGTGTTAATACTTTTGGCCATGACTGTATAGTAGAATGTAGGCCTGGATTGCCACAATTTGTAGGCCACAAATACGTCAGACTAGAGTTGAGCAAAACGGGTCGAAAAAATTCAAAAGTCGCCAACTTTCGCCAAAGTCGGGTTTCATGAAACGAAACCCGACCTTAGCGTGAGGTCGGCCACGAGGTCGGCGACCATTGCGCCAAAGTCGCGTTTCAAAAGATGCTTTTGCGCCCTTTTTCAGCCAATCAGGAAGAACGGACACTGTGGGCAGTGTGATGACATAGGCAGTGATTACCACCATGTTTGTGAAGTGCATGCAAGTGATTGGCTTGCTTTGTGTGGCATCACAGGGGGTATAAAAGGGCGTGCACGCCGACCGCCATGTTACTTATGCTGATCTCAGAATAGGGAGAGCTGCTGCTGATGATGATTCTGTAGGGAGAGCGTTAGGCAGGGAAGAAGATACCAAAAACTACTTCTGCTGCTAGCGATTTTGCCTGTACAACACACCAGTTACTGTGCAGTGCAAGGGGAGGCTATATTTCGGTGCATCAGCTCTGTTGGTTATTAGGCTGCTTTTTAAGGCTCCCTGATAGCTGCATTGCTGTTTTCACACTGCTGAGCAAACTGCTTTTTTCAAAGCAATCCATATTTTATTGTTTTGTCCTGGTGAGTTACTAAGCATTCATTTTTTCACACACCATACAACGGTGTACGCTCCTCACACAGTACCGTGTACCGGCTGTTATCACGGCCAAATTGAAGCTATCTACGTGTGTGACTCTGTAAGGAAATGTCGAGGATTTTGTCCGTTCTTATAGAACTACACCTTATAGTTTTGTCTGTTTTTCAATCAGTTTAGTATATTTGAAGTTTGATTACATTCAAAACTAGAGAGAGACAGCGTGTGTCAGTCCGTATACAAAAACACAGAGCTCGACAATTTTACATACACCGTATAGCCGTACAGCGGTGTACGTGCATGCTCCTATCTCAGTACCGTGTAATGGCTGTTATCACGGCCAAATTGAAGCTATCTACGTGTGTGACTCTGTAAGGAAAAGTCGAGGAATTTGTCCGTTCTTACAGACCTACACTCTAGGGAGATTCCAATTCTGCCCAATTCTATATACACCTTGTAGTTAGTCATACACTAGGCAATTTCTGCCTGTGACATTGCGATGTAATCTGTCCTGGGCCTGAGACAATAGTTCAGCATCCTCCATTCTACAGTGAGATTAAAATTCTCACCAATACTCTATACAGCTTCTGCCTTCTCATACACCAGCCAATTTCTGCCTGTCACATAGCGGTGTAATCTATACTGGGCCTGAGACAATAGTTCAGCGTCCTCCAATCTACAGTGAGATTCAAATTCTCACCAATACTCTATACAGCTTCTGCCTTCTCATACACCAGCCAATTTCTGTCTGTCACATAGCGGTGTAATCTATGCTGGGCCTGAGACAATAGTTCAGCATCCTCCAATCTGCATTGAGATTCAAATTCTCACCAATACTCTATACAGCTTCTGCCTTCTCATACACCAGACAATTTCTGCCTGTCACATAGCGGTGTAATCTATGCTGGGCCTGAGACAATAGTTCAGCGTCCTCCAATCTACATTGAGATTCAAATTCTCACCAATACTCTATACAGCTTCTGCCTTCTCATACACCAGACAATTTCTGCCTGTCACATAGCGGTGTAATCTATACTGGGCCTGAGACAATAGTTCAGCGTCCTCCAATCTACATTGAGATTCAAATTCTCACCAATACTCTATACAGCTTCTGCCTTCTCATACACTAGACAATTTCTGCCTGTCACACACCGGTGTAATCTATACTGGGTTTGAGACAATAGTTCAGCGTCCTCCACTCTACAGTGAGATTCAAATTCTCACCAATACTCTATACAGCTTCTGCCTTCTCATACACTAGACAATTTCTGCCTGTCACACACCGGTGTAATCTATACTGGGTTTGAGACAATAGTTCAGCGTCCTCCAATCTACAGTGAGATTCAAATTCTCACCAATACTCTATACAGCTTCTGCCTTCTCATACACCAGACAATTTCTGCCTGTCACATAGCGGTGTAATCTATGCTGGGCCTGAGACAATAGTTCAGCGTCCTCCAATCTACATTGAGATTCAAATTCTCACCAATACTCTATACAGCTTCTGCCTTCTCATACACCAGACAATTTCTGCCTGTCACATAGCGGTGTAATCTATACTGGGCCTGAGACAATAGTTCAGCGTCCTCCAATCTACATTGAGATTCAAATTCTCACCAATACTCTATACAGCTTCTGCCTTCTCATACACCAGCCAATTTCTGCCTGTCACATAGCGGTGTAATCTATACTGGGCCTGAGACAATAGTTCAGCGTCCTCCAATCTACAGTGAGATTCAAATTCTCACCAATACTCTATACAGCTTCTGCCTTCTCATACACTAGACAATTTCTGCCTGTCACACACCGGTGTAATCTATACTGGGTTTGAGACAATAGTTCAGCGTCCTCCACTCTACAGTGAGATTCAAATTCTCACCAATACTCTATACAGCTTCTGCCTTCTCATACACTAGACAATTTCTGCCTGTCACACACCGGTGTAATCTATACTGGGTTTGAGACAATAGTTCAGCGTCCTCCAATCTACAGTGAGATTCAAATTCTCACCAATACTCTATACAGCTTCTGCCTTCTCATACACCAGCCAATTTCTGCCTGTCACATAGCGGTGTAATCTATGCTGGGCCTGAGACAATAGTTCAGCGTCCTCCAATCTACATTGAGATTCAAATTCTCACCAATACTCTATACAGCTTCTGCCTTCTCATACACCAGACAATTTCTGCCTGTCACATAGCGGTGTAATCTATACTGGGCCTGAGACAATAGTTCAGCGTCCTCCAATCTACAGTGAGATTCAAATTCTCACCAATACTCTATACAGCTTCTGCCTTCTCATACACCAGCCAATTTCTGCCTGTCACATAGCCGTGTAAACTATGCTGGGCCTGAGACAATAGTTCAGCGTCCTCCACTCTACAGTGAGATTAAAATTCTCACCAATACTCTATACAGCTTCTGCCTTCTCATACACCAGCCAATTTCTGCCTGTCACATAGCGGTGTAATCTATGCTGGGCCTGAGACAATAGTTCAGCGTCCTCCACTCTACAGTGAGATTAAAATTCTCACCAATACTCTATACAGCTTCTGCCTTCTCATACACCAGCCAATTTCTGCCTGTCACATAGCGGTGTAATCTATGCTGGGCCTGAGACAATAGTTCAGCGTCCTCCAATCTACATTGAGATTCAAATTCTCACCAATACTCTATACAGCTTCTGCCTTCTCATACACCAGACAATTTCTGCCTGTCACATAGCGGTGTAATCTATACTGGGCCTGAGACAATAGTTCAGCGTCCTCCAATCTACATTGAGATTCAAATTCTCACCAATACTCTATACAGCTTCTGCCTTCTCATACACCAGCCAATTTCTGCCTGTCACATAGCGGTGTAATCTATGCTGGGCCTGAGACAATAGTTCAGCGTCCTCCACTCTACAGTGAGATTAAAATTCTCACCAATACTCTATACAGCTTCTGCCTTCTCATACACCAGCCAATTTCTGCCTGTCACATAGCGGTGTAATCTATACTGGGCCTGAGACAATAGTTCAGCGTCCTCCAATCTACAGTGAGATTCAAATTCTCACCAATACTCTATACAGCTTCTGCCTTCTCATACACCAGCCAATTTCTGCCTGTCACATAGCGGTGTAATCTATACTGGGCCTGAGACAATAGTTCAGCGTCCTCCACTCTACAGTGAGATTCAAATTCTCACCAATACTCTATACAGCTTCTGCCTTCTCATACACCAGCCAATTTCTGCCTGTCACATAGCCGTGTAATCTATGCTGGGCCTGAGACAATAGTTCAGCGTCCTCCAATCTACATTGAGATTCAAATTCTCACCAATACTCTATACAGCTTCTGCCTTCTCATACTCCAGCCAATTTCTGCCTGTCACATAGCGGTGTAATCTATACTGGGCCTGAGACAATAGTTCAGCGTCCTCCAATCTACATTGAGATTCAAATTCTCACCAATACTCTATACAGCTTCTGCCTTCTCATACACCAGCCAATTTCTGCCTGTCACATAGCGGTGTAATCTCTACTGTCCCTGAGACAATAGTTCAGCGTCCTCCAATCTACAGTGAGATTCAAATTCTCACCAATACTCTATACAGCTTCTGCCTTCTCATACACCAGCCAATTTCTGCCTGTCACATAGCGGTGTAATCTATGCTGGGCCTGAGACAATAGTTCAGCGTCCTCCAATCTACATTGAGATTCAAATTCTCACCAATACTCTATACAGCTTCTGCCTTCTCATACACCAGCCAATTTCTGCCTGTCACATAGCGGTGTAATCTATGCTGGGCCTGAGACAATAGTTCAGCGTCCTCCAATCTACATTGAGATTGAAATTCTCACCAATACTCTATACAGCTTCTGCCTTCTCATACACCAGACAATTTCTGCCTGTCACACACCGGTGTAATCTATACTGGGTTTGAGACAATAGTTCAGTGCCCTCCAATGTACATTGAGATTGAAATTCTCACCAATACTCTATACAGCTTTTGCCTTCTCATACACCAGCCAATTTTTGCCTGTCACATTGCGGTGTATTCTATACTGGGCCTGAGTCAAGAGTTCAGCGTCCTCCACTCTACAGTGAGATTAAAATTCTCACCAATACTCTATACAGCTTCTGCCTTCTCAAACACCAGCCAATTTCTGCCTGTCACATAGCGGTGTAATCTATACTGGGCCTGAGACAATAGTTCAGCGTCCTCCAATCTACATTGAGAATCAAATTCTCACCAATACTCTATACAGCTTCTGCCTTCTCATACACCAGACAATTTCTGCCTGTCACATAGTGGTGTAATCTATACTGGGCCTGAGACAATAGTTCAGCGTCCTCCAATCTACATTGAGATTCAAATTCTCACCAATACTCTATACAGCTTTTGCCTTCTCATAGACCAGCCAATTTCTGCCTGTCACATTGCAGTGCAATCTATACTGGGTCTGAGACAATAGTTCAGCATCCTCCAATCTACATTGAGATTCAAATTCTCACCAATACTCTAGACAGCTTTTGCCTTCTCATACACCAGCCAATTTCTGCCTGTCACATAGCGGTGTAATCTATACTGGGCCTGAGACAATAATTCAGCGTCCTCCAATCTACAGTGAGATTCAAATTCTCACCAATACTCTATAGACCCTTTACCTTGTTTTACAGTAACATATAGCTGTTGTTATTTTGGGTACCTTTTTCCAAAAAAATGAAGAAGTATGGTGGAAGAGGCCGTGGAAGTGGGCGGAGGTTGCCAGCTGGTCCTGATGGTGGTGTTGGTGGTGGTGCTTCTGTTGGTTGTGGCAAAAGCACAATAGCACCTAAGGCAGGAGGTGGTGAGGCGGCGTCATTGTCTGGCTCCACAAGGCCTCATAGGCTCCCTTTTCTGGGAGTAGGTAAACCGCTTTTAAAGCCAGAGCTTCAGGAACAAGTTTTGGCTTACATTGCTGACACAGCCTCCAGCTCTATCGCCTCCTCTTCTGAAGTTTCAAAAAATGCAAGCACTGAGTCAAGTGCTGGCTCCTGGTCAGGAAGAACCCTTTCCTTGTGTCCTTCACCCCCACCAAAAGTGAATGATGCAGCAGGCCACACTTCACATTAGTCCATGTAGCTCTTTCTATCATTCCATGCCTGGGTTATCAAGTCAAATCGTGAATTCCCAAGTCCAAGATGAATCAGACATGGAGTGTGGGTGGCCAGCCAGGGCAGTGGGGTTAATTGGTACCGGGCCGGTGTCTCACAGGGATGTGTCACAGTGGGGGTGACCCGTTCCGTGGCCCTGGGCATCCATGAAAAGGGGTGAATTACGTTTATAGGTGAATGATACATGATGCCACCTGTCGTTTCTGATTAGATTGACCAGCGCTGCAGTGTCGCTTCTCTGGGACAGATGTTGTGGTGCAGCTAAGATGTAGAAGCCCTGCACAGGTAGGGCCGTAGTTGCAGGGCAGATGAAAGAGTTGGTAGATGGTGTTCAGTGCAGGATGCAGCAGAGCCGTGCGCCAGGCGCAGGAGAAAGATGACAGACACAGTCATGCAGTTCCTTTACCTGTACTTGGTAAGTGCCGTCCAGGACCCAGAGTACAGATGGAGAAGGAGTTGGTCAGCCTGGAAGCCAACTTGGAATTCTCTCTCTGCAGATAGGTAGTGTGGCCTCCGTTCTAGCGCTTATCTGAGGTATTCGCAGTGCTGAATTCAAAGAAGTTCCCCCTGTTGATTCTCTTTTGGAACTTTCTCGTATGGCAGGCAGCCGTAGCCTTTTCCTTCTGGCTCCCACACGTCCATGCTGGGGCCTCCGAGCCTTAGTTGGATACAGGACATTTACAACTGCTACTTCCTCCGGTTTCGGCTGCAGGAACGTCAGTGTCCCTACAAACTCGGAGACCGGAATCCAGATCATGCGCTCCAGCTAGGAGTGAGCCTTAACTCTGCTCATCCTCCAGCTCCCCTTCTCACGTCCACACATTTCCCCTTCCCTGCACAGAGTGCCCTAACTTACCTCCTCCAGACCACAGAGAGCAGCTCCTCAGCAGTCAGATTCAGAGGTCTCCCTGCTGGCCTGGAGTGGGAAATGTGTTGTGTGTTGGTTGAACTGCTAGAGAGATCCTTCGTTGCTCCCAAGCATGACATCACACTCCCTAGGAGGAAGGCAATGCCGGCGACCGTACTCCTGGGGACGCCACAAGTGCATTGATGCCCAGCCACTGCTAGATGATTCTGCTGGTACATTGACCCAGACCACTACATTCCCATCACACTCTACACAGCCAGAATGTGACCCTGAGGAAACTCAGGTTCTCCTTCCCGCATACTATACCACCTTACAAGGTGACAAAGAGGAAGGTGCAGATGAAAGTGCAGGTTCCTTGAGCAGGTGGGGGACATACTCATGGGCAATGGCACTGGCACGGGGCCCCTCATAGTATGCAAAAGTGTCTCTGCCGGTGGGAGGACCCACCCACCGTCAGACACACCGCCACACACCGCCGTACTATGAGGGGCCCTGTGCCAGTGCAGTCGCCAACGAGTGGACCCCCCTGCTTGCTCCGGATCACAGTACTTGCAACGTTGAAATACTTACCTCTCCCAGCTCCACCGCCATGACGCCTTCCGCGTGTCCTGACAGTGATATTCTGATCAGAGAGGGCAATGACATCACGTTTGTACGCCCTCTGCCTAAACAGTCAAGTGCAGTGAGATGGAAGATGGGGACGACGAGGAGTCCAGACTAGTACAGGGATTCCCTAGCGAGGAGACTTATTTAATTGTTTTCAATGTTGCAACAGCGATTTTTGGGGAGCACTATACTCTGGAGAATGATATATGGGGCCCACCATACACTGGAGCATTCTAAAGGTGGACATCAGACACTGGAGCAGCATTTACAGGGCCCATTATACACTGGAGCATTAGAAATGGGGCCCATTATATATGGAGCATTATTTGGGCCCATAAGACAGTGGAGCTTCATCAATGGGGACCAACATATACTGTAGCATTATGTGGAGCTCATCATATACTGTTTCAAACATTATATGGGACCAATGATTCTGTATGGAGAAATATATGGGCCTCATTACTCTGCATAGCGCACTATGCGGTGCCCATAATACTGTATGTAGTAATATACTGTCCGTTTTTGGAGCTATTGGAGAATTTAAAATCGATATCAGTCATGAGATGTAAAAAGTGAAGTATTTTTCATTGTACTATACCGCTATTTCTCTACCGTATCGGAGCATCATGAGTTGTAGTATGTGTGAAAGGGGCGCTCTTTCGCCCAGGGCACATGAAAACCTGGAGCCAGCCCTACCCCTCCACAACTTTAGCCAAATAACCCCCAGCTTTCAGTGCATAACTATTATTATGAAGTAAATTAAGTTTGACAAGCTTCAGTAATAAAAATTGATGTTTTTGCCATTCAAATGGGCACTGTAGGTGTGTTTAATGTCCTCCACTCCCTGTCGACTTTGCTTCCCCATTGACTTGCATTGGGTTTCGTGTTTCAGTCGGCCTTCGACTTTTCACGATAATCGGCTGATTTCGTTCTACCCGACTTTTGAGAAAGTCGGGTTTCATGAAACCCGACTCGACCCGAAAAAAGGCAAAGTCGCTCATCTCTACGTCAGACATCTGACAGTGATACCAGACTGTCCAATATCTGACCAAAAATATCTGACCAAAATAGTGTAGACAACTAGGGTAACTTACAGCAAATACAGTGGAATGTAGGCTTGAATTGCTACAATTTGTAGGCCACAAATACATGAGACATCTGACAGCGATACCTGACTGTTCAATATGTGGCTTGTATGTTTTTTACCCCAAAATAATGTAGAGAACTAGGGTAACAGACAGAAAATACAGTTAAATGTACGCCTGAATTGCCACAATTTGTAGGCCACAAATACATCAGATGTCTGACAGCGATACCAGACTGTTCAGTATTTGGCCTGTATTTTTTTACCCTAAAATAGTGTAGAGAAATAGGGTAACTGACAGCAAATACAGTGGGAAGTAAGGCCTGAGTTACCACAATTTGTAGGCCACAAATGCATCAGATGTCTGACAGCAATACCAGACTGTTCAATATGTGGCGTGTAGTTTTTTTTTACCCCAAAATAGTGTAGAGAACTAGGGTAACTGACAGCAAATACAGTGGAATGTAGGCCTGATTTGCCACATTTTGTAGGCCACAAATTCATCAGACATCTGACAGCGATACCAGACTGTTCAATTTGTGGGCTGTATTTTTTTTTACCCCAAAATAGTGAAGAGAACTAGGGTAACTGACAGCAAATACAGTGGAATGTAGACCTGAATTGCCACAATTTCTGGGCTACAAATACATCAGACGTCTGACAGACTGTTCAATATGTGGCATGTTTTTTTAAAATGCAAAATAGTGCTTTATGTAACTAGAGTAACAGACAGGAAAACACTGGAATACCAGTCTAAAATGCCTAAACTTGGAGCACGTAGATATATGAGGTCTCTCAAGTTGATACCACACTGCCAAATATGTGGCCGGTTATTTTTAAAATACAAAATAGTGCTGTATATAACTAGAGTAACAGACAGGGAAAACACTGGAATACCAGCCTAAAAAGCCCAAACTTTGACCACACAGATAGATATATGAGGCCTGTCATGGAGATACCACACTGACAAATATGTGGCCTGTTTATTTTTTTAATGCAAACTAGTGCTGCATATAACTAGAGTGACCGACAACAGGAAAAAATGGAATTTAGGCCTAAAATGCCCAAATTTTTAGCACACAGATGTATTAGGTGTGTCACAGATATAGCACACTGTAAAACATGTGTCCTGTATGTATTTTTTGGGGAGTTCAGCAAAATGGTGTCGAGAAATTGTGTAAGACACTCAAAAAAATAAAATGAAAATGTATTTTCTCTGCGCACTCAAAAGTGATTTTTGGCACCACTTTAAAATTGGTGGATTTTCATGTTGTGCTAGGAAAAGGATCTGGCTGTATTGTGCAGTGTCAAAAAGCAAATGGAGAAAAAAAGGGCTCTGGATTGCTTGGCAATAAAATAATTTCTATTAACCTGGCAAAAAAAAATTTTCCTGGCCAATTATACCTGGGGCTAGGTATACACAGTCAATATATATTATAGGTAGCAGCAGCAGACAGTAATGGAATGGACCCTCTTGATGTATGCAGTGATATCTATATACACACATCAGGAGGGCTTTAAACTAGAAGAAGAGGGGATGGGAGGAAAAACAGCAGACAAGAACATGCAGCAGAAGGACAAACTAATCAAGGATACTAGATGTGGTAAAGAGGACCCAAGACAGGGTACTCAGAAGGAAGCTAAGAAAAAGGAAGCAAAACTTCTTTCCTGCGTGCTGACCAACGCAAGAAGCCTGACCAATAAGATTGAAGATCTGGAGTTGGTAATGTATGAGGGAAAAATTCCCCGAAAGTAGGACCCCCCCGAAAGTAAGACAGGGTGGGGGTTACGGGGGGGTCCTTCAATGTAAGGCCTCCCCCAAATGTAAGGCAGGGTTGGGGGCCGCTGTGAAATGTAAGGCCCTTACCTTTGGGCCGCCGCTGTCCCCCATTGGGTCCCCAGGCTCCAGAGGTGTCCTCAGGTGCAGCTGGGCGGGTCCAGCGCTCATGGGGTTAACTCGCCGTGTTAACCCCGCAATCCGCCCAGCTCAACAGCTCATTGGCCGTCCCTGTTCCCCACGTCACCGCCGGCCCCCGGCTCGAGCACTGATTGGTCCAGCAGCTTGGGCTGTAATTGGCCGCCCCAGCCCCACGTCACCGCTGTTTCCCTGCTGATTGGCACAGCGTTCCCTGCAGCACAGGCCTTCCGCACCCACAGCCGCACCGCAGAGGAAAACGTCCAGCATTTAAAAACCAAGTAGGGAAACATGTACTGTATAGGGTATGGGGCTGTGTGCAGTGGGATACGGCACTGTTATGGGGTGTGGGGCTGTGTGCAGTGGGATACGGCACTGTTATGGGGTGTGGGGCTGTGTGCAGTGGGATACGGCACTGTTATGGGGTATAACAGCATGTTAATAAATGTTAATTTATTGGTTAAAAAGAAATTGTCATTTTTTTTCGGCTAGTAAGACCTCCCCCGAAAGTAAGACAGGGTGGGACTTTTTGGGGTAAAATTAATGTAAGACAGGGTCTTACTTTCGGGGAAACACGGTAGTAGGAATAACTGAGACATGGTTAGACGACAGCTATGACTGGGCGGCTAACTTGCAAGGATATGATTTGAATAGGAGGGATCGTAAAAAAGGAAAGGGGGTGGAGTCTGTCTATATATAAAGTCCACTTTAAAGCCCACACTAAGAAAAGATATACAAGAGGGAAATGAAGCGGTGGAGTCTCTATGGGTGGAGATACAAGGAGGGAAAAGTAATAAAATCCTCATAGGGGTTTGTTATAATCCACCAAATATAACAGAAACCACTGAAAATGTATTATTGAAACAAATAGACAAAGCAGCAAATCACAATGAGGTGATTATTATGGGCGACTTCAACTACCCCGACCTAAACTGGGAAACTGAAACCTGCATATTTCAGAAAGGGAAACCAATTTCTGTCAGTGACCAAGGATAATTATCTATCACAACTTGTGCAGGGCCCAACTAGAGGGACAACCCTTCTGGACTTAATTTTAAGCAAGAGGCCAGATAGAATAACAGAAGTGCAAGTCGATGGGCACCTAGGGAACAGTGACCACAATATGATACAATTCCACTTGTCCTTCAGTAAGGTGCCCTGGAAGGGGGTTACAAAAGCGCTGAATTTCAGGAAAGCAAAGCTTGATCAGCTTAGAGAGGACCTTCGCCGAATTGATTGGGACAATGTCCTCAAAAATAGGAGCACAGAAAATAAATGGGAAATATTTAAATCAGTTTTACACACCCACTGCGAGCCATACCGTACAGAAATAAAAGGGTCAGGAACAGGAGAACACCAATGTGGCTAAATAAGGATGTAAAAAGGGCAATAAATAACAAGAACAAGGCATTTAGGAAGCTAAAACAAGAAGGCAATGAAGAAGCATTAAAAAGTTATAGAGAAAAAAATAACGTGTAAAAAACAAATACATTTAGCAAAAGTGGAAACTGAGAGACTCATTGCTAAGGAAAGTAAAACAAACCCCAAACTATTCTTTAATTATGTAAACAGTAAAATGATTAAAATTGATGGTGTCGGCCCTTTAAAGAACAATGAGGGTGAAATCATAGAGAGTGATGTGGGAAAAGCAAATGTTTTAAATACCGTATTTTTCGGACCATAAGACGCACTTTTTTCCCCAAAAATTTTGGGGGAAAGTGGGGGGTGCATCTTATGGTCGCAATATACTCACCTCCGGGGCTCTGCGGTGCGGTGGTGGCGGGCTGTGCTCCGGTGCAGGGGCGGCGGCTCCGCTGGCATCTCCTCCAAATCTCAGGGGACAAGATCTCGTCCCCAGAGATTTCGGGACGAGATCTGAACCCGCGCATGCGCCGTCCCCGGATCGGCGGCCATCTTCCCGGCTTCCATGTTCCTGGAGGCCACCGCAACATGGCGGCGGCCAGCAAGGGATGTGCGGGGGGGCCTCTGGGCTTGGAGGAAATGCCGGCGGAGCCGCCGCCACCACCGCCCTGCAGAGGCCCACCTGCTCCAGCACAACTGCCCCAGCCTCAGGACAGCTGCCCCAACAAAGCTGCCCCAGCCTCAGGACAGCTGCCCCAGCCTCAGGACAGCTGCCCCAGCCCCAGCACAGCTGCCCCAGCCCCACACAGCTGCCTCAGCCTCAGGACAGCTGCCCCAGCACAGCTGCCCCAGCCTCAGGACAGCTGCCCCAGCCCCAGCACAGCTGTCCCAGCCTCAGGACAGCTGCCCCAGCACAGCTGCCCCTGCCCCAGCACAACCAACCTACACCAGCACAGAGCCACCACCGCACGAGCCTGGACCACTGAATGACCCCTGTGACTACTCCTCCACCTGTGCCGGATCCCTTCCCAGGTAAGCTGAATTCGGACTGTAAGACGGACCCCCATTTGACACATTATTATTTTTTTCCCTATTTTCTTTCTGAAAATTGGGGTGCGTCTTATGGTCCGGTGCGTCTTATAGTCCGAAAAATACGGTACTTTTTTTCTTAACAGTGTTCACACAGGAAAAGGATTTGCCAGGGGAAATGCAGAGTGATAATGTAAACCTCCCATTAAATATTACCTGCCTAACCCAGGAAGTAGTGCAGAACCGCCTTAGTAAGATTAAAATTGATAAATCACCAGGCCCTGATGGCATTCACCCTCGGGTATTAAGGGAGTTAAGTAATGTGATAGACAGGTCTCTATTCCTTATATTTAAAGACTCTATAGAAACAGGGTCTGTTCCTTTTGATTGGCAGAAGCAAATGTGGTACCAATATTCAAAAAGGGGTGTAAAATGGAACCTGGAAACTATAGGCCGGTAAGCTTAACTTCTGTTGTGGGTAAAATGTTTGAAGGGTTTCTAAGGGATACCATTATGGAATATCTCAATGTTAATAAATGTTTAACTCCATATCTACATTTGATTTATGAAGGATCGCTCCTGTCAAACTAACCTGATCAGCTTCTATGAGGATATCATTTATCTCGACTTCTCTAAAGCATTTGACACTGTCCCACATAAAAGATTGGTAAGTAAGATGAGAAAGTTTGGGCTAGGGGAAAATGTGTGTAGATGGGTAGGTAGCTGGCTTAGTGATAGAAAACAAAGAGTGGTTATTAATGGTGCATACTCAGATTGGGCCAGGGTTACTAGTGGGGTACCACAGGGTTCTGTATTGGGCACCCTACTATTTAATATATTTATTAATGATCTAGTGGATGGCTTAACCAGTAAAATATCAGTATTTGCAGATGATACAAAACTATGTAAGGTAGTTAACACAAAGGAGGACAGTTTGCAACTACAGACAGATTTGAGTAAATTGGAGAATTGGGCTGAAAAATGGCAAATGAGGTTTAACACAGATAAGTGTAAGGTTATGCACATGGGAAGGAGAAACAGATGCTACAATTACTTACTAAATGGGAAACTGCTGGGGAAATCAGACATGGAAAAAGACTTAGGCATCTTAGTCAATAAGAAGCTAAATTGGAGTGCCCAGTGTCAGGCAGCTGCCACCAAAGCAAATAGGGTCATGGGATGCATTAGAAGAGGTCTGGGGACACAAGATGAAAACATAATTCTCCCTCTGTACAAATCACTCGTCAGACCACACTTGGAGTATTGTGTGCAATTTTGGACGCCGGTGCTCAAGAAGGACATTACTGAACTTGAAAGGGTTCAAAGGCGGGCTACTAAAATGATAAATTGAGTTGGTAGGGGTGACCTAATATATATGTACAAGTGTATCAGAGGGTAATACAGAGATCTCTCCAATGAACTGTTTGTACCAAGGACTGTGACAAGAACAAGGGGGCATTCTCTTCGTTTGGAGGAAAGACAATTTCTGCACCAGCATAGAAGAGGGTTCTTCACGGTAAGAGCAGTGAGGCTCTGGAATTCTCTTCCTGAGGAAGTGGTGATGGCCAACTCACTGAATGAATTTAAGAAAGGAATGGATGCTTTTCTTGTGAGTAACAGTATAGAAGGTTACGAATAACATAATATTATAGGTAGATGGTTGACCCAGCTTAGGGGAAGGAATTTTTTTCCCTATGGAGAAAATTGGCTTCTACTCTGTGGGTTTTTTGCCTTCCCCAGGATCAACAATGCAGAACAGCTGCACTAAAAATAGGCTTAACTAGATGGACATAAGGTCTTCTTTCAGCCTTCAAAACTATGTTACTATGTTAACTATGTTACATAGAGTGCATGCAGGCCTTGCTCTGATATGTATAGAGCGACGTACTCTCCCCTGCTTACCTAACACTGCAACCTATATACTCCAGAATTAGTCCTTAGAAGGACTGTTGGGTTAGCTGGATTTGAGTAGTTTAGAATGGTAGACCCCACACTGACTAATAAATCCCCAAATCTGACCCTATCTCGGGAGCAGCTCTCCCTACACTATTTCAATCTAGAGCTGAGTGCACCGAGCAGAGCGGCATCCTGTCTCTTATACCCCTGATGATGCTGTGCAAGACTATAACAAAGATGGCTGCGGTGCTACAGTGCCTGGCAGAAAATTCCTGCATGTTGATTAGGTCTCTAAAGGCCCCCAAAAATGCAAGGTGGAGACCCGAGTTCCTGCCGAGTAATCCCGGAAATGCTCGGTGCTCACAGAGTACAGTGATACTCAGGCAAGTAACAAGTAGTGGCAAGCACATTCGCTCATCACTAGTTGGCACCTAGAGTATGGCAAAGGTTGCATCTGCTCCACGACAGCAATCCCTTGCATTCAAAAAGGCAAATCGCGCTCCTTCCCTTCCAAGCTCTGCCATGCTCCCAAACAGTAGTTTTTCTCCACATATTGGGTATTGACATACTAAGAAGAAATTGCACTGTACAATTTCTCTTGTTAGCCTTATTAAAATGCAATATTTGAGGCTAAAAAACATTTTTGTGGAAAAAATGTGATTTTTTTATTTTTACGGCTCAACGTTATAATAAACTTCTATGAAACACCTTGGGGTTTAAGGTGCTTACCACACATCTAGATAAGTTCCCATAGGGTTCTAATTTCAAAAATGATGTCACTTGCGGGGGGTTTCCACTGTTTAGGCACATCAGGGGCTCTCCAAACACGACACAGCATCCGATAATTATTCCATTATATTTTGCATTCAAAAAATCAAATGGCACTTCAACCCTTCCAAGCACTGCCATGCGGTTTTCCCCCACATATGGGGTATCAGTGTGCTCTGGAGAAAATGCACAACAAATTTTAGAGTTCATTTTCTCCTGTTACCCTTGGGAAATTAAAAAAATTGGGTCTAAAAAAAATTTTGGGGAAAAAAAGTTAAATATTTATTTTTTCCTTCCACGTTCCATTTATGTGAAGCACCTGAAGGGTTAATAAACTTTTTGAATGTGATTTTGAGCACCTTAAGTAGTGCAGGTTTTTTTTTTAATGGTATCACTTTCCGGTATTTTCTGTCATTTAGGCCCTTCATAAACACTTTAAATGTGATGTGGTCCCTAAAAAAATGGTTTTGAAAATTTTTTAAAAATGAGAAATCGCTGGTCAACTTTTAACCTGTTTCAAAAATTGTGCTGATGTAAAGTAAACATGTGGAACATATTATTTAATAACTTTTTTGTGTGATATGACTCTCTGATTTAAGGGTATAAAAAGTAAAAGTTTGAAAATTGCAAAAAATTTCAAAATTTTTGACAAATTTCTGATTTTTTCACAATTAGTTGTAGGTCAAATCAAAGAAATGTTACCAATATCATAAAGTACAATATGTCTCGAAAAAACAGTCACATAATCAGTGGGATCCGTTGAAGCATTCCAGAGTTATTACCTTATAAAATGGCAGTGCGCCAATCCTCTGGAATGCTCTACCCCAAGAAATTAGGACTATCCACAATTTGCATAGTTTCAGGCGCTTCCTCAAAACACATTTGTTCAGAGCGTCCTATCACGTTCACTAATCAAAGTCATTCTATGTGTAAGTGTGTGTGTAGCTCATTCACTATCTCCATCTATCCCTCACTCCCTCAAGATGGCTGGACCTTCATTGTAAATGCATCATTGTAAATACACACCTGTACTTTGTATCTCCCCCACTTCATTGTAGATTGTAAGTTCTCATGAGCAGGGTCGTCTTATTTTGCTTTAATTATTGTATTGTTAACGTTGTTACTTATGACTTGTGTTTTGAAACTGTTAAACTGTAAAGCGCTGCAGAATATGTTGGCGCTATATAAATAAAGATTATTATTATTATTATTAATTGAATTGAAAAAAAAATGGCCTGGTCAGTAGGTTAAAACAGGCTTCATAGTGAAAGTGTTAAAAGTTAGATTTGTCAAAATATACAATTAAAAATTTGGTTTGGCATCACCGTAATTGCACAGAACTGGAAAGTCTTGCTGCTAGGTCATTTTTACTATAAAATAATCTTAAATTTGACCAACATTCTGGTTTATTTAGTTTTACAAATCTCTACCAGTATGTGTCATAGTTAAAAAATATATATATTTACTAGCTGAAGAGACCGGCGCTGCCCAGGCATAGTAACTAACTGTGGTTAGCTATAGAAAATTATAATTATCCTCCATCCCATAGTCCCGTGCCCATATACCCATCATACATATCCACGATCCCATAGGCCCGTGCCCATATACCCATCATACATATCCTCCATCCCATAGTCCCATGCCCATATACCCATCACACATCCATCCCATAGTCCCGTGTCCATATACATATCCGTCATCCCATAGTCCCGTGCCCATATACCCATCAAACATATGCTCCATCCCATAGTCCAGTGCCCATATACCCATCGCACATCCTCCATCCCATAGTCCCGTGCCCATATACATATCCGCCATCCCATAGTCCCGTGCCCATATACCCGTCATACATATCCTCCATCCCATAGTGCAGTGCCCATATACCCATTACACATCCTCCATCCCATAGTCCCGTGCCCATATACATATCCGCCATCCCATAGTCCCGTGCCCATATACCCATCATACATATCCTCCATCCCATAGTCCCGTGCCCATATACATATCCTCCATCCCATGGTCCCGTGCCCATATACCTGTCATACATATCCTCCATCACATAGTCCGGTGCCCACATATTCATCACACATCCTCCATTCCATAGTCAACCATTATGACATCATAATGAGCGGCGGCAGGACTTGCAACCTTTGATGAGATCAGCGTCGCCATGGCAACCATTGTGACATCATAATGAGGGGCGGGGCTTGATACACACACACTGCTTCCCCAGTATGCAAATAGGGGCATTGTGACATCACAATGAGGGGCGGGGCTTGACGCGCACACACTTTTTCCCCCAGTATGTAGATAGGGGCAAAATTGTTTGGTGAATTGGAACGTGCGGGGTTAAAATTTCACCTCACAGCATAGCTTAGGACGCTCTCGGGGTCCAGACGTGTGACTGTGCCAAATTTTGTGGCTGTAGCTGAGACGGTGCGGATGCCTATCCCGGACATACACACATACACACACACACATACACACTTTGAGCTTTATATATTAGATTTAATTGTACAATAGGCCATTTACATAGTCTGTAGTTTTCCTGGTTATGTGAATTACATGGCATGGCAGAGGAACATCTAATGAATAAAGCTGATGCTAAGAAGGCGTGAGTCAGCTGTATAATTTAAAAAAAATCATACATATTTCTTGCACAGATGCATTGTGAAGACTTTCAGTGAACTCTGGTTTTTTTTCCAGATCTATATTGTTTGTTCATAATATATGTATTCAAAGAGAGAGGAAGTAGCTGTGCCAGGCATATGTCAGTTCATACAATTCCAAATAAATTGACTTAAAAACTTCAAGCAAAAAGAAGTATTTTTCCGTGGAGACTAAATTATGGTGTAATCACTAATGTGAGAAATTTAATTCTCGGGTGTTCGAATTCTAAGGCGCAGGTGGTAGCTTCATCTCAGGTGGGAAGAAAAGTCGATCTGGTAAAATTTTTATGCTGTTAGTATCATTATTTATAATCTGTGTTTAACAAGCAACAATATATAATCTACTACACTCCTCAAGGGTTTAAAAAGAGCATTGGGGCTTCTAGAGCAATAACATGATGCCCTCTAAGCAGTGTTTCGTCCTGGCGTAGAAAACAGCAGTCACTCCAAAAGCACAGCATGCCATTTTTTAATTTACACTTAGGTTTCCACTTGAATAGACAAGCCAAAACAAACTATTCTTCCATAAAGAAAAAGCACCATGGGAATAGTTGCCTCCCAACATTAATAATTATCAGAAAAAAAGTGTAATTTCATTCTCCTTTGCTTTCCTGTTCCTACTATGTTGTCTGTCTACAGTCTGTTCATTAGGACATGACTGTTTTTTGCCTATTTGCATAATTCACAGATGTCAACTTTCTGGCCCACTGTGTCCCTCTAAATTATAGGCTTTTGTGTTCTTTAGAAATATATTCCCCCTTTTCTGTAATTAGAGCTACTGCTGGATTAAAATTGTTAGGTTAAGATCAGTAATCATCAGTCTATAAATGATATAGGAATTTTAATTACACGCAAAAAGGTGTAATTATTTTCCCTATCCTTTTAAATGTGGATACATTAGAATAGCTTTTGTCTTTTACTGATATATAACAGTATGTGAGCAGTAGAAATTGCATCTGACATTAAATGATTGAATCTTAAAAAATAGTGAATATTTAGTTAACTTTATCTGCTTTACTAGTGCACATTTAGACGATTGGACAGAATCTTCAAGATGATTATGATTCTTGGCATGGACAGTATTTAGAGGTAGCCTGACAAAGAGTACTACCTGTATTTGAAGGGTAGAAAAGTTCAACTACTGTATCCCTCATCTTCATACATGGATTCAATGTGCATACTTTGGTTCTGAATTGTATTGTCCTCCTGGTAACAAATATCTTCCAGTAATTCACAAGACTCCAGTATTGTAGTCAAAAGCTATGCCCATGTTGGATCATTGTATAATGCAAATGAAAGAATAGAACGGATAACATTTTGGTAACAAAAAAACAAAATACCTATAAAATAAGAAAAACTAAATTTATTCTAATAAAATTGATTAGTTGGAGTCAAAATTAGTGGAATGTAAACAATGACAGAACCAATAGACAAAAAAGTCACTTAGCCCGTGCCTAAGTGCAAATAATCATATGAAAACTTGAACATCAGAGATAATAAGTGTAATCATGGATCTAAATATCCAGCAGAATAAGTCACACTGGGAGCAGTATATAGCACAACAATTGGAAAAGACAAAATGTAATTAGTGGATAAAATAGGGCTCCTCATGCCTTCTCTGGCCAATTAACCTTCACAAAATGGAATCAAGACACAGCAAAAGAGTTATACTTCAATATATTGCTTAGATGATTTCTGCAATTTTTGCCTAAATGAGCTGTAAATATTAAAACTAATCTGTAATTTATTTTAACACATTTAATCCTATGTACCAAACATTAATAAAAAATATTCCATTTTGTTGATGAAAAAATATTTTTTGTTTCTCATGGATAAAGTACATTTTAATCAACAAATATTTCAATAATGCATGTATTTTTTTTTTTTTTTAATGTTCTTGTGCTGATATAATCTTATAAATGTGCCCCTGCTGTGCACTGTGTAATGGATGTGTCTGCTCGTGCAGGAATATGGTCTGATCAGACCACAACTCCTGGCCAGGAAAGAAGCAAAAGATTATGCAGATATTACCTTTTAATGGCAAACTGAATAAATGGTAACAAACTGTAAGCTTTCGAGTCTATCCATCATACTGAGCCTGATGAAGAGACCTGAGTAGTCTATTTGTTACTATCTTTTCAGGCAGGCTATGTGCACACGTACGGAATTGCCACGGAAATTTCTATGGCAATTCCACAACTCCCTGCCGCGGGAAATACGCATGCGGAATTCCAGCGAAAAACTAGCGTTTTGCAAGCGTAATTAGCTTGCAGAATGCTAGCGATTTCCAAGCGATCTGTAGCATCGCTTGGAACACTGATTGACAGGTTGGTCACACTTGTCAAACATAGGGTTTGACAAGTGTGACCAACTTCTTACTATTGAGGCTGCCTATGCAGCCTCAGTAGTAAAATAATATAATGTTAAAAATAATTAAAAAAAAATAAAAAATCGTGATATTCTCACCTTCCGGCGTCCCCCGCAGCCTTCCCGATCCTGGCGATGCTCCCGGCAAGTCCCGTTCCCAGCGATGCCTTGTGACAATGACCTGTGATGATGTAGCATCACACGAGACCACTATGTCATCACAGGTCATTGTCTCAAGGCATCACTGGGAACGGGACTTGCCGGGAGTGTCACTGAGGCCTGGGAAGGCTGCTGGGGCTGCCGGAAGGTGAAAATATCACGATTTTTTATCTTTATTCTATTTTTTACATGAATATGGTACCCAGGGCATGGAGGAGAGTCTCGTCTCCTCCAGACACTGGGTACCATCTGCACATTTTCCGCTTACTTTGCACATGGTGGGCATAGCCAAATGCGGGAAGTAAGCGGATCAATGTATTCCTATGTGTGTGGAATCCCCGCTATTCTGCACAAAGAATGAGCAGGCTGCGTATTTTTCCGCAATGCGATTCCGCCGCGGAAAAATATGCAGCATTAGCACAGCATGGGCGTAATGTCATTGAATTCAATGGGTTGCTTTTTGCATGCGAAAAAACGTGGCAAAAACGCACAAAATGCGCAACGTGTGCACATAGCCGCAGTTGTCAAAGGGTATCAGCTACCAAGGAATCTCAAATTTTAATATTTTTCTATCTACTGCCTAACATAGTACAAAGACATATTTATCCTGTACAGTCATTACAGCAGGTTATCACAGTTAATTCTTTCTTTAAAATAAAACATTGTGTAAAAAAATGCTGGGAAATGTTTTACCTGACAAAAAGAATCTGCTGTGATCCCATGCTGTGCTATCTGTATCCTCTCTTTTGCTTCCTTCCCTGCCCAAGAGATGTGGTATGATCAGATCATGCTCCAGCACAGTCAGACACACAGTACACAGCAGTGGAACATTTTTTAACACAACTGTGTGTGGAACTTATTTTTATTACAATTTCTATTGATTAAAATGTACTTTGCTTGTATGAAAACCCATTTAGTATTCAAGGTAATTGATGAATTAAACAAATAAGACTTAAAGTTAATGACCTTTTTAAAAGAGTTAGGAAGATTAGTTAATGGCAGATGCTGCTAATCTACAAGAACATAGTTTTTATAACTTGTTCTTCTTGAAATTTCTCAAAAAAACTTTTGATGTTCAATCAGCTTAATATAAGCAAAATTCCTGTGACCAAAAAAGCTACTGTTTATCATTGTGGCTCAGTGGTTAGCATTGCAGCGCTGGGGTCCTGGGTTCAAATCCCACCAAAGACAACATCTGCAAGGAGTTTGTATGTTCTCCACGTGTTTGCGTGGGTTTCCTCCGGGTTCTCTGGTTTCCTCCCACATTCCAAAGACATACTGATAGGGAATTTAGATTGTAAGCCCCATCTGGGAGAGTGACAGTAATGTCTGTAAAGCGTTGTGGCATTAATGGCGCCATAAAATGAGTAAAATAAATAAATTGCAAAACTATCTGATTTCCACATAATTACAGACTCCAGGATCCAGTAAAAATTAATTTCAAACCAAGTGGTTTCGTAAATTCAGGACATAAAAATGTGGCATATTGTCATTCATAGTTCATGAAAAAAACTTTTTAAACACAGTATTATACAAACTACAGATTAAGTTACAAATTTATTTGGAAAAGCTGCAAAAATTTTCAAGCAAATGGTCTAGTTGACCATAACATTCTGTCAACAAAAGGCAATGTGTCAGATTTATCATACAATATTTTGGGTTTGCTCACTCTGAATTAGTCTTTTTAGTCTGTCCATAATAGAATCCATTCGGGTTTACTTTCAGCCCCCAACAAATTTTCATATCATAGTTAAGTAACAATAGCTTACAATAAGAGTTGTTACTGTTGTTCAACTTTTCTACTTCATAGCTCAAAGTATCCTAGCTCCTTACACATTCAGTAATGCTTATGCCTCTGTCAAACATCCATTTTTTTTTAGAAAAAAAACTAATGGCGATTTCTCAAGTTTCTTCTAGCAAATAGTCAGTGAACAATACTAGGAGGCAGCTAGAATTTCATTATTGAATTTTGCGAGATTTTAACCCTTTTACCCCCAAGGGTGGCTTGCATGTTAATGACCAGGCCAATTTTTACAATTCTGACCACTGTCCTTTTATGAGGTAATAACTCTGGAATGCTTACATGGATCCTGGTGATTCTGACTATGTTTTCTTGTGACATATTGTACTTTATGATAGTGGTAATTTATTTGATATGACTTGCCTTTATTTTTGAAAAAAATGGAAATTTGGTGAAAATTTTGAAATTTTTCAACTTCGAATTTTCATGCCCATAAATCACAGAGATACGTGATAGATGTCGAGTTCCCACCACTGCACAGGGGGAATCTCAAGCCATGTCCTCTGTGGTCTCCCATTCTTCTGCAGCTGCAGAGGTTCCTGCTCAGCAGAGACATCGGTCCCAGCATCTTGCTCAGGCTAATACTATGCATCTGGTTGCTGCTGCCCCAGGTTCAGCTTTAGCATCTAGCATTACTCAGAGGCGAGCAGACGCTCCTGGGACTGTCCTGCTTTTCTTCATCAACAGATATGTCACACAAAATACTTAATAAGTAACATTTCCACATGTCAACTTTACACCAGCCAATTTTGGAACCAAAATTTTTTTGTTAGGCAGTTATAAGGGTTAAAAGTTGACCAGTGATATCTCATTTTTACAACAAAATTTACAAAACCATTTTTTTTAGGGACTGCATCACATTTCAAGTCACTTTAAAGGGTCTATATGATAGAAAATTCCCAAAAGTGATACCATTCTGAAAACTGCACCCTCAAGGTACTCAAAACCGCATTCAAGAAGTTTATTAACCTTTTATGTGCTTCACATGAATTTTTGGAATGTTTAAAAAAATGAACATTTAACTTTTTTTCACAAAAAAATGACTTCAGATCCAATTTGTTTTATTTTACCAAAGATAACAGGAGAAGTTGGACCCCAAAAGTTGTTTTACAATTTGTCCTGAGTTTGCTGATACCCCAATACATGCAGGTAAACCACTGTTTGGGTGCATGGCAGAGCTCAGACTTTTCAATGAAAAATTGGCTGGAATTGGGATCGAATGCCATGTCATGTTTGGAGAGCCCCTGATATGCCTAAACAGTGGACAGCCCCCACAAGTGACACCATTTTGGAAACTAGACCCCCTAAGGAGCTTATCTAGATGTGTGGTGAGCACTTTCAACCCCTAAGTGCTTCACAGATGTTTATAATGTAGAGCCATAAAAAAATCATATTTTTTTCACAAAAATGATATTTTCGCCACCTATTTTTTAGGAGAAATTGGATGCCAAAAGTTGTTGTGGAATTTATCCTGAGTATGCTGATACCCTATATGTGGAGGTAGACCACTGTTTCGGCGCATGGCAGAGCTCGGAAGGAATGAGTGCCGTTTGTCTTTTCAATGCAAAATTGGCTGGAATTGAGATCAGATGCCATGTCACTTTTGGAGAGCCCCTGATGTGCCGAAACAGTGGAGAACCGCCAATTCTAACTCGATCCCTAACCCCAACACACCCCTAATCCAAACCCTAACCATAACTCTAACCACAAACCTAATGCTAACACACCCCTAACCCTAATCCCAACCCTAACCTTAATCCCAACTCTAACCCTAATTCCTACCATAAATGTAATCCTAACTGTACCCCCAAACCTAACCCTAACTTTAGTCCCAACCCTAACTTTAGCCCCAACCCTAACTTTAGCCTCAACCCTTACCCTAACTTTAGCCCCAACCCTAACCCTAACTGTAGCCCCAATCCTAACCCTAACCTTAACCCTAACCTAATGGGAAAATGGAAATAAATATTTTTTTTTGAATTTTATTATTTTTCCCTTACTAAATGGGTGGTAAAGGGGGTTTTGATTTACTATTTATAGCGGGTTTTTATAGTGAGTTTTTATGTTTGGCAGCTGTCAAACACTAAAAGCCGCTTTTTATTGCAAAAAATAGCTCTTGTATCACCACATTTTGAGAGCTATAATTTTTCCATATTTTGGTCCACAGAGTCATGAGAGGTCTGTTTTTTTGCGGGATGAGTTGATGTTTTAATGGTACCATTTTTGGGAACATGACATTTTTTGATAATTTTTTATTCTGATTTTTGGGAGGTAGAATGAACAAAAAGCAGCAATTCATGAATTTCTTTTGGGGGGGCATTTATACCATTCCGCGTGTGGTAAAATTGATAAAGTAGTTATATCCTTCAGGTCAGTATGATGACAGTGATACCTCATTTATATCTTTTTTATGTTTTGGCGCTTTTATACAATAAAAACTATATTATATAAAAAATAATTATTTTTGCATCCCTTTAGTCTAAGAGCTATAAATTTTTAATTTTTCGGGTGATGGAGCTATATGGTGGCTTGCTTTTTGCTGGACAAGATGACATTTTCAACGGTTCCATGTTTATTTACATTCGTCTTTTTGATCGCGTTATTCCACTTTTTGTTTAGTGTTCACTAAAGGGGTTAACTAGTGGGACAGTTTTATAGGTCGGGTCATTATGGACGCTGCAATAACAAATATGCATACTCCTATTGTTTAGATTTTCTTAAAATTTAATTATTTATTTATTGATTAAATATTGATTTTTTTATTATTATATTTTATTATTATTTTTTATTACTTTTTTAAATATTTTTACAATTATTTAAAAAGTATTTATTAGTACTTACTTTTACAGTTTGTCCCACTATGGACACTCATTTTGTGCAGGCTGATCACTTCTATAGCATGCATACCTGCGCAAGACAGGAAGTTTCACAGCTCTGGAAACCTGGATGTCATCTTGACAACATCAGGTCTCCATAGCAGCTATCGGGACCCCGCGTCATGCCGCGGTGTCGCTGATCCAAAGGCAGGGGGGCTGTCAAAGCTGACAACCCCCGTGCCGGCTCCCAGAACATTGTGATCATGTTTGATCGCAGTGTGCTGGGGTTTAAAGTGCCGGGAGCGGTCCGTCACTGCTCCTGGCACTTAGTGCTGGGTGTCAGCTGTGAGAATCAGCTGACACCTGGCCGTGATCTGCCACGCTCCCCCCGTGAGAAAGGCTGATTACTCATGATGTACTATTCCCTCCATGGTCATAGGGGCCCAGGGCACATGGACGGAATAGTTCGTCAAAGGTCAGAAAAGGGTTAAAGGACCCTGTAGAGATTCACTCTCTGACGTAGGCATAAGGCATTAGACGTTAGGTAGCATTCACACAGGCAATGCAGACACGTGTAGCTTTTATTGCTTTCCACAGGTTGCACAGCACCAAAACAAGCTGAAACATAAATCCCTTGTCCAGCAGCTAACTAAACAGAACAGACCTTGGCTACTCATACATGGCTGAGCTAACCCCTGCTCGGTCCAAAAAAGCAGCTATTGTCCATGGATACCACAGATACTTGCAGTTCTCTGCATATGAGCGCGCCTATGACTTTCATAGGAAATTGTGATTTTTGCTATACATACCATGCTATTAGAGAAGGAGAAACAAAGGAGTGTTTTTGTTTTATAAAAGTCCAAAATTTTAATTAACATAATTGGACAGAAAACACCATAACATTTATAAAAAGTGCTGAAAAGGACACAGTAGTGATGCCCAGCAGTGTACAAATTATAATCACTTATTACAATACATCATTAGTTGTACTGGCAAGATGTGCCATATAGATTCTTAGCCATATGTGAAATAAGTCACCTATCCTCCATCAATTAAACAGTCTCTAGTATATGTAAATCAGTAGATTACATTTTGGGGCATATTCACATAATTAGGCATTGAAAGAGTCACACATAGATTTCAAGCAGAGCTATCACATCTATACAGCAGTACAGACATGGATCATCATACTAATTGCTTAGGGCAGATCACTCAGACCTTTTAACAACCCCGATATTCGTTTCCCTTGTTAATACACTATGCTTTCTTAAGGGGAGGCGAGTAATCCAATCATGTGATTCTCAAGTGACCAGGATACAAAAGATCCTGCTTGGGAGCACTGTTTAATGATTATTGCTTCACAGTTTATCCCAGCATTAATATGGACTTTAGAGCTGGTGACGGAGCATTGCTCTCGCAAATAAATGATGTGTTTAAGGACAACAATGGTATAAGCATGGAGGGGAATAATAAGGGGTTATAAGAAACAGTGGCAAAATTAAAGGATCTTTTGAGAAAAAGTACTCGAGTTTAGTGGAATCACACATTCCTGGATAAATATCTTCATAAGGGGTTAATCCCTAGGGGGCGAATGATGCAGGTGTTCCCATCTCTCCCCATTGACAATACTGATTTTAGTGATAGATGGGAGGGATGTGCCAATAAATGTTCAAATGGGTTCATGGAGCTTCTCAAGGAGATGGACTCTAACTCACTCAGGAAAAAGGAAATTGAAATAGAGACCTTACAAACCACCATAAAGAGTGAGATGTCAGGAGAGGTCCTATAGATATTTAATAATGAGATGGATGCTGAGGTGCAAAAATGGGCTAAGGATATTCAGAAAACAAAGTCGAAAAAGTTTCAACAAGACATAAATAACAAACAGTCCAATAGGACATATAAATGGAGAAATCATAATGAACGATCACGTCCCTTCTATAGAAACGGATAATGCTCACAATCTTGTTCAACATCAATTCGATCTACTACATGTTTTGAGGACCATCATACTGGTAAAAAGAACCGCCATGAAACAGAGGGTGAGGCAACCCAATTGGTCAAGATGATTAACACTAGACAAAATGCTAAGAAAGGGCCTGTTGCCAGACAGCCAGATACTAGATCCCAGGGAGGGTTGCAGGTAATTAATTTAACCTGATCAAGCCCTCTCCATTCTACTCTTGGATGTGTTAAGTATGAGTTTAACATTCTCTCCCACTAATACCTTTGATTATTTTGCAGCATTAAAGGACCTTCACCTTTTTTCATGCAAACTTATTCTAAAGAAATTACATTCAAAGGGTGAATATGTACAGGATGTCTTGAGTGGAGCCGAGAGAGAAGCACTTCGGGCATTGGAGGATTTACTTGAGGAACAAATGCCTACACAAGAAGGTGGTTTCCATCAACTATTTTACCTAGGTCAACAAAGTTCCCCCCTTTGTCCCTTGGCCCCGCGGTGGAGGTCTTCACTAAGCTGGTAGCGGAAGACCTAAGATAACTGTTCACACATCGACAATTTGATAACTTAACCTCTAAGGAAAGAGAGGCAATTCGCCAGTTACAATCCTTTAAGGATGTGGTTTTTAAGGCAGCGGACAAGGGGGGGAATATTGTGAACTGACCCATACTCAAATATGAGCGGGAGGTGTTTCGCCAATTAAGAGAAGATCATACATACTGTAGGTTAATCTCCAACCCGTTGACCTCATTCTTGGCCCAGCTACAATTAATCCTTTGAAAGGCATATGATTAGGTTACAATCAGTAAAAATATCCTTGAGGGACTGACTGTTCAATTTCCAAGGGTACCCACATTTTACTTACTACTAAAAATACACAAGGACGACGTCAACCCTCCGTGACGTCCGATCATGTATGGCATAGGAGGTCTATGTGACCCAATATGTAAATTTATTGATTTCTATCTAAAATCACTGGTGGAAACTTTGCCATCAAGGATTAAGGACACGACAGATGTCCTAACCAGGGTTGATGGCATCTTTTTGGAGGAGGGAACTTTATTGGTAACAGCAGATGTTGAGCTGCTGTATACCTGTATTGACCATAATGATGGTCTGCAGGTAGTCCACTTCTTCCTTGAGACCTCCTACCTGGATGGCCCCCTGTGTGAGCTTATTCTCAGTCTGCTGCAATTTGTTCTTACACATAATTTTTTTACGTTTAAAGATTATTTTTACCACCAAAAGCATGGCACAGCCTTTGGTGCGGCCAACCTCTTTCTGGGACACTGGGAGAGGTTGGTTTTTGGAGGGCAGGCGCAGTGGCCGCTGACCGTGTGCTGTGCTGCTTGTGCTATACATCTGTATGATCTATACATATGATGATTTATTTTTTTGGCATGGAACAGTGAAGCAGCTGGAGGATTTTATGGCTATGTTGAATTTAAATTCTTACAACATAAGATTAATGTATAGGTATGATCAGTTTAGGATTAAGTTTCTGGACGTTAGTCTGGAGGTGGATACTCTTTCATGCATCCAGACTGATGTATATCGAAAGTCAACTTCGGTTAATTCTTTAATCCGTGCAAAATCAGCACATAGGCAAGCAACCATCAGGGCCATCCCAATCAGTCAGTTCTTGAGGATGAGGCAAATATGCTCTACGGATGAGAGATTTGAGATGCAGGCAGATGACCTCAAAACCCAATTTGAGCAGAGAGGACACAGCAAACGATGTGTTTGGTGTGTGTACAATAGGGCAAAATCCTTCTTCTATATCAGAGTAAAAAGGAGAAGGTGATAAGAAAGTTTGTTTCATTTCTGTATATAACCATGGGTGGCACAGCGAGAGCTATCCTTAAAAGACATTGGCCTATACTGAATACTGAGCCCTCCCTGGGACATTTCCTGGCTGACCGTCCACTTATGACCCCACGTAGATCTAAAGATCTAAAAAAGACACTTGGTTAGAAGCCATTGCGTTGCACCCAATGTTAAACCCTTTTGATCAGGAGGACCCCCTCAAGGGTTGTTACACCTGCGGCCACTGTCTCGCCTGTGCCAGTGGCCTCTGCTACACTTCATTCCACTCAGTGGATGGCAAGAAACAATTCAAAATTAGGGAGTATATTTCCTGTATTAGTATGAATCTCTAAACTCCTGGAACGCCTGGTCCACTCCCGTCTTAGCCGCTATCTCTTTGATAACTCTCTTCTCGTCCCTCTCTAATCCGGTTTCCGCTCTTTACACTCTACTGAAACTGCCCTCACTAAAGTCTCTAATGATCTACTAACAGCTAAATCAAATGGTCATTACTCCATGCTAATTCTCTTTGATCTCTCTGCAGCATTCGACACTGTGGATCATCAGCTCCTCCTCACTATGCTCCGTTTCATTGGCCTCAAGGACACCGTTCTCTCCTGGTTCTCCTCCTATCTCTCTGACCACTCCTTTACTGTATCTTTTGCTGGCTCCTCCTCCTCTCATCTTCCCCTTACTGTTGGGGTTCCTCAAGGATCAGTCCTAGGCCCCCTCCCCTTCTCTTTGTATACTGCCCCTATTGGTCAAACAATCATTAGATTTGGTTTCCAGTACCATCTCTATGCTGACGGCACCCAATTATACTCTTCTTTTCCTGACATCACGCCAGCCTTTCTAGAAAACACCAGCAATTGTCTAAACGCTGTGTCTAACATCATGTCCTCACTATATCTGAAACTGAACCTGTTAAAGACTGAACTCCTTGTGTTTCCCCCCCACTACTAATGTACCTATACCCAACATTGCCATTTCCGTGTGTGGTTCCACTATTACTCCCCAGCAACATGCCCGCTGTCTTGGGGTCATACTTGACTCCGAGCTTTCCTTTGTCCCCCACATGCGATCACTGGCTCACTCTTGTTATCTGCACCTCAAAAACATTTCTAGAATTCGACCTTTTCTTAATTTTGACTCTGCAAAAATTCTGACTGTTTGTCTTATTCATTCTAGTCTCGACTATTGTAACTCCCTTCTAATCGGTCTCCCTCTTACCAAACTCTCCCCCCTCCAATCTGTCTTGAATGCTGCTGCCAGGATCATATTCCTCGCCAATCGTTACACCGATGCTTCTACCTTGTGCCAGTCATTACACTGGCTATCCATCCACTCCAGAATCCAGTACAAACTTATTACCCTCAACCACAAAGCTCTTCATGGCTCAGCACCACCCTACATCTCCTCCCTTGTTTCAGTATACCATTCTACCCGTGCCCTCCTTTTGCTGATGACCTGAGGTTAGCATCCTCAATAATCAGAACCTCCCACTCCCGTCTCCAAGACTATACACGTGCTGCGCCAATTCTTTGGAATGCACTTCCCAGGTCAATACGATTAGTCCCCAATCCCCACAATTTTAAGCATGCCCTGGAAACGCATTTATTCAGACTGGCCTACCGCCTCAACACATTAACCTAATCTATCCCTATGTGGCACAGCCAAAAGTTTTTACCATAGCCAGGTTCCCTGCATTATGTTCCCACATGCATGCTTTATGCATCCATTAGCCCTCTGCATCTGTACTGTTACACACTTAACATTATGGCTGGTCCATACAATCAGGGCAACTGTTACCACCCACCTTTCGTGTCTCCCCTTTTTTCCTCAGAGGTTGTAAGCGTGCGAGCAGGGCCCTCATTCCTCTTGGTATCTGTTATGATCTATGCGATTATTGTTATGCTGTAATGTCTATTGTCTGTACAAGTCCCCACTGAAATGTAAAGTGCTGCAGAATATGTCGGCGCTATAGAAATAAAATGTATTATTATTATTATTATGAATGTTATATACTGCGCTACTTGCATTTGCCCACTAATTTATGTGGGGCTTACATCTAGAGAACTTAGAGTGAGAGTGTGGGAGCATGTGCAGGACATTAGTGCGACCAAGACATTGGACGATCCCTCTGAGTTAAAGCCTATCCCCAGACATTTTAGAGCTGTTCATAATTGTGACCCTAGGGGATTTTTTGCTCAGAGGGATTGATATTGTTCAAACTGGTGTAATTAGTGGTAATATCAAACAGCTCCTGGCCCGATGCGAACTTTAATGGATTGTTACTTTGGGAACTGAAAAACCGGATGTTCTGAATGATTCTCTGAACTTTGCTCCTTTTTTGTAATAAAGATCATTTTGACAATACTGAACGACTTATCCCCTGCTGCTGTATTTTTTAACAGATTTTTTTAACTTTGATTTTATGTGTTGTTTATATGGTTTTCTATATATTTTTTGCACACAGTTATTTGCACCATAATTTGTTCTTCTAACAAACCTTTTGATCCCATTTTGTCCTCTGGCAAAGATATAAGGCAAATTACAACTATTGTCATACATTTGGCCATGAAGACTTATTGCCTGAATTTGCGGTCCTATATAAAGATGTGAATGTGAGGATTATATAACAATGGACTAAAGAACACTGATGAATATTATTTGAACGGGATATTGTTTACTTACAGGAAATCTTCCCCTTTTACTTTAAAACTGCTATGAGTAAAAGATGGGGAAAATCCATTTGAAACTTAAATTCTCGCTTTAGCCAAGGTGCGCATGCACTCGCTGTTCCCTGCCACCGCCCCATGTCATCAGGTATTTTGGCATCCTTAGCACCCAAATGGGAGCTATGTCAACTTCCTCACTCCCGCTCATGTGCACTTGGATGCTTTGCCAGGTCGTGTGATAGTGGTGCGGCTGGCCATGGGCGCATATGCCGATCTGACACAGCCAGTGAGCAATCCGATCATGTGATTCTCACATGACAGGTTGATCAGGATACAAAAGGTCCTGCTTGAAAGCACTATCTGTGACACCTTCCCTTGAGAAAGCATGGCATATTAACAAGTAAAACGCACGTCGGGGTTGTTAAAAGGTCTGAGTGATCTTTCCCTTAAGAAGCAGGCACATGTGATTGCCTGGCCAGCGCAGGAAGCTGGTGGCTGCTGCTAGTGTGCCCGCTACAAAGGAGCAATGAATATTCACTGCTCTCCATGCACAGTCCCGGCGTGGAGGGCAGTGAGTATTCCGGCAGCTGTCTTCTGCTTGTAAGCATAAGTCAGCTGCTGACATCTGAACAAGATGCTGTCAGGGAGCACAGGAAGGTAAGTAGGATGGTTTAATTTTTTAATGTTTTTCTGCTGGGGGCCATGCATACCAGGATAGAGATTAGGGTGATTTGCATACCAGGATAGGTATGAGGGGGTCGTGCATACCAGGATAGGGATAAAGAGGCCATGTGTACCAGGATAGTGATGAGGAGTCATGCATATCAGGATATGGATGAGGAGCCATGCCTCCCAAGATAGGGATGAGGAGCCATGCCTACCAGAATAGGGATGAGGAGCAGTGCATATCAGGATGGGGATGAGGGGACCATGCATTCCAGGATAGGGATGAGGAGCAGTGCATACTAGGATAGGGATGAGGGGGTCATGCATACCAGGATAGGGATGAAGGGGCCATACATACCAGAATGGGGATGAGGAGCCATGCATACCAGGATAGGGATGAGGAGCAATGCATACCAGGATGGAGATGAGGGACCTTGCATGCCAGGAAAGGGATGAGGAGGCCATGCTTAATAGGATAAGGAATGAGGGGACCATGGATACCAGGATAAGGATGAGGAGGCCATGCATACCAGGATAGGGATGAGGGGGCCATACATACCAGGATGGGGATGAGGAGCCATGCATACCAGGATAGGGATGAGGAGCAGTGCATACCAGGATAGGGATGAGGGGACCATGCATACCAGCATAGGGATGAGTAGCAATGCATACCATGATAGAGATGAGGGGGCCATGCATACCAGGAAAAGGATGAGGGGCCATGCATACCAGGATAGGGATGAGGAGTCCATGCATACCGGGAAAGGGATGAGGAGGCCATGCATACCAGAATGGGGATGAGGAGCATTGCATACCAGGATAGGAATGAGGGGACCATGCATACCAGGATAGGGATGATGGGCCATGCATACAAGGATGGAAATGAGAAGGCCCTGCCTACCAAGATGGGGATGATGGGACAATATATACCAGTCTTATACTTGAGTCAATAAGTTTTCCCAGTTTTTGTGGTAAAATATGGTGCCTCTGCTTATTTTCGGGTCAGCTTATACTTGAGTATATATGGTAGGCTTTCTGCCAATGCCACAGTGATAGCTAAAAAAGATCACTACTCTCCATGTGTTTTGTCTGGTATTTCACTGCATTCACTTAAATGGTAAGGCGCTGCATTATGGTACTGTTTTTGTAAGGAAAGAAATATTTGTTTCCATAATTTTATATAATTTCTTTAGTATTACAGACCATAAAGGGGACACTTAAGTGTATGGACTAACATCTCATTTTAACAATATTTTCATTATATTGATTTTTTTTCTATCTCTAAAATAAAAGTCTATAAAGCTTGTGAAATTTAGTAATTACATTGATGGCTAAAATGCTGAAGATGCTTTGTTTCAGAGCATTGTCAGCACCTTCGTAATCTAAAAAAAAAGCATTCCAAGATGAAAGCAGGAAAGGAATTCTTGAGATATTGGTTGCAGAAATCAATTAAAGTGAAACACAATCCAGCTCAACATTCTGTAATTTCTTTGTGCTTTTTCCCTATATAATTAGGTGTGGAGCTCCTCAGTTACAATAAGCAAATTGTATTTCTAATTCAGCATGATCTCTGCGTTGGCCTTGGGGAATGTATAATATATAACACTATCTTTTTCCATATCCTTTCTTCAAAGAACAATCAAGTTCTAAAAGTAGGCATTTTAAGAGACATTAGAGTGTTACTGGGAGGAAAGCGTGCAGCTCCATAAATCTTTACTTATCTTTATTCAGAATGCTTTCTCAAGCAAAGAGTACTAGGTTTCAGCATACATAAATCTTTTCGTGTCGTCTGTAAATTGATTATTGCTGTTTTGAATCTTCCACAATAACATAACCAGAAGAATTATGCGATTCTTTAATGGGTTTTAACTTGAAAGGAGTGCTTTAAAAAGGGAACAAGCAGCTGTTTTAACATTTACAGTTTGGGGCATTACTATTAAAATAATAACTCAAATACTTTTTCCCTCCACCATTCTTTGATGGAAATCAAAACATTAGACTGGGGAAACCTTAGAATAATTAGGAGATAGGAAATGATTTATTAAGGCAAAGTCTGAAACTACATTTAAATCTGCTTTCTGCATTGTCATAGGAATTCATTCCAAGTTTGAATTTAATGTTCATTTCTTTAATATTTATATACTAATTCTGTAAATGTCGTTAACCAGTTCAGGTTCAGGTCACTTTTCCGCATTTCTAAGCACACACAAGTTCGAGTTTTATGCCGATTTAACAACAATAAAATTCTTTCTCATTTTGATATCCAAATAATTTTTGCCTCTTTTTTTGCAGTTAAAGGGACATAATTGCTCTGTTTTTTTTTCACTTTTTATATTGCCTTTTTTTTGCTAATATCACAGAAAGATGGAAAGAGAAACAGGAAATACATGTGCATCCCACAAAATTAGAATATCATCAAAAAGTTAATTTATTTCAGTGCTTCATTACATAAAGTGAAACTCATATATTACATAGAGTCTTTACAAGCAGAGTGATCTATTTCAAGTGTTTATTTCTGTTAATGTTGATGATTATGACTTGCAGCCAATGAAAACCCAAAAGTCATTATCTACTGAAATTGATTGACGGCAATCAATGATGGTTTCAGGAGCCATGTCATCTGCTGGTGTAGGTCCACTGTGTTTTATTAAGACCAAGGTCAGCACATCCGTCTACCAGGAAATTTTAGAGCACTTCATGCTTCCCTCTGCCGACAAGCTTTTTGGAGATGGAAATTTCACTCTTTTATTATTATTATTATTATTATTATTTATTGTTATAGCGCCATTTATTCCATGGCGCTTTACATGTGAGGGGGGTATACATAAAAACAAGTACAATAGTCTTAAACAATACAAGTCATAACTGGTACAGGAGGAGAGAGGACCCTGCCCGCGAGGGCTCACAATCTTCTTTTAGCAGGATATTCTAATTTTGTGAGATGCACCTGTAGATTTTTATTTAAAACAATTTTCAATGTATTTTTTTCAACCATGAAGGACCATTATAAAACATTTTACGTTGTATTTCCCTTTCAGTAAAAATTATATTTATATATTGTAACTTTTTTCTTCAGAAGGGAGGGGCTAAAAAATGCAATTCGGACTGACAGTACATCTTTTCGTTTTAGTTTAGTTTTGTTATATTTTTTCTTGCTTTTTTATTTAATTTTTTTCAATTTTTTACACACTGTCTTTAAAGACATTTGAGAGGCATTTGAACATATTAATACATTCTTTTTATTGCTAATATCTTTTGTAACAACCACTGGTATTAGCTCCAGTTACAAGTTACAGGATAAATTCAATTCCAGGCTACATAGCAGAGATGAGTGGGTCTCTTAGAACCCAGAAGCTCCTGCTTTCTCCCTATAATTAGCGATCACATGGGCACTGGGTCTGGAGGAGGAACAACTTTCAGTGTCTCCTAATCATTATAGACATTGCTTGTTAAGTGCTGTATACACACTATAGAGAAGGTAAACATGGTGATAAATCCTTGATGGTTGGAGAAGTACAAGTTCCACAGACTGTAAGCGAGGACTGATGAGCAGAGTAAGGACTGCATTTGAAGTTTGGGGCTGCAGAGAAGTGAAAAATTATTTAATGATTCCAAAAAAGTTTTCACACGATTAAAAACTCCACAGACAGTGTGCAAATATGAGTGCAAGCGACATGTTTCGATTTATTACAGATCTTTCTCAAAGCACTTACAGACATACAGAAACATTTAGGCTGTGTGCAGACGCTGCGGAATCTGCTGCGGATTCATCCACGCGGATTTTGCAAAATCCGCAGATAAATCCGCAGGTCAAAAGACCTGCGGTTTATCTGCGGATTAGCCTACAAGTTTTGCCCTGCGGTTTATCATCTCCCCAGTGGAGGAGATGGTGAACCCCTGCGGAATCCGCAGAAAAAATTGACATGCAATTCTTTCTGCGGATTTGAAACCGCGGAAAATTCCATAGCATCTGCACAGCGGTTTTTTTATACCCATAGGGAATAATGGTACTGTGCACCGCAGCAGAAACTGCTGCGGATCCGCATGGCCAGTTCTGCGGCAGAATCTCTCTCAGGCAAAACTAACAGGTCAAGGAAATTCTTATCCTCTCTTGCTGACAACTTTATCTTCCAAAAGGTAAGGGGGAAAACAAGGGGAACTGCTGCCTTGGATCTAATCCTTATAAACAGGGAGGAAATGGTTGAGGAGGTAAAAGTGGCTGGGACCCTAGGAGGTAGCGACCATGCTATTTTAGAATTTTGGATAACTAGAGGCGGAAGACCTGTGAAGACTCAGACGTCATGGTTAGATTTCAGAAAGGCAGATTTTAAGGGATTCAGAAAGAGAATTGGAGGGATCCAATGGCTGGATATCCTTAAAGACAAAAATGTCCAGGAAGGATGGGAAATCTTGAAAAATGAAATTCTCAAAGCACAGTTGTTAACAATTCTGAAAAGAGGGAAGAATAGGAAGCATTTAAGGAAACCAGGATGGATGAACACAGAACTTAAGCGCATGCTAAAAAGGAAGAAAAAAATGTTTATAAAATGGAAAGAGGGAGGCATATCTAAAGAAGAATATAATGCTGTCTGCAGAACCTGCAGGGCACAAATCAGATTAGCTAAAGCTGAACATGAATTGAGGCTTGCAAGAGATGTCAAAAGCAATAATAAAGGATTTTGGGGATATGTCAAAAGTAAAAGAAAAGTCAAAGATGCTATAGGATTTTTACAGGATGAAAATGATGAAATGGTAAGACAGGATGTTGAGAAGGCTGAACTTTTAAATTCCTTTTTTGCATCTGTTTTCTCTCAGAAAGGAAATGTAACATCAACTGTTATTCACTGTCCTATTAAGGGAATAGAAGAATCCAGGAGATCTATAAACAGAAAGATAGTGAGGAAACACTTAGCTAACCTAAATGAATTCAAGTCTCCAGGTCCAGATGAATTACACCCCAGAGTACTGAAGGAGATAGCAGAAGAAATTTTTGAACCCCTCTCCATAATCATTGAAAATTCTTGGAGAACAGGAGAAGTGCCAGAAGACTGGAGAAGAGCAAATGTTGTTCCTATCTTCAAAAAGGGGAAGAAGGTGGACCCAGGCAACTATAGACCGGTGAGTCTGACTTCTATACCAGGAAAGATCTTTGAACAAATTATTAAACAACATGTATGTCAATACCAGGATAAGAATGAAGTGATTAAACAGAGTCAGCATGGGTTTGTAACTAATAAGTAATGTCAGACTAACTTAATTTCCTTCTATGACGGTATCACTGAATGGGTGGATCAAGGAAATGCTGTAGATATAGTATATCTTGACTTCAGCAAAGCATTTGATAAAGTCTCTCATACAATCCTTATTGAAAAAATGACTAAGTATGGAATGGACAAGGCAACTGTTAGGTGGATTCATAACTGGCTTAGTGATCGGACCCAAAGAGTGATCGTAAATGGCTGCACATCCAGTTGGAAGAATGTCTCAAGTGGGGTACTACAGGGCTCTGTCCTGGGCCCTGTATTGTTCAACATCTTTATCAACGATTTAGATGAAGGAATTGAGGGTAAACTGATTAAATTTGCTGATGACACAAAGCTAGGAGGGATAGCTAATACTAGAGAAGAGAGAGAGAGGATTCAAAAAGATTTAAATAAACTGGAGAAGTGGGCAGCAACTAACAGAATGGTTTTTAACAGGGAGAAATGCAAAGTACTACATCTGGGCAATAAAAATGAAAAAGCATATATAGAATGGGAGGAATAGGGCTAAGTGACAGCACATGTGAAAAAGACTTGGGTATACTAATAGATCACAGACTGAATATGAGTCAACAGTGTGATGCAGCAGCAAAAAAGGCAAATGCAATTCTAGGATGTATTAACAGAAGCATACAGTCTAGATCACGTGAAGTCATTATTTCCCTCTACTCATCTTTGGTCAGACCTCATGTAGAATATTGTGTCCAGTTTTGGGCACCACATTTTAAAAAAGACATCAATAAACTGGAGCAAGTTCAGAAAAGAGCTACCAGAATGGTCACCGGTCTGCAAACCCTGTCTTATGAGGAAAGGTTGCAGGATTTGGGAATGTTTAGTTTGCAAAAGAGAAGACGGAGAGGAGACTTAATAGCTGTCTACAAATATCTAAAGGGCTGTCACATTGTAGAAGGATCCACTCTATTCTCATTTGCACAAGGAAATACTAGAAGCAGTGGGATGAAACTGAATGGGAGGAGACACAGATTAGATATTAGAAAAAACTTTTTGACAGTTAGAGTGATCAATGAGTGGAACAGGCTGCCACGAGAAGTGGTGAGTTCTCCTTCAATGGAAGTCTTCAAACAGAGGCTGGACAGACATCTGACTGGGATGATTTAGCGAATCCTGCTTTGAGCAGGGGGTTGGACCAGATGGCCCAGGAGGTCCCTTCCAACTCTACGATTCTATGATTCTATGAGAATCAGCAGCGTGTGCACACAGCCTTAAACCCTGCATTTGCAAATCAGGGGGAGCTCAACAGCATTACAATTATTCTACAGGTGTGTGATTTCACTGACTGACTAATAATAGATTCCTGATCTGCTTTGGCAGTAGTGTTTTAAGACAGACAAAATATATAACAACAATATATACATAATAAAATATCCCCTATTCGCTTTAATAGTGAAACATTATTTTGTTGCGTTTGTTCATGCCGCTGGGCGCTCTGGTGTCCAGGTAGTAGATCCAGAAGGCTTCATGTGTAAGGAGACGTCTTTTGTCATTTCCTCCACGTTCAGAATTCTGGATCTGTTCTATGCAACTGATTTGGAATGATGCCAGATTGCCTCCATGTGCTGAGATAAAGTGCCTTGCCGCTCCTGATATGTTGCGGTTTAGAGTGTTTTTATTGATATCCCTAAGATGCTCTGTAATGCGCGTTTTTATCTTTCTCGTGGTGCAGCCTATATATGATAGATTGCATATGGAGCAATTTATTTTGTATAATACATTTTTTGAATTACAATTGATGTATTTTTTAATGTTAAATTCTTTTGTTTATTCCTGATTTGTGAAGGTTTTTGTTACTAGCGCATATTTACATGTGGTACAGTTTTTGCTACCACATTTGTAAAAACCTTGAGTTTCCAGCCAAGTTTGTTTTTTTCTAGAGCTATACACACTATTTGATACATAATTTCTTGTAGTTTTACCTCTTCTTGCCACCACATTTAGTCCTTCATTTAATATATCTGCCAAGATTTTATCTTCATATAGGATTGGCAAAAATGTATTTATGATGTGTTTGATTTGTTCAAATTGTGCACTATATTGTAAGGACACATAGGATTTATTATTGCTTTTATTTTTATTTTTCTTCTCTTTCTTGTTTTTATTTTCTTCATGGTTTTCCTTTTTAGTGGTTGTGGAGGTTATTAGTTCCTCTCTTAGGCCGGGGTCACACTAACTGACGCAAAATACGGTCAGTATTTTACATGCGTAATACGGATGAATGACCCCTAAATAGTGCTCCGTAGGTCATCCGTAAGCCAGGTGAGGTCGCGTATTTTGCGCATGTCTGCATCCGTATGTAATCCGTGTGGCATCCGTATGCAATCCGTATGGCGAGATTTTCTCGCAGCCTTGCAAAATGGACATTTAACGGTTTTGAGGCCTGCAAACAATTTAAATCATTAGCCTGCACCCTATTTATACAGTCTGAAACAGGTGGCTGCCTCCATTCTGTCCATTTGTGACCTTCCTTTCGCGAGGTGTGTTGGTGTTCTTTGTGCAACATGGCAGAGGGTCTGCGATTCAATACAACTGAGCAGGTTCTCTTTACCTGGCTTTTGTCACGGCGCTTTGGGCAACCATACCCAGTGATAGTGGATCCGCAGAGGAGGAGACGGATGTGGGTACATCCACTTTTGAGGCAACGACTCACAAGAGGTCATTTTCACCGCCTCTATTCTTCTCTGCGGGAGCATCCGGAGAAATTTTACCAGTACTGTCGCATGAGCATTTCCACATTTGATCGACTCTTGGAGACAGTGCACCCTGGGATAACCTTTCAGGACACAAGGATGCGCAAAGCGATATCTGCAGAGGAGCGACTTCTACTCACAATACGGTATGTACTACACAACCACATTCTCTATGTTCATAATGTGTGTGCTAAATTATGTTTTTTGGCCTTCTTGGACAAAGTTTAATGCCCTCATCTTACTCCAAATATGTTTCAACTGACACACCAGAATGTTAGATCTAATATGTCCTGCATATCACTTAGTCATTGTGCCACCAAATATGTGTGTGTTATTCTATCTCAATTTCTACCAAGTTTGGTCGGCATGTAACTGATTTTTTTGGACTTTAGGCATTCTAAACTTAACAATTTCTGTTGTTCTACAGCTTCCTGTCCACTGGCCTGTCTTATGCCGCCCTCCACCATGAGTTTCTCATAGGAAAATCAACCATTTCAGGCATAGTGAGGTCTACATGTACAGAAATCTGGACAAGACTCCATCAAGTGGTCATGCCCGAACCCAGGATGGAAGACTGGTTGAGGATATCAAGGGACTTTGAGAAGGACTGCCAGTTTCCAAATTGTATTGGGGCCCTGGATGGCAAACATATCAGGGTGCGTAAGCCGCCGAACTCTGGCTCCCAATTCTTCAATTATAAACAATACTTTTCTGTTGTATTGTTGGCTCTGGCCGACCCTCAATGCAAGTTTATAATTGTTGACATTGGAGCCTATGGAAGGACAGGAGACTCTAGAGTCTTCAATACTTCCATTATGGCTCGGCGGCTACGCACCAACCAGTTGGATCTACCACCACCACGCCAGCTACCAGGCTCCACTCAAGAATCAATCCCTTATGTCCTTGTGGCAGATGAGGCCTTTCAGTTATCGCGCAATGTCATGAGGCCATATCCCCGGCGCAACCTTGACCACAGGCGCAGAATTTTTAACTTGCGACTATCACGTGCTAGGCGACTGGTGGAGTGTTCCTTTGGGATTCTTTGTGCCAAATAGCGGGTACTCCAGTCTGCCATTCAGTTGAGTGAGCAAAATGTGAATGAAGTTGTGAAAGCCTGTGTTGTTCTGCATAACTTCACCAGGATACATGATTGTTCCTCCTCTGATGGTGTTGTGCGTAGGCCGGACAATGTGCGCAGGGTGAGACCACCTATGAACCCTCAACGTAGACCGCTCTCTGGCCTAAAAGTGCGTGATATTTTCACTAATTACTTTATCTCACCTGAGGGGGCAACTTCTTGGCAAGAGAATGCTGTGTCTATGTTATAATTTGTTTCTTTAATTGTGTCTAAATATATATTACTCCACCCCTTATGATTCTATGAGTGTTTCATTGCTTTGGTTAGTGTATGTTAGTATGTTGTGAGGGATTGTGAAAAATCACACAGAGACGCTAACTAGAGTAGACAAATTTTTAGTTTTGCCTTTTTTTTTTTTTGGTTTGCTTAAAGGCAAACATAATATTGCCATAAGAACATTTTGGCAATGGGCAAAATGATCCTTTGTGCCTTCTTTAACTTTTTTGAAAAGTAACATTACATAACAAAACACAAAAAAAGATTAGGCAATAACAACATTGCTGCATGACAAGATTAAACTAGATTTGCCAAAAAAAGGTGAGCTCCATCACCAAAATAAATGCTCAAAGATAACACTCACATTTCCTCATAATGTTTTCCAATCATAGAAAGATTCCACCATGACAGGCAAGGCTACCTCACTGCTTTCAGACAGATATTACCTGTCTGTAGAACAGAGAATATTTAACCATGCTATACTTGAAAGGATGAAAAAACAAAACTCACTTGTTAAGACATAGAGAGAGCGTGATATTCTGAATGCTGGTCGCCTTGAATAGTTTTACTAGAGATTGCTACCAAAAAAGGTGACTACTTCACTAAGGCCAGCACGCCTTTCCTAGGCATTAGCAAGTGAGTAGTGTCTTTTCATCCTTTCATTTTACAGTATTGTGCGTTGAAATATTCTCTTTTGCACACACATGTAATATCTGTCTGAAAGGCGTGAGGTAGCCTTGCCTGTCATGATGGATTGTTTCATATGTTTGGAAAACATTGTTTAAAAATGAGAATGTTAAATTCTGTACAAAATGTTGGTGATGGAGAACACCTGTTTTTTCCTTTCTATTTGGAGCACCAGTTAAAACCCACTGGACATCTCTCGCCATCAGAATCATAAATCCTCATAGGTTTGGGAAGGGGAATGTGGAAGAACAGCCTGTGGGTGCTGCTGGACACTGTGGCCAACATCGCCCTGTGTGGGGCCATACTGTTGCCCATGATGCTGGAATTGTCCTGCCTCCTGGGACTGTTGGGGATACTGGCCAGAGAAATGATGATGGTGAGGGGCTTCTTGTTGGCTCTGGTAGGCACGTGGCTCATACCCACCAAGATAGCCAGATCGTCCACAACCAGGTTGGGACCAGCCTCCAACACTGGGTGGGTACAAGTGGACATATTGGTGGGGTTGGCTTGAGGCTGACATTTGGGGCTGCGGAATAGAAGGTTGGGTAGGAGGAGGAAGGGGTTGAGGTGTTGGCCCACGTATTAGGGGCTGTTCAGACCCTGCTTGAGCAATCATCTGTGTGGATGGTCTCATGCGCATTAGATTTCGTGGTGAGAGCTGCCACCTCTCCTGAAATTTAAAAACCTCATATGGGGTATTGTGGGGGGGTGCTTGCATCAAGCAAGATCTGAATACATCCCCTAATACGGAGCCTGACCTCACGGGTAAGGGCACGGAGATAAAGGGTGAGGCTATGTGCATAGGCCTCCTTCCCATCATCTGTAGTTACTCTAGATAAATAATTGAGCACCCCTGTGTCGTGTCCACATTGGTCCTGCTCTCTTGAATAGTGACCTGGCGCCTTCTTCTTGTTCGCCGTGATGTAAGAGCAGCCTGTGGGGAGGCTCTGATGTGGGCAGTTGGGCTGCTGCTCAAGTTGCCCGGCTCTTCCAGGATGGGTGATGGGGCAGCAGCAGACCATCCTGGTGGTGTTGTGTGTAGGCCAGCCATTGTGTTGTCTTGTGATGCCTCATCTTCTGCCATCCTTCTTGTAGGGGGAGAAGATGGGCCAGCCACCTCATCCCCTACAGGATCTATAATGGGCTCTGCCTCTGAGGCCATTCCTCGATCCGTAAGGTTGGATTGAGTTCTGTTATGAAATAGAACAGAGCCAAAAATACATCAATATTTTTGTCCCTGTAAAGTATTTGTGTAATGTATTTGTGTAATGTGGTGTGAGGTATCTACTTACGGTCTCAGATCCAGAATTGGGGCGAGGAAGGACAGCCGGTCATAGTATATGTACTTCCTTTTTACATATCCAGCATCCCCACTCCTGGACCGCTGCTGGCATTCCCGGCGGAACTGGTTCCGGATGCTTCGCCAGCGTTTCATCACATCTTCCACTGCAATGTGACAGGAAATATTGTAAAATTCACATATTTGAGAGGTCAAATTTTCTACCAGTAGTCTAGGCATGGGGCCTTCTGGGGTGTGCTTTCTACCCATGGTGGCATATGTAAATGGGCAGATACACAGGATCTCATTAGCTACACTTAAAATAATTTGTTTGGCTAGGAGGATGAGGAGCTTGTGGCCTAACCCCAAATTATGGCTGTGTGAAGCCACGTGTCACATCCAAATGTAACGGCCTCATGAGGCAAAAAGTACATGCACAGGAAGGGGGATGCTGATTCTAGATTCCTTTTTTCTTGCTCGCTAAGGTTATTGATGTTTAGCGTTGCACTTACGAATTTTATGCTGCTCATCACGTGGTCGGTCACCAAAGTCATGGTACATCTAGCGACAGATGCGCCTCCATGACGCCTCCTTTCTTGTCCGGTTAGCATAATTTGCATCGCGTGGGTCCCATATTTCGGGACGCTCCTGCACCCGGACAATGAGCATCTCCACATTTATGTACGTGGACGCCATGCTGCTGCTGTACTCCGTGGAGGCGTACTTCCTGGATGTCTGGAGCACTTTTTGAGCTCATTTGTATGTCTAGGCTTCCTGATGATGGATTGGCCCATTTCCTGTCACCAGCCAAAACACCTGCATATTGCTCGCAGGTCACACGTGTGGTCCGTGTGTAATCCGTATTTTTTGCGCACCCATAGACTTGCGGGCGTAGTACGCTGACAATCGCAGCATGCTGCGATTGGCACGGAGCATAGGATACGGATGAGAAATATACGCCTGGTGCGAGTGACCCCATAGAGAATCATTTGTCCGTGTCTAATGCGTGCTTTTAGCGCCTCTCACTCGGCCGTATTCCTCGCCAGTGTGACTCCGGCCTTATTCTTGTATCTGCAATGTGTTTTGCTCTATTTAGCATCCAGGTGAGATATTTACTTTTTTAATTTTTCAGCAACCATATTGAACTCAGACTGCACATAAATTTCATCACTGCAATTTATTTTATGTCTAATGACCTCTCCAACTGGAACTGCTTTTATTGTATGTTTTGAATGATTACTTGTTGCGTGCAATATAGTATTGCCACTGAGTGGTTTTTTGTGTGTTTTTGTAATAATGATTTCATCGTTTATACCTTTCAGATTCAAGTCTAAAAATACCATAAAGATAGGATCGTGTTTTTATGTAAACCTAATACCATGTTCATTGGTAATAGATCGAAACATGTCGCTTGCACTCATATTTGCACACTGTCTGTGGAGTTTTTAATCGTGTGAAAACTTTTTTGGAATCATTAAAGGATTAATTTTTTTAAAGGAGCTGGAACAAACTTTTTTTTTTCTCTTATTACAAGATGACATCGAATCAGGATGGAGTTCCGTGCACCTGATGGTCTGGTTGGTGAGCTGGCTTTGGTTTTATACCATTTTTTTTTATATAAGTATACTCTGATAGCCGTGGTCTCCTAACATAGCTCCACTTATATGCTATATGTAGCACAAAATATAATATAATATATAACAGTGTGCAAAAAGTAAGACTAGAAACATAAAAAAACTGTCTTTATATACAGCAACGGCTTCAGCAAATGTCAAAGACACACTGAAAAAGCCGCACAGGTGTTCTCAGGTGATCCAGGAGAAACCGCTGATATGCTGGATTTTTCAACAAATATAACATATTTGGAAAAGCTCCTCCTGCAAGAGACAAGAATCTGGTGGGGTAATTCCACATTATCACATTATCCAACTATGTGGACAAATGTATGATTCCCAGAGGCTTGAGGATCAAAAAAATTCCCACCAGTGCACTTACAGCTGAACTTAGAGAGGAGTGGAATGAAATTTTGAGCAAATGCTCTTTAGACCTCATGAGGCTGATAATTAAACATGAGGAGGCAAAGCTGCAAAAGGACATTGACACAGCTAAAATAATGCTGGAAAAATATAAAGACTGTGTAAACTATGAACCCACAGTAACACAAATGCTTAAAAATGTATCGGATCTGGAAAAAGAAATTATGAAAAGGAAAACTTTTTAAGAGATCTGAAAGACTACTCCACAAATAAAATATATGAGTGGGGACAATGGGAAAAAAAACTTTAAAAAATCCAGATCTATTCTAAAACGCAGCCAGTCTCACAACAGATCACAAAATAAAATGCACGTGTCTTTTACTTCCTCAGAATTGGACTTATCTGATATCAACTCTAGCACATCTGAAACATCTTTTAAAGAGGATGGTGCCAGACAAAAAAAAATAAAGTTTCCGACAGACAAAAAACGGAAGAGGAGAGGAGGCAGGAAACACCAACAAAAATCCAGGTGTGACCACACGCTGCAAGAAGAAAGGGATAAAATAATCCCAAATAGCGTATTGAATCTCTCCTCACAAGAATTAACGCAAGATCAAGTAGATGTGCTCTCTTTGGGACTCAATTTTGTGCCAGCCCAAAAATTCAATATGTTTAATATCATCTTGGACATTAATAAATTCATCAGAAACCAGACCATAAAAACACACTTCTGGAATGAACAAAAGGAACACAGGTTGAAAATGGAATTATCTCCCAGTGAATATTGTCATATGGTCTTTAAGGAACAAATGGCTCTTCTAACACTAAAAGACCTATGCAAAGATGAAAACATCAACCCGGAGAAAATTGAACAAGCAGAGAACTTTGATATAAAAAATCCATACTTTTACTCGGTGAACACCATATCTGAATGCATGGACAGATTTCAGGAGGTTATGGAAAGAGAACTGAAAAATTTGGATAATAACATTAATGAGAAATATTGTAAAAACAAAGAAAATCTAACACTCAGAAAAAAGCGCTACTAGAACTAGAAAAAATGGAAAATATAATTATAAAAATGTCAGATAAAGGGGGAGTAATTCTTTGCGCACCCATAGACTTGCATTGGCGTACTACGGCCGTAGTACGCTGACAATCGCAGCATGCTGCGATTGGCACGGAGCGTAGAATACGGATGAGAAATATACGGCTGGTGCGAGGGACCCCATAGAGAATCATTGGTCCATGTCTAATGCGTGTTTTTAGCGCCTCTCACTCGGATGTATTCCTCGCCAGTGTGACGCCGGCCTAAGAGAGGATCTAATAACCTCCACAACCACTAAAAAGGAAAACCATGAAGAAAATAAAAACAAGAAAGAGAAGAAAAATAAAAATAAAAGCAATAATAAATCCTATGTGTCCTTGCAATATAGTGCACAATTTGAACAAATCAAACACATCATAAATACATTTTTGCCAATCCTATATGATGATAAAATCTTGGCAGATATATTAAATGAAGGAGTAAATGTGGTGGCAAGAAGAGGTAAAACTATAGGAAATTATGTATCAAATAGTGTGTATAGCTCTAGAAAAAAACAAACTTGGCTGGAAACTCAAGGTTTTCACAAATGTGGTAGCAAAAACTGTACCACATGTAAATATGTGCTAGTAACAAAAACCTTCACAAATCAGGAACAAACAAAAGAATTTAACATTAAAAAATACATCAATTGTAATTCAAAAAATGTATTATACAAAATAAATTGCTCCATATGCAATCTATCGTATATAGGCTGCACCACGAGAAAGATAAAAACGCGCATTACAGAGCATCTTAGGGATATCAATAAAAACACTCTAAACCGCAACATATCAGGAGCGGCAAGGCACTTTATCTCAGCACATGGAGGCAATCTGGCATCATTCCAAATCAGTGGCATAGAACAGATCCAGAGTTCTGAACGTGGAGGAAATGACAAAAGACGTCTCCTCACACGTGAAGCCTTCTGGATCTACTACCTGAACACCAGAGTGCCCAGCGGCATGAACAAACGCAACAAAATAATGTTTCACTATTAAAGCTAATAGGGGATATTTTATTATGTATATATTGTTGTTATATATTTCGTCTGTCTTAAAACACTACCCAAGGCAGATCAGGAATCTATTATTAGTCAGAGTCAGTGAAATCACACACCTGTAGAAAAATTGTAATGCTGTTGAGCGCCTCCTGATTTGCAAGTGCAGGGTACAAGGCTATGTGCACACGTAGTTTTTTTGGTGTGCGGATTTTGGAGAGAAAACCGCAGGTAAATCCGCAGGACAAAAGTCCTGCGGTTTATCTGCGGTTTTGCCCTGCGGTTTTACACCTCATAATGGATGAGGTGTAAAACTGCAGCGTTTCTGCACCAAACAATTGACATGCTGCGGATTGTAAACTGCAGCAAAACCACATGGAAAAATCCGCAGAATATGCACAGCTTTTTTTAATTTCCATAGGAAATAAAGGTACTGTACAACGCAGCAGAATCTGCAGCTGCACAAACGCTGCAGAACCGCAGTAGAATCCGCACCGTGTGCACATACCCTAAATGTTTCTGTACGTCAGTAAGTGCAGAGCTTTGAGAAAGATCTGTAATAGATCGAAACATGTCACTTGCAGTCATATTTGCACACTTTGTGTGGAGTTTTTAAGCATGTGAAATCTTTTTTGGAATCATTAAAGGATTAAATTTTTTAAAAGAGCGGGAACAAACTTTTTTTTTCTCTTATTGCAAGATGACATCGCATCAGGATGGAGTTCCGTGCACCAGGTGGTCTGGTTGGTGAGCTGGCTTTGGTTTTATACCTTTTTCTTTTTATATAAGTGAATAATTAAGCTCAATATCATAGTTTAACCCCTTAATTACCACCGATACGCCATTTAATGGCGGTAGTTAAGGGTACTTAAACCACAGCGCCGTTAATTAACGGCACTGTGGAAAAAGTGCATATCGCCCCTCAGAGTCGGATTTTCTCTGAGGTCTTGAACCCAGAGAACATGATGCGGATCAGTTTTTACCAACCCCGGTTTTGCATTTGCCGTTATTAACCGTATAACGGCGACCGCAAAAAAAGTCCAATATGCCATTTAATCTCCCTCTCCTGTGTGATCGCACATCAGAAGAGAGAGAAATAGGGTCCCTGATCCCCCGGCACCTCCCAGTGTCCCTTTGTCTACTGGCCTCCTCCCAGCGCCACTGATAAGAAAATGGTGGGCGCATGCGCAATGCGCCCGCCGAGATCTGCCCGCCGGCACCCGGCAACAGTAGGAAGATTTTTCCTATTGGTTCATTTTGGTTGCTGTGATAGACCCTATCACAGTGATCAGCATAAGCAAAATAGTAAATACCTCCACTTTATCACCCCCTTATTTAGGGAAAAATAATGAAATAAAGTAAATATGTTTATTTTCATTTTCCCATTAGGGCTAGAGTTAGCGCTAAAGTGAGTTTGGCCAAAGTTAGGGTTAGGGTTTGAATAAGGGTTAGGGTTATAATTAGGGTTAAGGTTAGGGTTGGGATTAGGGTCAGGGTTCGGATTAATCTTAGGGTTAGGGATTAAGGTTAGAGTTGGGATTAGGGTTAGGGTTGGAATTAGGGATAGGGGTGTGTTGGGGTTAGGTTTGTGGTTAGGAGTATGGTTAGCATTGGGATTAGGGTTAGGGCTGTGGTTAGGTTTATGGTTAGGGTTGGGATTAGGGTTAGGGTTGTGGTTCGGGTTATGGTTAGGGTTGGGATTAGGGTTAGGTGTGTTGGGGTTTGGTTTGTGGTTAAAGTTATGGTAAGGGTTGGGATGAAGGTTAGGGGTGTGTTGAGGTTAGGGTTGGAGTTAGAATTGAAGGGTTTCCGCTGTTTAGGCACATCAGGGAGTCTCCAAAAGTGCTCACCATACATATATATAAGTTCCCTAAGGGGTCTAGTTTCCAAAATAGTGTAATTTGTGGGGGGTTTCCACTGTTTAGGAACATCAGGGGCTTTGCAAACGCAACATGACGCCCGCACACCATTCCATCAAAGTCTGCACTCCAGAACGGCGCTCCTTCCCTTCTGAGCTCTGTCATGTGCCCAAACAGTGGGGTATAAGCATACTCAGGACTCATTGCTCATCAAGTTTTGTGGTCCAATTCTCCAGTTACCCTTGTTAAAGTAAAGATTTGTGGGTGAAAACAATTTTTGTGGTAAAAATACGATTTTATATTTTCACACATCTACATTATAAACTTCTGTGAAGCACTTTGGGGTTCGAAGTGCTTACCACACATCTAGATAAGTTCCTTAAGGGGTCTCGTTTTCAAAATGGTGTCACTTGTGGGGGGTTACCACTGTTTAAGCACATCAGGGGCTCTCCAAGCGCGACATGGTATCCGATCTCAATTCCAGCCAATTCTGCATTGAAAAAGTCACTTGGCACTCCTTCCCTTCCAAGCCCTGCTGTGAGCCCAAACAGTGGTTTACCACTACATATGGGGTATCGACATACTCAGGACAAATTGCTCAACAACTTTTGGGGTCTAATTTCTCCTGTTACCCTTGTGAAAATAACATTTTGGGGGCAAAGAAATCATTTTTGTGGAAAAAATATGATTTTTTATTTTCACTGCACTACGTTATAAACTCCTGTGAAGCACCTGGGGGTTCAAAGTGCTCACCACACATCGAAATAAGATCTTTAAGGGGTCTAGTTTCCAAAATGGTGTCACTTGTAGGGGGTTTACACTGTTTAGGCACATCAGGGACTCTCCAAACGCGACTTGGCGTGCGATCTCAATTCCAGCCAATTGTTAGAATCTGTTTAGTTTGTGACTATCTGCCATTTTCCTGTAGTGTTCTGGATGCTGGTCTTTTTCTTCTGGTGCTGGGTTTGTCTTGGGTCAGGTGATTGTGTCACCCTTTATTAACCTGCACCTGTCTCCTAGTCCTTGCTGGACAACAGTGTTAATCCACTTGAGTTCTGGCTTGGAGCTTTGCTTTGCCTTCACTGTGTTTAATTAGTTCAGTACTGGGACCTCTGGTTCTGCTAGTCTTAGTTTCTGTTTTCAGTGTGTTTCTGCAGCCTTCTCTTTGTTTTCTATTATGAGCTTACCCGTTTTTGTACCCAGTCCTTAGATCTTTCAGGGATCCCCTTCCCCCTATCTATAGGTCTTCGCTTGAGATTAATCTAGGATCATCGGTGGGTCTATTCGCAAGGAATGGGTCACCCACTCCATCTTAGGGTATCAGCCTAGTCGTAGTGCAGGGTCAGTTTAACCCCTTCTTCCCTAGTCGTGTGTTGCAGATCCGTAACATCAATTCTAGTTTGAAAAAGTCAATTGGCGCTCCTTCCCTTCCAAGCCCTGTTGTGCTCCCAAACAGTGGTTTACCCCCACATATGGGGTATCGGCGTATTCAGGAGAATTTGCACAACAAATTTTGTTGTTCACTTTCCCTTTTTACACTTGAGAAAATAAAAAAATTGGTTCTGAAGTAAAATTTTGTAAAATAAAGTTAAATGTTAATTTTTTCCTTCCACACTGCCCCAGTTTCTGTGAAGCACGTAAAGGGTTAATAAACTTCTTGAATGTGGTTTTGAGCACCTTGAGGGGTCCAGTTTTTAAAATGATGTCACTTTTGGGCATTTTCTGTCATATTAACCCCCTCAAAGTGACTTCAAATGTGATGTGGTCCCTAAAAAAATGGCTTTGTAAATTTTGCTGTAAAAATGAGAAATCACTGGTCAACTTTTAACTCTGATAAGTTCCTAACAAAAAAATTGTTTCTGAAATTGTGCTGATGTAAAGTAGACATGTGGGAAATGTTATTTGTTAAGTATTTTGTGTGATATATCTCTCTGATTTAAGGGCATAAAAATTAAAAGTTTGAAAACTGCAAAATTTTTAAAATGTTCACCATCTTTCCCTTTCCATTCATAAGTAAATGCAAGTCATATCAAAGAAATTTTACCACTAACATGAAGTACAATATGTCATGAAAAAACATTCTCAGAATCAGTGGGATCCGTTAAAGTGTTCAAGAGTTATAACATCATAAAATGACAGTGGTTAGAATTGTAAAAATTGGCCTGGTCATTAAGCTGCAGATTGGCTTTGTCATTAAGGGGTTAACATAAGATTATAATGTGGTGGTTACCTCAGTTTTCCACTGCTTTTTGCTTTTATCTTAATTTTAGCATGTGGTACATGGATAATGCTACCAAGTGTGCATCTTGAGAGATTTATGCATGCCTTGAACAGCTCTTTAAGGGTAAATATTAGCTAGGTAACAGAAGAAAAGGTGAGGGGAAAAGTGTCAGGGATCCCAGTCCTGATTTGCACGGCCTAGTAAATATACCAGGTTGGCGGTTGGCTTATATTAGGAGTACAAGCCCTGGACTAGGATCACTACTGCAGGATGATTCTCAAAAGCAACCAGGAAATTACTGTTATAGGAAAGAGTGAAATAGGAGTACAGCAAAGGCCAGGCAGATGTTGGTAGTAGTTAGGTGGACAGACAGGGTCATTTGTCCCCGAGACTGTGAATGCCGAACAGTGTGTTGTCTGCCGGGTGCATGGTACCTGCATATTACAGATCAGATAGATTGCTGGTACCAATGACAAAGTTATAGATAGGTGAAAGATCCTTGAAATGATTAAAGGGAACTAAGAAAGAAGCTCAAGTCCTGGACCTCCAATGTGGTGTTTTCAGAATTACTGCTGGTGCCACGAGCATCACTAGAAAGACAACAGGAGGTTAGGGAGATAAATAAGTGGCTTAGAGATTGGTGTCAGAAGGAAGGTTTTGGTTCAAGAGAACTAGGCCGACTTCTCTGTTCGCTTCCTGCTCTATGGTAGGAATGGGCTGCACTTCAATGGGGAAGGTGTGGCTGTGCTGAGGGAAAAATGGTCAGATTGATGGAGAAGCTTTTTAGCTAAGATTTGGATTGGGATGCAATAAAGGAAAGCTGCTAATTGCAATTTGCTATAAGCCTCCTAATATAGCTGAACGGTAGAGGATAAACAAACTATAAGGGCAGCAAATAATAGTAGGACCCTTATTATAGGGCTCAACATATTCCACAAGAAGGTATATCATGTGGAAAAAAAGTGAAAATAAGAGAAAATATTGATTGTTAAAAAATGATTCTTTATTGAATATTATTAAAAAGAGAACTTAAAAAGACAGGGCAAAAGGCCTCCTAAAAAGGGGGATAGGCTGCGGCAAAACAGTATACAATGATGTAAAAAAATAATAATACACAATAATAACCCTGCAGATATAAATATAAATACAAAAATGGTTCTTGCATACAAAAGTAATAATAATAATTCCTGCCAGAGTCAGTGCACCATAGTAGATGACAATGAACACATTGCTTGTTACTACTAGGTTTTGCAAAAAAGGCAATATTGCACATTGCCTGTGTGGCTGTGGAAAAAGTAGATGTAAATTAGATGTAAATATAAAGAGGTATTGACATGCAAATTAATCACTGCAGGGTTCAACATGCCTCAGTAGACAAAAGCCATTGTTTGTTACTGCTGAGTATCTGCAAAGGAAACAGTATTGCACATTGCCCATGTGACTATTAGCGTCCTGAGTGTGCTAAAGGGTTAATGAGTAAAGTGTACCAGGGAACTGAACAGAGTATAATAGAAATAAAGTGCCTGGTATAAACTGGGGACTGGTTGTTAGTGCCTGAGTTAGAAGAATGTGCTGGATTCGGTCCAGCGTCCAAGGGTAACAGCTGAGGGAATGCTGCAGGAGTCTCCCCCTGCCCGACGAGCGCCGTTTCGCTATGTACCTTCTTCCAGGGGACTTTACTATCCATACATTCAATGGGACATAGAATCTTCTAGTTGTGCTGAAAGCTTCACCTTCTTATTCACAGATCATGACAATGACTTCTCTCAGTTAATATATGAACCATCCAGAGGAGATAATACGCTGGATCTGGTCCTGTTAAATAGACCAGATACAATTTCAGAACTAAAGTTTCTGGAGCATTTGGGATGCAGTGAACATAGTATGGTATATAAAAGTTTGGGCATCCCTGGTCAAAATGTCTGTTTTTGTGAACAGTTAAACAAGTTAAAGATAAAATAAACTCTGAAAAGCTGAAAGTTAAAGATGCCACATTTCTTTTGTATTTTCGGCAAATATGTGTATATATATATATATATATATATATATATATACAGGATATATATATATTGTAGGGATGTGACTCGCTTAGGTGCAGCGGGAGACAAACATGAGGCACGTTCCTTTAAAATTTCACATGGTTTATTACTCCATAAACCATAGACAGCACATAAACCGTCCTTAGCTGGGCTGTGTTCCCTCAGGTCCTGTGCACACAGGCTAGGGCAATGTCCAGAGCAGTGCTCTATCTGCAGCCGTAGACACAGGAAGGCTTCTACTTCCTTGGAACATAGACCACTCTCTGTAGTGTCCCACCTGGACACATGGAAGTCTGTCCACACTCTGCCAGACTCCCTCACAGTCTCCCTCACATGTGCTCAACACCTTAATTACATAGCCCTGTAACCACACCCATAGGTGAGGTATGGATCACATGAGCTGGTCACATGGTCAGGACTTCACCACAGGTCCTGAACATACACATATCTTCAGGCAAAACTGAGTACAGTCCGCACCCAGTGCACTATGACATCTTTAGTGCTCATGTACACTATAGGCAAAATACTCCGGGTTGCATCGCAGGGAGCATCCCTCCATGTGACATATCTCCCATTAATATATATATATATATATATATATATATATATATATATATATATATACTGTAGATATATGTATTTTCATCTTTTACGCTTTGAAAATTACAAAATGGAAAATGGTCCAACACAAAATTTTATGCACTCCCCTTGGTTAGTACCTTGAGATAATCAGAAGAAAACGACAAATGCAGTTGTAAGCTTCCAAAAAGCATAATATAGATACAAAAAAAGGAAACGCAACAAAAAATAAATATAAAAATACAAAATTACTTTTATTAAATTCAATCTGAAAATAGATACAATTACATATAAGACATGGCAGAGAGTGCTCCATGCAATCAAAAAGGTATCCCTAGGTAGTATATGTATGCACAAAGATATAGGAAAATTGCACACTAATACTTCAGTAAATATATACAACAAAAATCGAAGTGGATTAAAGTGTGCCAATTCACATTAATGACAGCAATATAAAAAATTAAATTAAAGTGCCTCATGTTCAATAATTAATTCATAGTCCATATCAAAAGTGCACAGTGCTATAAAGATACTAATCAATACAGAAAAATGTGCAGAAACTTATATCCCATATGTCACACATATCAGGCTAAGCTGCCAGAAAAAGCATATAGAAGGGATAAAGTATCTGAGAGAGATACCAATTAACCACAGGTATGATCCTCCATGAGTTCCAAAATTGTTTCCTAAATAAACCACATAACATGCTGAACTGCTAATAGAATGTATATAGAAGGATACTGAATGTATCATGGGAACACCAATATTAACCGGCCATGGGTTCGGAAACAAGAAATATATCTACCTATCAGCTTGATGGCATGGAGAGAGGAAACCCCGACGCGCGTTTCGCTAGACGACTTCTTCCATAGGAGGCGTTAATGATATGCGGCGATAGTGACCTCTTTTTATAATCATACCGCGCTTAAGGTGGCGCTAGCACAGGCTACACAGGGACCGGAAGCGGTAGGCCCGGCGTCCTGCATCATCAATCCCCGCCCACCTCTGACGCGCCAGAGGGAGGGAGGGACAACACTAAAGGATGCATGAACAAATGTGCATATGAAAAGAGGAACAGCATCCAATCCAGGTGAAAATCGTATCAAAAATTTATTCTGCCTTTGTGAAATACAATGTTTCGGCCTTGAAAAAGGCCACAATATGGCCGAAACGTTGTATTTCACAATGGCAGAATAAATTTTTGATACGATTTTCACCTGGATTAGATGCTGTTCCTCTTTCTTATATGGACATTTGTTCATTTGGGTTCGTGAACCTTTGAACCTGCGTCCACTTAGCTCCTGTTGTGCGGTCGGCTGCTTTTTGCTGAATACTAAAGGACGCGTCACCATAGCACCCCGTCACTGCATGCCTGCGCAAGCGCAAAGTGCGGATGAATGAAAGCACGCCATGATGGATAAGGGCAAGGATAAGCGAAATTAAGAACAAGAGACTGGACTGAAAAAAGTCTCCAACAGACATCAGACATGTACAATCATGCAAAAATAAATGCATATAAGTGTAAAATATATAACATAAGTGTAATTGCGAAAATGTTATATATGAAGTAAAAATATTCACTAAATGTATATAAAGTGAAAATGTAAATGTGACAAATATATATAGTATGTGAAGTAAGAGTAATCACTTAATATATAAACAGTGTACTGATGTGCATACCAAGAGAAGGACATAAATATATACTTATAAAGTGCAAATGCAAGTATGACTCTACACATAACTACGTGTGAAACAATAAACATACAGTTCACAAATGTGAAATACGAACACAAAAAAAGTGTGTAGAAATGCAAGAACTGCACAATAATGTGCTGGAATAAAAAACATAGTAACGACAAAATATCATATATGATAATAATACATATATGCGTGCATCCATGTTAATATGAAGACATAAGAGGACATCCATAGCATATATAATAATGGTGAAGAATACGTCCTCATATCTTGACACGACGATCATGAATCTCAAATTAAAAATTAAAATCAATCAGTCCAGTCAATAGATAATGGTAAAGGCACCACCATCAAAGCTAAAAAATACTAAAAAAGAATGAAAGTTAGAATACAACATAGCATAAAACACTATTAACATCTATATAAATTAACAGAGAAAGGGAGCAAAACTAATTACTTCATTCAAGCCATGTGGTTGTACCGAGCCAATTCTGGAGATCCACCGTGTCTCCATCTGACCTAATTTCATCCTCATATCTCCACCACATGAATCACTTAATATGCGATCAATTCCAATCACTCGAAGTAGATTGGAATTACAATTATGTATCTTTTTAAAGTGACATGGAATTGGTTTTAGCAACATCAAATCTTTAACTTCCTGGGCATGTATGTATTTGTTCTCTAGTCCACACCTTGAGTGGACGGGTGGTCATACCCACATAAATCAGGGGACATGAACACGTCGCGTAATAGACGACATGGTCAGTGTTGCACATGATGTTATGGGTGATATCAAAATTCTTATCACCCTGGGCATTCTTAAATTTTGTGGCTCTATCCATGTTGGCACAGACCAGAGAGTTCTTACAAGGGTAGAAGCCTCATTTAGGCCCCTTGGTGTCAAAATGACCACCTACAGTCATACCTTTGTAGTGACTGTTGACTAATTCATCTCTTAAATTCCTGGCTGTCCTACACATGAGAGAAGGTGTAGCTCTGAGACTCCTAGCCTGAGTAGGGTCACTTGTAATAATTGGCCAAAATTTCGATAAGGCTTGTTTCATAGCATTCCATTTTTCATTGTACGTTGTGATAAACCTCACCTCATTAGAAGCAAATTTTGGTTTCCTCTCCTGTAGCAGGTTTATTCTTGCCTGATTACGTGCCCTAGTCCATCCCTGCTTGATTACACAGTTGGAATAACCACTCTGGGAAAACCGATTGGCCAACTCCGATGCTTGAGTCTCAAATGAGGAATCACTGGAACATATTCTCCTTGTGCGTAATAACTGGCTGTATGGAATGCTGTCCTTTAGTGGTTTAGGATGAGAAGAAGTAGCGTGTAAAACTGAGTTGACAGCAGTAGATTTTCTGAAAACTTCTGTGTGTAAGAAACCATCCTCCCCATTAAAAATTCGTGTATCAAGGAAGTCCATACTTACTTGACTGTATTTACACGTCAGTTTGATATTCAACCCATTCCGATTAAGATGTTGGGTGAAGAGTAGTGTTGAGCATTCCGATACCGCAAGTATCGGGTATCGGCCGATACTTGCTGTATCGGAATTCCGATACCGACTTCCGATATTTTTTCAATATCGGAATTCGGCATCGGAATCGGAAGTTCAGTTGATTGACGGCCTGACGTCATCATGATGCGCGGTGTGTGCGCATCATGATGCGCCGTCATTTCGGGCCTTCCGGGGGTCTCTGCCGGCCTGCCGGGGGGCTGTGCCGGCCTGCCGGGGGGCTGTGTGGACTGCCCGGGGTCTGTACCGGCCTGCCGGGGGGCTGTGCCGGCCTGCCGGTGGTCTGTGCACCCTGTGGGGGTCTGTACCGGCCTGCCGGGGGGCTGTGCCGGCCTGCCGGGGGGCTGTGCTGATGTCCGGGGGTCTGTGCAAGCATTGTCCGATGGGACTACAAGTCCCATCGGGCGATGCCTGCTACCATGACAGTGATTGACACATTAGCCAATGATGGGACAGTAGTAGTCCCATCATCCGGCTAATGTGTTAAATGTTAAAAAAAAAAAAAAAAAAATACTACATACATACTACATGCATGCTACATACATACTACATGCTACATACATACTACATATATACTACATACATACTACATACATGCTACATACATACTACATATATACTACATACATGCTACATACATACTACATACATACTACATACATACTGCATGCTACATACATACTACATACATACTACATACATACTACATATATACTACATGCATGCTACATACATACTACATGCTACACACATACTACATATATACTACATACATACTACATACATGCTACATACATACTACATATATACTACATACATGCTACATACATACTACATATATACTACATACATACTACATACATACTGCATGCTACATACATACTACATACATACTACATACATACTACATATATACTACATGCATGCTACATACATACTACATGCTACATACATACCACATACATACTACATATATACTACATGCATGCTACATACATACCACATACATACTACATGCTACATACATACTACATATATACTACATGCATGCTACATACATACTACATGCTACATACATACCACATATATACTACATACATACTACATATATACTGCATGCTACATACATACTACATATATACTACATGCATGCTACATACATACTACATGCTACATGCATGCTACATACATACTACATGCTACATACATACCACATATATACTACATACATACAATACATTCATACAATACATACATAGACATACAGTACATATAACATAGAGTAACATACTTACCAATACTTGTCACATTGTTCCCCGAAGCCATTGTCGTCTACGGAATAAATATTAACATAACAAACCACAAAAATACTCACCCACGATCCGAAGCAGTCCACGAGTGTGTCCCACGACGATCTTGGGTAGAGAACTGCAGCATCAGATGATGCTGCCGTTCTCTACGGGCTGCAGGAATCCAATGACGGAAGGTAGGTATCCTTCCGCACTGTATTCCTCCGCCACTTAAAAAAAAAAAGTCCCTAGTCTCACTTTATGCCATTGCTGTGTGGGAAATTCCCACACAGCAATGGCATAAAGTGAGACTAGGGACTTTTTTTTTTTAAGTGGCGGAGGAATACAGTGCGGAAGGATACCTACCTTCCGTCATTGGATTCCTGCAGCCCGTAGAGAACGGCAGCATCATCTGATGCTGCAGTTCTCTACCCAAGATCGTCGTGGGACACACTCGTGGACTGCTTCGGATCGTGGGTGAGTATTTTTGTGGTTTGTTATGTTAATATTTATTCCGTAGACGACAATGGCTTCGGGGAACAATGTGACAAGTATTGGTAAGTATGTTACTCTATGTTATATGTACTGTATGTCTATGTATGTATTGTATGAATGTATTGTATGTATGTAGTATATATGTGGTATGTATGTAGCATGTAGTATGTATGTAGTATGTATGTAGCATGCATGTAGCATGTAGTATGTATGTAGCATGCATGTAGTATATATGTAGTATGTATGTAGCATGAATGTAGTATATATGTAGTATGTATGTAGCATGTAGTATGTATGTAGCATGTAGTATGTATGTAGTATGTATGTGGTATGTATGTAGCATGTAGTATGTATGTAGCATGCATGTAGTATATATGTAGTATGTATGTAGCATGCAGTATATATGTAGTATGTATGTAGTATATATGTGATATGTATGTAGCATGTAGTATGTATGTAGCATGCATGTAGTATATATGTAGTATGTATGTGGTATGTATGTAGCATGTAGTATGTATGTAGCATGCATGTAGTATATATGTAGTATGTATGTAGTATGTATGTGGTATGTATGTAGCATGCATGTATCATATATGTAGTATGTATGTAGCATGTATGTAGTATGTAGTATGAATGTAGCATGTATGTAGTATGCACGTTGTATGTATGTAGCATGTAATTTTTTTTTTTTTTTTTTTTTTTTTTTTTTTTTTACATTTAACACATTAGCCGGATGATGGGACTACTACTGTCCCATCATTGGCTAATGTGTCAATCACTGTCATGGTAGCAGGCATCGCCCGATGGGACTTGTAGTCCCATCGGACGATGCCTGCACAGACCCCCGGAGCCTGCACAGCCCCCCGGCAGGCCGGCACAGCCCCCCGGAGCCTGCACAGACCACCGGCAGGCCGGCACAGACCACCGGAGCCTGCACAGACCCCCTGGCAGGCCGGCACAGCCCCCCGAAAGGCCCGTACAGACCCCAGAGAGGCTGTACAAGGGCAGGAAAGGGTTTTTCTTATTCCGATACCGGAAGTCCCATAGACTTGAATGGGACTTCCGGTATCGGAATCGGCGATACCGATACTTTTTTTAAAGATCGGCCGATACCATCCGATACGATACTTTGAAGTATCGGACGGTATCGCTCAACTCTAGTGAAGAGTAATAAGTCCGCTTCAGAACTCTGCCAGATTACACATTCAGTGTCTTTCTATATTATAGAAAAATTGAGCAAAATTGTGCAAATTGAGATTCTGATTTGGCTTGTATCCTAAGTCATATTACAGGACTCGTTAAAGGGTTGATTGTGACTTGTAGGATCGCTACTACCAATAGGTGGCGCTGTAGAGTAAAAGTCCTCTTTCTTTCTGAAGAGGCAATTTGCATATTATTTTCCCAGAGGAGCATTGCACGGCGAATAAGCCTCCTTACCTTGACAAGCCACAGCTGGCATGTCACTCTCCGCAAGGAGAAACCTTACCTCTTAGACCTCAGTCCAGAGCCTCTCACCTAGCCAAATCAGATCTCATACTTTGCACTGATGAGAGCCAATAGCTCGAAACACCGTGTCTGCAAATTGAGATTCTGATTTAGCTTGTATCCTAAGTCATATTACAAGACTCGTTAAAGGGTTGATTGTGACTTGTAGGATCGCTACTACCAATAGTTGGCGCTGTAGAGTAAAAGTCCTCTTTCTTTCTGAAGAGGCAATTTGCATATTTCTATATTATAAATCTTTTACATAAAGGGAACAGGTAAGTAAGGGAGAACAAAGTGCACATGTAGTGCTCCATACAGAATAATTAGCCCCATATATTTTGCTCCATAGTATTATGGGCACCATATAGTGCTCCATACAGAATAATGAGCCCCATATATTGCTACATACATTATAATGGGCGCCACATAGTGCTCTATACAGAATACTGAGCTACAAATATTTTTCCATAAAGTATAAATGGCCCACATATTTCTCAATACAGTATTATGGGCACCACCTAGTTATCCATACTGTATTATGGGCACCACATAATGCTCCATACAGAATAATGAGCCCCATATATTTTGCTCTATACAGTATTATGTGCTCCATATAGTGCTTCTTACAGAATATTGAGTCCAATATATTGTTCCAAACAGAATAATGGATGCCATATAATGTTCCACACAGTATAATGGACACCATATATTTTTACAGAACATAGAGCCCCATATATTGCTCCATACAGTATAATGAGCCCCATATAATGCTCCATACAGTATATTATGTGCCCAATATATTGAGTCATAGAGAATGGGCCCCATATAATGCTCTATACAGTATATGATAGGCCCCTTATAAAATTCCAGAATATGATGGGCCCCAGATATTGCACAAAACAGAATGGGCTCCATAAGATGCTCCATTCATAATGGGCCCCATATGATGCTCCATATATAATGGGCCCCACATGAAGCTGCAGTATATGATGGACCCAATATGATGCTCTGTAGATGGTGGGGTGTTCAAAGTCTTTGCAATTTTACTTTACAGAACATTTCCCTAATATAGTTCCACAAATTTTAGATGAAGTTGATCACAGATTAGTGAACGTTTAACCATCTTTTCTTCTGAGAGTCTCTGCCACTCTAACATGCTTTTTGTATACATAGTTATTAAAGATGAGTGAACACTAAAATGCTTGGGTAGTTGCTGCTCGAACTGAGCAATTCCTCACAATGAGTACAATGGGAGTCAATAGGAAAGCCAACCTGGTGAGAGCAATGGTGTTACACTTTTACTCTACTTTAAGGAGTGAAAAAAACCTTCCAAACAAACGAGAAATTACGTTTTAGAGGAAAAAACAAATGTTAAGAACCATTTTTTCCTGTATAAGGCTGGTTTCACATTAGCGCTTTTTAAGCGCACGCACGGCCGGGGTTAGCTCCGCCCCCGAGCCGGCTCTCTGCCCGGCGTGCCCGCCCCTTGCTTGTAGCGCCGCCTCCTAGCGGACAGCCTAAGAGACTTGTTTAGAAGGCAACATTTTAAAAGGATTTAAAAAAAATATAATTAAAGTAAACCAAGACTGATTTTTTTAAATAAAAAAAAAATTTCAGTGTAATTTATGAAGGAAGCAAGAACTGCAAAAAATAAGGGATTCAGATTTACCCTGTATTAGACATAAAAGAGAGCCTTATACACATTCTGTTCAAATTGTGCTGGAGGCATCTGCGCCAGTGTTTTGGACAGGGGATTGGGAAGCATATAGTATAGGGAAAGTGGCAGTGATGTCACCCAATGGCATCAATCATGGACCCAGATGTTCGGCCCACTGAGTCGGTTGCTTAAATGACATGTGCCTGATCATGCAGGTAGTGGTTAGGTCCTTAGTGGTCACACCCTGCTGATCTTGGCATGACACTGGTTGCAAATGGCCATTTTTGTTTGCTTCAGAACTCCCTCTAAAAAAGTCCCTTTAAAAAAGTTCCATACTTGGGAGTACCTAACTTTTTGACATAGAAATTCAGGAGTGTCAATGCTCTGCGGAAAAGTTGCCCACCTTCTCTCTCTGCTCACCCCACTGCCTCTTACTGTCTGTTTCAGTGCTGCCAATTCGTTCCCCTCAGCATTCCTGGCCTCGCTCTACATGCCATCTTCCCAAGTAGGGTCAATGACTTTTTCTACCACAACCTCATCTACCACCGCCGCACCTTGGTCTTCCTTACTTCGTGACTAGAGTTGAGCGATACCAGCCGATACTTGAAAATATCGGATCGGAATGGATCGGCCGATCTTAAAAAAAAGTATCGGTATCGCCGATTCCGATACCGGGAACCAATGCAAGTCAATGGGGCCAAAATATCGGAATTAAAAAAAACCCTTTCTTTCCTTGTAGGTTAATTCTACATGAAGAAAAACAACTAAGAATAATGTAGAATGTATTGTGGGAGGTGGAGGAGACATTAAAGCCATAGAGGTTTAGCCCAATCAAATGGAATAGCAGGAATTAAACTTTTTTTTTTAAAGATGTTAGGAGTTACAAAGATATTGACTATGTTAGCCTCATTTATATTTTGCCAGACATGTATGTCTTCTTCTTCTACTTCCTTTTTTTACATTCTTCTTCTTCTTCTTCTACTTCCTTTTTTTACATTCTTCTTCTTCTTCTACTACTTCCTTTTTTTACATTCTTCTTCTTATTCCTTTTTTTACATTCTTCTTCTTCTTCTTCTACTTCCTTTTTTTACATTCTTCTTCTTCTTCTTCTTCTTCTTCTTCTTCTTCTTCTTCCTTTTCTTACATTCTTCATATTCTTCTTATTCAACAATTATTATTCTACATATTCAGCTTCTTCATCTTCTTCCTATTCTTCTTCATCATATTCTTGTTTGTGTCAGGCATTCCTGTAGTTGTTATCTAGAAAAGTTAGAAGTTTACACCTTCCGTTCTGCCTGTCACAAAAGATTTACAACAGGATTTGTCCGCGTTCAGTTTGGCCTGCAGAAGCAGGCCTTTTCCAGGGGCACCACGAGGAGGAACGGACTCACCCCCATACACTGCTTAGTCTTCTTCTGCTTATAAATAAGATAATATCATTTGCTCAGAGTATTAGTCTTATGCTTAATGTTCTTCTGCTTTGTTTTTTTTATGCTTCTTTGTCTTCTCTCTCTTGTTGTTCTGCATCTTGGTGGTTGTCTTCCTGTTCTTTGTCCTCTTGAACCAGCTGACGGTACTGGCACCCGGAGGGGCAGCAGAAGGAACAAGAGCCAATGGCACTACCGAGGACCAGCTGACGGTGCTGGAACCCGGTTACTAAGCAGGAGGTACCTGTGCTACAAAGCACTACCAAGGACCAGCAGACGTTGCCGGAACTCGGATACCGAGATGGAGGCACCTAGGCCAAAGGCTCTGACGAGAACCAGCTGACGGTGCTGGAACCCGGAGGGGTAGCATAAGCTGCAAGAGCAAATGGAAATAGCGAGGACCAGCTGACAGTGCTGGCACCCGGAGGGGCAGCAGAAGGAATAAGAGCCAATGGCACAACCGAGGACCAGCTGACGGTGCTGGAACCCGGTTACTAAGCAGGAGGTACCTGTGCTACAAAGCACTACCAAGGACCAGCAGACGTTGCCGGAACTCGGATACCGAGATGGAGGCACCTAGGCCAAAGGCTCTGACGAGAACCAGCTGACGGTGCTGGAACCCGGAGGGGTAGCATAAGCTGCAAGAGCAAATGGAAATAGCGAGGACCAGCTGACAGTGCTGGCACCCGGAGGGGCAGCAGAAGGAATAAGAGCCAATGGCACAACCGAGGACCAGCTGACGGTGCTGGAACCCGGTTACTAAGCAGGAGGTACCTGTGCTACAAAGCACTACCAAGGACCAGCAGACGTTGCTGGAACTCGGATACTGAGATGGAGGCACCTAGGCCAAAGGCTCTGATGAGAACCAGCTGACGGTGCTGGAACCCGGAGGGGTATCAGAAGTTACCCCTGAAAAGCAAAGTTGGCATGCCGCAAGCTGGCCGCAGTTACCGAATCACACAGTCCTACAGGGGGTGCTTGTCCTACTGGCACTATGGAACAAACCTTTCTTACCAGAACCCGCAGTCCACATAGGAAGCACCTAAACTGCTGGCACCCTAGCCTCGGCTAACCCAACCGCAACACGACATGGCAACTTGGGGTGGCAAACTGACATTGACACTTCCCGGAAACAGCAGGCAGGGCTGGAACCAAGCTGGGCAGGAGGGAGTACCCGTGCCAAAGTCAGTTATGAGCAGCAACTGGCGATGTTGGAGCCCAGGACAAGCACTTAGCAGGCTGAGGCCTGATGTGCTGTCAATTGGGAGGCAGCAGGACAGATTGCCATCAAAACAGCAGGGGAACAGCTGACGTTACTGAACCCCACAAACACAGGAGCTAGTGTTTTACTCTGTGAAGACGGCACTTCCGAGCAACAACTGGCTGTGTTGAAGCCCAGGGACAAGCACGGAGCAGGCTTAGGCTGCATTGAAGAAATTTTAAGATCGGTTGTAGACTACTAATTTGAACCAAGCTCCACTTAGGCCTGTGGATTCACTGATTTTCGTATTTCCCCTGTCCTCCAACCCCGCCAGTTACAGCTCCGAAGTGGCGTCTGCACAATCCACACTTGTTCCTGTGTTACAGGTGTTCAGTCCGGTCAGTTAATCCCCTGATGTGTGTCCGGCAATGTCGCCTGCTCTGTCCACATTCCGATAATGGGAATGTGGACAGAGCAGGTGACATTGCCGGACACACATCAGGGGATTAACTGATCGGACTGAACACCTGTAACACAGGAACAAGTGTGGATTGTGCAGACGCCACTTCGGAGCTGTAACTGGCAGGGTTGGAGGACAGGGGAAATACGAGAGACAGTGGAGCCACAGGCCTAATTGGAGCACGGTTAAAAATCAGTAGTGGTACGACTGTGTAGGCAGCAGGAGACTTTGCCATCCACACAGCAGGGGATCAGCTGACATTACTGAACCCCACTGAGACACGGGAGCAAGTATCTCTTTCCGTGTGGACGGCACTTCCGAACTACAACTGGCTGTGTTGAAGCCCAGGAAATAGGAGGGTGTAGGCAGAGGCCTACTGAATTTTGAATGAGGTGACAGCAGGAGAGACTGCCATCCACACAGCAGGGGATCAGCTGACGTTACTGAACCCCACTGAGACACGGGAGCAAGTATCTCTTTCCGTGTGGACGGCACTTCCGAACTACAACTGGCTGTGTTGAAGCCCAGGAAATAGGAGGGTGTAGGCAGAGGCCTACTGTATTTTGAATGAGTTTACAGCAGGAGAGACTGCCATCCACACAGCAGGGGATCAGCTGACGTTACTGAACCCCACTGAGACACGGGAGCAAGTGTCTCTTTCCGTGTGGACGGCACTTCCGAACTACAACTGGCTGTGTTGAAGCCCAGGAAATAGGAGGGTGTAGGCAGAGGCCTACTGTATTTTGAATGAGTTTACAGCAGGAGAGACTGCCATCCACACAGCAGGGGATCAGCTGACGTTACTGAACCCCACTGAGACACGGGAGCAAGTGTCTCTTTCCGTGTGGACGGCACTTCCGAACTACAACTGGCTGTGTTGAAGCCCAGGAAATAGGAGGGTGTAGGCAGAGGCCTACTGTATTTTGAATGAGTTTACAGCAGGAGAGACTGCCATCCACACAGCAGGGGATCAGCTGACGTTACTGAACCCCACTGAGACACGGGAGCAAGTATCTCTTTCCGTGTGGACGGCACTTCCGAACTACAACTGGCTGTGTTGAAGCCCAGGAAATAGGAGGGTGTAGGCAGAGGCCTACTGAATTTTGAATGAGGTGACAGCAGGAGAGACTGCCATCCACACAGCAGGGGATCAGCTGACGTTACTGAACCCCACTGAGACACGGGAGCAAGTATCTCTTTCCGTGTGGACGGCACTTCCGAACTACAACTGGCTGTGTTGAAGCCCAGGAAATAGGAGGGTGTAGGCAGAGGCCTACTGTATTTTGAATGAGTTTACAGCAGGAGAGACTGCCATCCACACAGCAGGGGATCAGCTGACGTTACTGAACCCCACTGAGACACGGGAGCAAGTGTCTCTTTCCGTGTGGACGGCACTTCCGAACTACAACTGGCTGTGTTGAAGCCCAGGAAATAGGAGGGTGTAGGCAGAGGCCTACTGTATTTTGAATGAGTTTACAGCAGGAGAGACTGCCATCCACACAGCAGGGGATCAGCTGACGTTACTGAACCCCACTGAGACACGGGAGCAAGTATCTCTTTCCGTGTGGACGGCACTTCCGAACTACAACTGGCTGTGTTGAAGCCCAGGAAATAGGAGGGTGTAGGCAGAGGCCTACTGTATTTTGAATGAGTTTACAGCAGGAGAGACTGCCATCCACACAGCAGGGGATCAGCTGACGTTACTGAACCCCACTGAGACACGGGAGCAAGTATCTCTTTCCGTGTGGACGGCACTTCCGAACTACAACTGGCTGTGTTGAAGCCCAGGAAATAGGAGGGTGTAGGCAGAGGCCTACTGTATTTTGAATGAGTTTACAGCAGGAGAGACTGCCATCCACACAGCAGGGGATCAGCTGACGTTACTGAACCCCACTGAGACACGGGAGCAAGTATCTCTTTCCGTGTGGACGGCACTTCCGAACTACAACTGGCTGTGTTGAAGCCCAGGAAATAGGAGGGTGTAGGCAGAGGCCTACTGTATTTTGAATGAGTTTACAGCAGGAGAGACTGCCATCCACACAGCAGGGGATCAGCTGACGTTACTGAACCCCACTGAGACACGGGAGCAAGTGTCTCTTTCCGTGTGGACGGCACTTCCGAACTACAACTGGCTGTGTTGAAGCCCAGGAAATAGGAGGGTGTAGGCAGAGGCCTACTGTATTTTGAATGAGTTTACAGCAGGAGAGACTGCCATCCACACAGCAGGGGATCAGCTGACGTTACTGAACCCCACTGAGACACGGGAGCAAGTGTCTCTTTCCGTGTGGACGGCACTTCCGAACTACAACTGGCTGTGTTGAAGCCCAGGAAATAGGAGGGTGTAGGCAGAGGCCTACTGTATTTTGAATGAGTTTACAGCAGGAGAGACTGCCATCCACACAGCAGGGGATCAGCTGACGTTACTGAACCCCACTGAGACACGGGAGCAAGTATCTCTTTCCGTGTGGACGGCACTTCCGAACTACAACTGGCTGTGTTGAAGCCCAGGAAATAGGAGGGTGTAGGCAGAGGCCTACTGTCTTTGTAATGCGGAGACAGCAGGAGAGACTGCCATCTCCACAGCAGGGGAACAGCTGGCAGTGCTGAACCCCACTAACACTTGAACGAATGTGTTTGGCTCTGTGGAGACGACACTTCTGAACACCAACTGACGCTGTTGGAGCCCAGGATTAGGCGAGAAGCAGGCTGGGGCCTACTGGATTTTGGCAGGTGAATGCAGCAGGAGACTTGCCATCTCCACAGCAGGGGAACAGCTGGCAGTGCTGAACCCCACTAACACTTGAACGAATGTGTTTGGTTCTGTGGAGACGACACTTCTGAACACCAACTGACGCTGTTGGAGCCCAGGATTAGGCGAGGAGCAGGCTGGGGCCTACTGGATTTTGGCAGGTGAATGCAGCAGGAGACTTGCCATCTCCACAGCAGGGGAACAGCTGGCAGTGCTGAACCCCACTAACACTTGAACGAATGTGTTTGGCTCTGTGGAGACGACACTTCTGAACACCAACTGACGCTGTTGGAGCCCAGGATTAGGCGAGGAGCAGGCTGGGGCCTACTGGATTTTGGCAGGTGAAGGCAGCAGGAGACTTGCCATCTCCACAGCAGGGGAACAGCTGGCAGTGCTGAACCCCACTAACACTTGAACGAATGTGTTTGGCTCTGTGGAGACGACACTTCTGAACACCAACTGACGCTGTTGGAGCCCAGGATTAGGCGAGGAGCAGGCTGGGGCCTACTGGATTTTGGCAGGTGAAGGCAGCAGGAGACTTGCCATCTCCACAGCAGGGGAACAGCTGGCAGTGCTGAACCCCACTAACACTTGAACGAATGTGTTTGGTTCTGTGGAGACGACACTTCTGAACACCAACTGACGCTGTTGGAGCCCAGGATTAGGCGAGGAGCAGGCTGGGGCCTACTGGATTTTGGCAGGTGAATGCAGCAGGAGACTTGCCATCTCCACAGCAGGGGAACAGCTGGCAGTGCTGAACCCCACTAACACTTGAACGAATGTGTTTGGCTCTGTGGAGACGACACTTCTGAACACCAACTGACGCTGTTGGAGCCCAGGATTAGGCGAGGAGCAGGCTGGGGCCTACTGGATTTTGGCAGGTGAAGGCAGCAGGAGACTTGCCATCTCCACAGCAGGGGAACAGCTGGCAGTGCTGAACCCCACTAACACTTGAACGAATGTGTTTGGCTCTGTGGAGACGACACTTCTGAACACCAACTGACGCTGTTGGAGCCCAGGATTAGGCGAGGAGCAGGCTGGGGCCTACTGGATTTTGGCAGGTGAAGGCAGCAGGAGACTTGCCATCTCCACAGCAGGGGAACAGCTGGCAGTGCTGAACCCCACTAACACTTGAACGAATGTGTTTGGTTCTGTGGAGACGACACTTCTGAACACCAACTGACGCTGTTGGAGCCCAGGATTAGGCGAGGAGCAGGCTGGGGCCTACTGGATTTTGGCAGGTGAATGCAGCAGGAGACTTGCCATCTCCACAGCAGGGGAACAGCTGGCAGTGCTGAACCCCACTAACACTTGAACGAATGTGTTTGGCTCTGTGGAGACGACACTTCTGAACACCAACTGACGCTGTTGGAGCCCAGGATTAGGCGAGGAGCAGGCTGGGGCCTACTGGATTTTGGCAGGTGAATGCAGCAGGAGACTTGCCATCTCCACAGCAGGGGAACAGCTGGCAGTGCTGAACCCCACTAACACTTGAACGAATGTGTTTGGTTCTGTGGAGACGACACTTCTGAACACCAACTGACGCTGTTGGAGCCCAGGATTAGGCGAGGAGCAGGCTGGGGCCTACTGGATTTTGGCAGGTGAAGGCAGCAGGAGACTTGCCATCTCCACAGCAGGGGAACAGCTGGCAGTGCTGAACCCCACTAACACTTGAACGAATGTGTTTGGCTCTGTGGAGACGACACTTCTGAACACCAACTGACGCTGTTGGAGCCCAGGATTAGGCGAGGAGCAGGCTGGGGCCTACTGGATTTTGGCAGGTGAAGGCAGCAGGAGACTTGCCATCTCCACAGCAGGGGAACAGCTGGCAGTGCTGAACCCCACTAACACTTGAACGAATGTGTTTGGTTCTGTGGAGACGACACTTCTGAACACCAACTGACGCTGTTGGAGCCCAGGATTAGGCGAGGAGCAGGCTGGGGCCTACTGGATTTTGGCAGGTGAATGCAGCAGGAGACTTGCCATCTCCACAGCAGGGGAACAGCTGGCAGTGCTGAACCCCACTAACACTTGAACGAATGTGTTTGGCTCTGTGGAGACGACACTTCTGAACACCAACTGACGCTGTTGGAGCCCAGGATTAGGCGAGGAGCAGGCTGGGGCCTACTGGATTTTGGCAGGTGAAGGCAGCAGGAGACTTGCCATCTCCACAGCAGGGGAACAGCTGGCAGTGCTGAACCCCACTAACACTTGAACGAATGTGTTTGGCTCTGTGGAGACGACACTTCTGAACACCAACTGACGCTGTTGGTGCCCAGGATTACGCATGCCGCATGCAGAGGCCAGTGGGCAGCGGTTTTTATGGAGGTTGTGGACTACTACTGATTCTAACCATGCTCCACTTAGGCCTCTGGCTCCACTGTCTCTACTATTTACCCTGGCCTCCAACCCCGCCAGCTACATCTCTGAAGTGGCGTCAGCACAATCTACACTTGTTCCTGTGTTACTGGTGCTCAGTCCCATCAGTTGATCCCCTGATGTTTGTCCGGCAAGTTCGCCAGCTCTGTCCTCATTCCCACTACTGGTTATGGGAATGTGGACAGAGCAGGAGACCTTGCCGGACACACATCAGGGGATAAACTGATGGGACTGAGCCACAGGAACACAGGAACAAGTGTAGATTGTGCTGACGCCACTTCAGAGATGTAGATGGCGGGGTTGGAGGTCAGGGGAAATAGTAGAGACAGTGGAGCCAGAGACCTAAGTTGGGCACGGTTAAAAATCAGTAGTGGTTTGAATGTTGATGGAGCTGGTGACTCTGCCGTCCACACAGCAGAGGATCAGCTGGCATTACTGAACCCCAGTAACACAGGAGCTAGTGTGTTTCTCTGTGCAGACGACACATCTGAGCGACAACTGGCTGTGTTGAAGCACAGGGATTATAGTTCAGGTGGTAGAAAAATGAACACACCAGCAGACCTGGATACAGTTGCCAACCACTAATTTAGTCTGTAAGAGGAATGGCAAAGTCTTTGGAGATCCAGGCCTTGTTCATTTTCAGAAAAGTCAGCCGGTCAACATTATCGGAAGATAGTCGCGTGCGACGGTCTGTTAGTACACCACCTGCGGCACTAAAGACACGTTCCGATAATACACTGGCAGCAGGGCAAGCCAGCACCTCCAATGCATACTGGCTAAGCTCTGGCCATGTATCCAGCTTAGAGACCCAAAACTTGAAGGGGGAAGAGCCATCTGGGAGTACAGCGACAGGGCAAGACATGTAGTCTGACACCATCTGACGGAAGCGTTGCCTCCTGCTGACTCGAGGCGTCGCTGATGGTGTAGACAATTGTGGTGGACACACAAAACTTTGCCACATTTGGGCCATAGTGGTCTTGCCTTGTGCTGCGGCACTGCCTCTGCTCCCTCTTTGTGCAGAGTTTCCTCCACTGCCTCGACGCACAGAGCTGCTTTGTAAAGCACTTGCAACAATGCTGTCGGGTGGAATGGAAAACATTATGGACTGCACCAGTGACTCTTCGTACTCCCGCATTTTACGCTCCCGGTTCAACGTTGGTATGAGCCTTTGTACGCTGTCCCGGTAGCGAGGATCTAGGAGGGTGTACACCCAATAATCAGCCGAGACGAGAATGTGGGCGATGCGGCGGTCGTTTCTCAGGCACTGCAGCATGAAATCAACCATGTGCTGCAGACTCCCAACTGCCAAAGAACCGCTGTCCCCTGTTTGAGGCGTGACCTCGACCTGCTCTGCATCACCCCACCCTCGCTGTACATACTGAGTAGAGGTTTGTGTACCTCCCTCCTCTGGAGAGATGTCTTCCTCCTCCATCGACTCCTCCTCATCCTCCTCACAAAGTGTCCCCTGCCTAGGCCTTTGTGAGGAAACACGTAGCGCAGACTGTCCAGAAGCAGATGGCATTTGGGACTCCTCATCCTCCACCTCTTCTGAAACCTCATCCCTTAGTGCTTGCAGTGTTTGTTGAAGCAGGCAGATAAGGGGGACAGTCATGCTGACTAGTGCATCATCTGCACTCGCCATCCGCGTGGATTCATCGAAGGCACGCAAAACGAGGCAGATGTCCTTCATAGAGGCCCACTCAATGGTGCTGAAGTGTGAACGGCGCACAGTGCGACTTGTTTGCGCCTGATGCAGCTGGTACTCCATGACTGCTGCCTGCTGCTCACACAACCGCTCCAACATATGTAACGTTGAATTCCACCGGGTGGGTAGGTCACATATGATGCGATGTTCTGGAAGGCCAAATCGTCGCTGCAGAGCAGCGAGGCGCGATCTTGCCGTGCTGGAACGTCGCAAGTGAGCGCACTCTATGCGGACCTTGTGCAACAGTGCATCAAGATCCGGATAGTCCCTCAGAAAGCTCTGCACGACCAAGTTAAGAACATGTGCCAGACATGGGATGTGTGTGAGGTTGCCTAGGCCAAGAGCTGCCACCAGATTTCGGCCATTGTCACACACTACCAAGCCCGGCTGGAGATTCGCTGGCCCAAACCACACATCGCTCTCCAGCTTGATAGCATTCCAGAGCTCCTGCGCTGTGTGGCTTCGATTCCCCAAAGAAATTAATTTGAGTACAGCCTGTTGACGTTTGGCCACGGCTGTGCTCATATCGGTCGTAACAGGCTCCTGCTCTGCTGTTTCTGAGGAACTTGAGTAGGAGGAGGAGTCTATGTGTACAGACTGGAGTCCTGCAATCTGTGGCGTTGGAAGAACACGTACAGCGCCACTCTCCAGATCCGTACCCGGCTCCACAACATTGACCCAGTGGGCAGTGAGGGAAAGGTATCGTCCCTGTCCATGGTTACTGGTCCACGCATCGGTGGTCAGGTGGACCTTGCTACTAACGGCGTTTAGTAGCGCATGTTTTATTTTGCCCTCAACATGTTTCTGCAGGGCAGGGACGGCTCGCCTGCTGAAATAAAAGCGGCTGGGCACGTTGTATTGGGGGACTGCCAATGCCATTAAGTCCCGGAAGGTGTCAGTGTCCACCAGCCTGAATGACAGCATTTCAACTGCCAGAAGTTTGGCAATGCCAGCATTCAGAGACTGTGCTCGGGGATGGTTTGCCGAGTAAGGGCGCCTTTTATCCCATGCCTGTGCTACCGATGGCTGTGATGGATGGGAACGTGCTGTTATGGGTGGAATCTGACAGGGTCTCCGGACAACAGTGGCAGAGGTTCTTCCTTGGCGATCCTGTGAGGAAGCCGAACCAGCAGTGTGTGAGCTGGAGGAAGAGGGCCCAACACGAACTGAAGAGGTGGTAGGTGGTGCTGTACGTTGGCCTACGTCTTGAGGGTGTCTCTGCAACTCCAACTCGTGCTTGGTGCGCACATGTTTCCACATATTTGTGGTATTGAGGTTGCTGACATTTCTCCCTCTTTTGACTCTCTGATGACACAGCTTGCATTTGACAAAGCAAATGTCATCTGCAACTGTGTCAAAAAAGGACCACGCACTGCAACTCTTGTGAGCGCCCGGTTTGCCTTTGGAAGGAGGAATGCTCCTAACGGGTGCCGAAGTGGAGGGTACAGGCAACCAAGTCTTCCCCCTCCCTCTGCCTCCTGTTTTGGCCGGTAGGGGAATCTCTTCCTCCGAGCTGCTCCCACCACCTTCCTGTTGCTCACGCCATGATGGGTCAAGGACCTCATCATCTTCCCTCCCCTCTTCAAACAGCTGCTTCTCCGGGGTTGTCTCGCCAGCACCGTACGCACCAGAAAGTGGCAACTGAGTCTCGTCATCATCTGATGCGTACTGAGGTGTGCTGACCATAGGCACTGGCCCACTCGCCTCTTCAGATTCAGAGGGACAAAGAAGTTGCGCATCACTGCATACTCCCTCTTCTTCACATTCAGGAATGCTGCTTGGCTGGCCCCCTCTTTCCAAGCCAACAGATTCCGAGAACAGAAGTAGAGATTGTGATGGCTCCTGTCCATGTCTCTCTGACTGCCTGGGCACTTTGGCAGGTGGTGAAGAGACAGATGGTTGCTCTTCGGTGCTCTGACCCTGAGAGGATGCGGAAGTAATTGAAGTCGATGCGTTAGCTGCCATCCATCCGACAACGGCTTCAATTTGTTCCTCCCGCAGCAGTGGGGTACGTTGAGGTCCTACAAAGCTGCGCATAAAGGACTGTTGCCTGCTAAAACTGGGGGATGCTGATCCACTGGTGCCCGCAGCAGGCCCAGAATCCCCACGTCCTCTACCTGTAGAATCCCCACGTCCTCTCCCTGCAGAATCCCCACGTCCTCTCCCTGCTGAAACTCCACGCCCACGCCCACGCCCCCGCGCCTTACTCCCTGCCTTCTTCATCTTGCAAGACTGCTTAAGATAGGCAAAAAAGGACAAAGGGGGGCCTTAGTGTGCTTATTCCTGAACAGCTGGTTACAGGTACAAGAAACACTAATTTTATGAAGTGTGTGTGTGTGGACTAGACTTTAATAGGAGCTGATGTGGCCTACACAAGTTCAAAATGTAGTGTTTGGTGAACTTTTTATGTGGTTTCTTTGTTTGAAACAAACTCAAAGTATGAGAACAAAGAATTGAAACTGATAGTATCACCAACTTTTTGGAGCTATTACAATGCAGGCAGGTAACCTACAATGCAAAAGATGAGGCTCCAAAAAAATTGGGTAATACTAATCTGGCTGCGCCGGCAGGGCACAAGCCAGAAAAAAAGGCTCCTCTATCTACTCCTATATAGTGTTTGCAACCAACCAATGTTGATGGATACGGATGGATGCACACTAATAGGAGAAGAAAAAATGAGCTGCACTCAGAGACAAATATGTGTGAGGCAGTGACGCACGTTGAGCGTCCTACAACCAGACGTAGCTGCAGGACACTCTACTCAGCGTGAGCTGCACTCACACACAGTCAGAGACCTCTCAGACAGCCGTCAACAGTGCAGCTAAGTGGGCACTGGCACTGACAGGCTGCAGAAAGGCTCCGCTGTGTACTCCTATATAGTGTTTGCAACCACCGTAGATGGAGACGGATGGATGCACACTAATAGAAGAAAAAATGAGCTGCACTCAAATAAAAATATGTGTGAGGCAGTGACGCACGCTGAGCGTCCTACAGCCAGACGTAGCTGCAGGACACACTACTCAGCGTGAGCTGCACTCACACACAGTCAGAGACCTCTCAGACAGCCGTGAACAGTGCAGCAAAGTGGACACTAGCACTGAAAGGCTGCAGAAAGGCTCCGCTGTCTACTACTAGTGTTTGCAACCAACGTATATGGATACGGATGGAAGCACACTAGATTGAAATTATTTAAAAAATGCAGCTCAAAAAATAAAAGATGTATGAGGCAGCAGTGATCACACTGGGTGGCCTACAGCCTGACGTGGCTGCAGGACCCACTCCACAGCGTGAGCTGCACTCACACAGCCCTTGCAGACAGCTGTGAAAACAGCGCTGCTAGGGAAAAGCAAGCTACAGTGGTGGTTTATGTAGCCTGGATAAAGCACAATATTGTTTTTAGAATCGCTATTTCTAACTGTCCCTCACAGTCTTCTACAGCAGCCTGTCCCTAACTGAATTCACAGCAGAGTGACCAGAAATGGCGGCTGCGGTGGCTTTTATAGTGCATCATGACATCATTTCGGCAGCCAATCACAGCCATGCCAATAGTTAACATGCCTACATGCCTAACAGGATGTGCCCACACTTCGGAGGATTCCCATTGGCTTAATCAAAGCAAGCAGGCTCATAGCATGATGGGAACTTCCTATTCCGATTCCGATCCCGGAATCCGATATGAAAAAAGTATCGGAATTAAGTATCGGAATTCCGATACCGCTAATATCGGCCGATACCCGATACTTGCGGTATCGGAATGCTCAACACTATTCGTGACTTAACAACATCAAGACTTAGTGGCAATTGCGTCTCATAATCATCATCATCCTTATCTCAAATTTGTCGCTCCCCACCATCATATTCATGTGTCCATGGCTGCTCTTAGGTTTGTGCATCACTAAACAGCATGTCTTCCTGTCCCTCTTGGAGCATGCAGGTAGAGAGGCCAAAAAGGAGAAATGATGGTGTAAAGAGCTCCTCAGAGTTTCCTAGTGCAGGATCACTAGTCTCCTGGGACTCAATATGGTGAGAGGACATAAACACAAACTCTATAATAGGGATTTATTGGAATTTAGAGAAAACAAGGCATACTCGGTTTCCTTGGGCCACTACTCTATGTTCCTAGAAACAGATATTTCTGCATCTGAAGCTGAGTTTTCAGATACAGATACAAGGTCTAGACATCAGAGGGGGAGAGGCAAAGTAAGAGGTGACTGAGGTGGTGGCAGAGGAAACAACAAGAGGTCACCACAAAGGGATTTTTTAAACCTCAGCTATCCACTCAGGAGCCAACAAAATCCCCACAGCGCTCCATAGAGCCTCAAGTTCTTAATCTCTCATCACGACCACTAACAAATGGTGAAATGTGTGTTTTAAGTAAAGGACTCTCATTTGTCCCCACAACAGACAATGACTGCTTTGAAACAATAAAGGACCTCCACTTATTTGCCCACAAACTAAAGGCCCTGTTACACACAACGATGTCCCAGCGATCCCACCAACGATCCAACGTGGATGGGATCACTGGGACATCATTAGACTGATCGCTGGTGACCTGTCACATAGACAGACTCACCAGCGATCAGGACCAGAGCGCAAGCTGGTATCTAGGGTAAACAGCGAGTTTCTAAGAGCCACACGGCTCTTGGATACCCGCTGTTTACCCTGGAAACCAGCATGCATGCTGGTATCTAAGGTAAACAGCGGGTATCCAAGAGTCGCGCGGCTCTTAGAAACCCACTGTTTACCTTAGATACCAGCATGCAGCGTCGCTGATTGTTCGTCTCCCACAGCCACATGCAGCGATGCGTGCTGGCCAGCGGGAGACCAATGATGAAAAAATGGCCCAGGATGATCCTGCACGATCAGCGATACCCGGCGGGGGGGGGGCGGTCACTGATGTGTGTCACACACAGCGATGTCGCTGGCGAGATCGCTGTGACGTCACAAAATCAGCGATCTCGCTAGCGATCTCGCTGTGTGTGATGGGGCCTTAAGATGGTGGAAACATTTTGTTAAGGAGGATAAGAAGGCGTCAGCTGAGCTAGGGATTCCTGATAGTCTGCTGTACTATTTTTGTTTCACCTGGGCAAACCCGAATCCTAACAACAGAGATGGTCCATTTACTAATTTGAAAAATAAGAGCAAAAAATGCATCCCCAGACAAGTGATCTCAGCTCGATTGATGCTTTTATAAGTCTTGTATCTAATGATCTTATGAATTTGTCAAGTTCCACCAAAGTTAACTATCACAATCTATCAAAATAGGAGCTGGATAGTCTGAAGAATCTTGAAAAGGACTGTAGCATAACAATCAAACCCTCTGATAAAGGTGGGAATGTAGTTGCTATGGATACATCACAGTATAAATCTCTGTGTCTCATTGTTGGAAGATCGATAGCTATGAGATATTGCCAAATAAGCAGAATTATGAGGAACCTCATAAATATAATTAATGTGGGTTTTGATTCTGGGGTACTTGATGCAAATGAGAGATATTTTCTTATCCCTGCCTATCCTGTCATGGCCACTTTTTATTGCCTGCCGAAAGTCCACAAAGGGGTTAACCATTTGAAAGGCAGGCCTATTGTGGCAGGAGTTGACAGTATGACACAAAATTTGGGTCTCTATGCAGATAAGGTCCTTAGACCATCCGTGTTGGCTTTAAATTCATACATGCGTGATACTACTGACATTCTCAGTAGGCTGGATGGCATCTGTCTAGAAACTGATATGATATTGGGGAGTATAGATGTGGAGACACTAAACTCCTCAATCACTCATGAGGTGGGTCTTAAAGCAGTGGACAGCTATTTGCAAATGAGGGGCCGTCAATATCAGAGACACAATGACGTTATAATGAGGGCCCTTGAGTTCTGTCTCACCAATAACATATTTTTGTTTGACAAGAGATACTTCCACCAGCTCAGTGGCACAGCATTGGGGAGTCCCTGTGCCCCCACATATGCGAACTTGATCCTGGGCTGGTGGGAAGAAAAAAATCTTATTTAATGTCAAATGTTCTGGGTGATAAGGTAGCGCTGTGGCTGCACTACATTGACGATGTGTTTGTCATCTGGAGAGACACTGAACTGGACTTTGAAGCATTTGTGAGGGGATTCAATGCTAATGAGATAGGATTATACTTCATCTTTGAAGTCAGCAGGTCAAAGCTGGCATTCCTTGTTATCCTGGTCCAAAGAAGTGAGAATGGCAAAATAATTATGAGGAATTACCGCAAGCTCACAGCAATAAACTCCCTCTTGAGGTGGGAAAGTGGCCATCCTAGATCTCTAAAACGAGGCATTCCGAGGGGACAGTACTTGAGACTCCCCCCGAAATTGTTCAGATGTGACTAATTTGAAACAACAAGCGGATGACTTAAGAGAGAGGTTTCTTGAAAGAGGATACCAGATAATATTTTGACTGAAGCTTACAAAACGTCCCTTGCAAGAAACCGCAGAGAATTGCTTATTCCCACACCTTCTAAAACAGAAGGGAATATGTCACGCTTCATTACAATATATTTGAATGTAGTGGGTAAAATAAAAAAAAAATCTTAGAACACCATTGATCTATTCTTCACATGGACCCGCATGTCAAGGATACAGTTGGCTACTCACCTCAGTTTACTTTTCTTAGGGGTAGATCTCTGAAGGACAGACTAGTCCATAGTCACTTTCAGAGCCCCAAAAATCAGTCTTGGCCAGGTCCACCACCGGCAGGGTGCTTTAGTGGTGGTTAATGCAAAGCATGTGCATCCATTTCACCCGGTAAAATGTTGAAAAGCAATAATACAGGGAAATTCTACTCCATTAGACAGTTCATTAATTGTCATATCATGGGTATTGTGTATAAAGCAACAAACAGGAGAATAGGGGAGCATATGTAAGATATTGCCAACAAAAGGGACACTGCTATAGCTAACCACATCAATAGACATCATCAAGGTGACTGCAAGAAAATTACTTTTAAGAGGATTGATAAGAACACCCCCCTATCAGAGGCAACAATTGGGACCAGATGATCCTTCAGAAAGAAACAAAATGGATCTTCTGGTTACAAACCATACATCCAAAGAGCCTTAATTACCAACTTTCCTATACCTCTTTTCTATGAGACAGGATGAATTAGGGTTAACAGAGAGGGACAGCCGCTGACAAGTGGGGGTGCCACTGTGCAAGATTTAGGGTGCCAACCTCCAAGTGAGGTAGGGTGAAGTTAGGATAGGGTACTCTAGGGCCAAAATAGGGTATAAGGGGTTTTTCCCCTCTTTCACTACTTGTTGTTTTCGGTCTCCAATTTAACTGGGAATGTCAGTATGTTCAACATGTATGGTCCTATTATTTAAGTCCATTCAAGCTTAAGACATCCATTCTCCTTTTTTGTTTTAAAGGAGTGTGTCATATCTGACACAATGCTCATTGTAGAACCCCTAAAGGATATCTCTATAGTCCTTCTGTGATTTGGAACCTGCTTGTAATGAAATGGTTAATTATAAATTCATTACATCAATGTATTAATGAATTACATATTTTGCCCACTACAGATGTGTAACTGGAGCAACTCTGAAATAAGGGGCAGCTGGTTCAACACATCCTTTTAAGTGTGTTTATATAAAAATCCTAACAGGATACAAGTTTCTCAAGCATTGTGCCTATATGCATGCGCACACATAGGCGCCTGCACACTAACTCTATTTCTGTACCGTGCTCCCAGTGTGTCATGTGTTCCACAGAGCGGACACTCTGATGATGTAATGTGGTTCAGAGACCGGGACCTCCATAACCATTGAACCGGAAGTGCCTGTCTTCCGGACGGCAGTTCGCTAAGATGGATGATGCGCGTTTGTCCACACATTATGACAAGCTGCTTCTCAGAATTGCTTACATTGATCACAAGATTATAGTGTCCAAATGGTACTTCCCTGACGAGTCATAACGAAACTCAACGGGAGAAGGGGGTAAAGTGTCCACCGTTGAATATGGATGAAGGGTCTGAATGACTGAGTTCCTTCCACATGGTGAGACCTTTCCATTATATAAGTATGCCTAGTCTTTCTATCATGGTTTGTCCCCTCCTGAGAGAGGGTTTGTAAGGTGTACCCGTGTTAGTAAGTACTAACTAGTGAATTTCAATGCTACTCCTTGGTGACATCTTTTGAGAATTTGCTGTCTAATTTAACCCTTTTATTGTAAGAACAATTGGAACAACAGTATGAGGGAAAGTGCAGGGCATGCCCAGCTTAGGGATAGCTGTGGACTGCCCTTGTAATGGCGGGAGTCATTGGGTGTTAGACTACTGCTAGACCCATAGGGATTGACAGGGCATTCTCGGTCTCCTTCCTGAGGTGGCATTCACAACTAGTGTTGAGCATTCCGATACCGCAAGTATCGGGTATCGGCCGATATTAGCGGTATCGGAATTCTGATACTGACTTCCGATACTTTTGTCATATCGGATACCGGAATCGGAAGTTCTCATCATGCTATGAGCCTTCTTGCTTTGATTAAGCCAATGGGAATCCTCCGAAGTGTGGGCACATCCTGTTAGGCATGCAGGCATGTTAACTATTGGCATGGCTGTGATTGGCTGCCGAAATGATGTCATGATGCACTATAAAAGCCACTGCAGCCGCCATTTCTGGTTCACTCTGCTGTGAATTCAGTTAGGGACAGGCTGCGGTAGAAGACTGTGAGGGACAGTTAAAAATAGTGATTCCACCAAACATCTAGTGCTTTACCCAGGCTACATAAACCACCACTGTAGCCTTCTTTGCCCTAGCAGCAGTGTTCACAGCTGTCTGCAAGGGCTGTGTGAGTGCAGCTCACGCTGTGGAGTGGGTCCTGCAGCCACGTCAGGTTGTAGGCTGCCCAGCGTGCCTCACTGCTGCCTCATACATCTTTTAATTTTTGAGCTGCATTTTTTACATAATTTCAATCTAGTGTGCTTCCATCCGTATCCATATACGTTGGTTGCAAACACTAGTAGTAGACAGCGGAGCCTTTCTGCAGCCTTTCAGTGCTAGTGTCCACTTTGCTGCACTGTTCACGGCTGTCTGAGAGGTCTCTGACTGTGTGTGAGTGCAGCTCACGCTGAGTAGTGTGTCCTGCAGCTACGTCTGGTTGTAGGACGCTCAGCGTGCGTCAGTGCCTCACACATATTTTTATTTGAGTGCAGCTCATTTTTTCTTCTATTAGTGTGCATCCATCCGTCTCCATCTACGGTGGTTGCAAACACTATATAGGAGTACACAGCGGAGCCTTTCTGCAGCCTGTCAGTGCCAGTGCCCACTTAGCTGCACTGTTCACGGCTGTCTGAGAGGTCTCTGACTGTGTGTGAGTGCAGCTCACGCTGAGTAGAGTGTCCTGCAGCTACGTCTGCTTGTAGGATGCTCAACGTGCGTCACTGCCTCACACATATTTGTCTTTGAGTGCAGCTCATTTTTTCTTCTCCTATTAGTGTGCATCCATCCATATCCATCAACATTGGTTGGTTGCAAACACTATATAGGAGTAGATAGAGGAGCCTTTTTTTCTGGCTTGTGCCCTGCCGGCGCAGCCAGATTAGTATTACCCAATTTTTTTGGAGCCTCATCTTTTGCATTGTAGGTTACCTGCCTGCATTGTAATAGCTCCAAAAAGTTGGTGATACTATCAGTTTCAATTCTTTGTTCACATACTTTGAGTTTGTTTCCAACAAAGAAACCACAAAAAAAGTTCACCAAACACTACATTTGGAACTTGTGTAGGCCACATCAGCTCCTATTAAAGTGTAGTCCACACACACACACTTCATAAAATTAGTGTTTCTTGTACCTGTCACCAGCTGTTCAGGAATAAGCACACTAAGGCCCCCCTTTGTACTTTTCTGCCTATCTTAAGCAGTCTGGCAAGATGAAGAAGGCAGGGAGTAAGGCGCGTGGGTGTGGGCGTGGGCGTGGAGTTTCAGCAGGGAGAGGACATGGGGATTCTGCAGGGAGAGGACGTGGGGATTCTGGGCCTGCTGCGGGCACCAGTGGATCAGCATCCCCCAGTTTTAGCAGGCAACTGTCCTTTATGCGCAGCTTTGTAGGACCTCAACGTACCCCACTGCTGCGGGAGGAACAAATTGAAGCCGTTGTCGGATGGATGGCAGCTAACGCATCGACTTCAATTACTTCCACAGCCTCTCAGGACCAGAGCACCGAAGAGCAACCATCTGTCTCTTCACCACCTGCCAAAGTGCCCAGGCAGTCAGAGAGACATGGACAGGAGCCATCACAGTCTCTACTTCTGTTCTCGGAATCTGTTGGCTTGGAAAGAGGGGGCCAGCCAAGCAGCATTCCTGAATGTGAAGAAGAGGGAGTATGCAGTGATGCGCAACTTCTTTGTCCCTCTGAATCTGAAGAGGCGAGTGGGCCAGTGCCTATGGTCAGCACACCTCAGTACGCATCAGATGATGACGAGACTCAGTTGCCACTTTCTGGTGCGTACGGTGCTGGCGAGACAACCCCGGAGAAGCAGCTGTTTGAAGAGGGGAGGGAAGATGATGAGGTCCTTGACCCATCATTGCGTGAGGAACAGGAAGGTGGTGGGAGCAGCTCGGAGGAAGAGATTCCCCTACCGGCCAAAACAGGAGGCAGAGGGAGGGGGAAGACTTGGTTGCCTGTACCCTCCACTTCGGCACCCGTTAGGAGCATTCCTCATTCCAAAGGCAAAACGGGCGCTCCCAAGACTTGCAGTGCGTGGTCCTTTTTTGACACAGTTGCAGATGACATTTGCTTTGTCAAATGCAAGCTGTGTCATCAGAAAGTCAAAAGAGGGAGAAATGTCAGCAACCTCAATACCACAAATATGTGGAAACATGTGCGCACCAAGCACGAGTTGGAGTTGCAGAGACACCCTGAAGACGTAGGCCAACGTACAGCACCACCTACCACCTCTTCAGTTCGTGTTGGGGCCTCTTCCTCCAGCTCACACAATGCTGGTTCGGCTTCCTCACAGGATCGCCAAGGAAGAACCTCTGCCACTGTTGTCCGGAGACCCTGTCAGATTCCACCCATAGCAGCACGTTCCCATCCATCACAGCCATCGGTAGCACAGGCATGGGATAAAAGGCGCCCTTACTCGGCAAACCATCCCCGAGCACAGTCTCTGAATGCTGGCATTGCCAAACTTCTGGCAGTTGAAATGCTGTCATTCAGGCTGGTGGACACTGACACCTTCCGGGACTTAATGGCATTGGCAGTCCCCCAATACAACGTGCCCAGCCGCTTTTATTTCAGCAGGCGAGCCGTCCCTGCCCTGCAGAAACATGTTGAGGGCAAAATAAAACATGCGCTACTAAACGCCGTTAGTAGCAAGGTCCACCTGACCACCGATGCGTGGACCAGTAACCATGGACAGGGACGATACCTTTCCCTCACTGCCCACTGGGTCAATGTTGTGGAGCCGGGTACAGATCTGGAGAGTGGCGCTGTACGTGTTCTTCCAACGCCACGGATTGCAGGACTCCAGTCTGTACACATAGACTCCTCCTCCTACTCAAGTTCCTCAGAAACAGCAGAGCAGGAGCCTGTTATGACCTATATGAGCACAGCTGTGGCCAAACGTCAACAGGCTGTACTCAAATTAATTTCTTTGGGGAATCGAAGCCACACAGCGCAGGAGCTCTGGAATGCTATCAAGCAGGAGAGCGATGTGTGGTTTGGGCCAGCGAATCTCCAGCCGGGCTTGGTAGTGTGTGACAATGGCCGAAATCTGGTGGCAGCTCTTAGCCTAGGCAACCTCACACACATCCCATGTCTGGCACATGTGCTTAACTTGGTCGTGCAGAGCTTTCTGAGGGACTATCCGGATCTTGATGCACTGTTGCACAAGGTCCGCATAGAGTGCGCTCACTTGCGGCGTTCCAGCACGGCAAGATCGCGCCTCGCTGCTCTGCAGCGACGATTTGGCCTTCCGGAACATCGCATCATATGTGACCTACCCACCCGGTGGAATTCAACGTTACATATGTTGGAGCGGTTGTGTGAGCAGCAGGCAGCAGTCATGGAGTACCAGCTGCATCAGGCGCAAACAAGTCGCACTGTGCGCCGTTCACACTTCAGCACCATTGAGTGGGCCTCTATGAAGGACATCTGCCTCGTTTTGCGTGCCTTCGATGAATCCACGCGGATGGCGAGTGCAGATGATGCACTAGTCAGCATGACTGTCCCCCTTATCTGCCTGCTTCAACAAACACTGCAAGCACTAAGGGATGAGGTTTCGGAAGAGGTGGAGGATGAGGAGTCCCAAATGCCATCTGCTTCTGGACAGTCTGCGCTACGTGTTTCCTCACAAAGGCCTAGGCAGGGGACACTTTGTGAGGAGGATGAGGAGTCGATGGAGGAGGAAGACATCTCTCCAGAGGAGGGAGGTACACAAACCTCTACTCAGTATGTACAGCGAGGGTGGGGTGATGCAGAGCAGGCCGAGGTCACGCCTCAAACAGGGGACAGCTGTTCTTTGGCAGTTGGGAGTCTGCAGCACATGGTTGATTTCATGCTGCAGTGCCTGAGAAACGACCGCCGCATCGCCCACATTCTCGTCTCGGCTGATTATTGGGTGTACACCCTCCTAGATCCTCGCTACCGGGACAGCGTACAAAGGCTCATACCAACGTTGAACCGGGAGCGTAAACTGCGGGAGTACGAAGAGTCACTGGTGCAGTCCATAATGTTTTCCATTCCACCCAACAGCATTGTTGCTAGTGCTTTACAAAGCAGCTCTGTGCATCGAGGCAGTGGAGGAAACTCTGCACAAAGAGGGAGCAGAGGCAGCGCCGCAGCACAAGGCAAGACCACTATGGCCCAAATGTGGCAAAGTTTTGTGTGTCCACCACAATTGTCTACACCATCAGCGACGCCTCGTATCAGCAGGAGGCAACGCTTCCGTCAGATGGTGTCAGACTACATGTCTTGCCCTGTCACTGTACTCCCAGATGGCTCTTCCCCCTTCAAGTTTTGGGTCTCTAAGCTGGATACATGGCCATAGCTTAGCCAGTATGCATTGGAGGTGCTGGCTTGCCCTGCTGCCAGTGTATTATCGGAACGCGTCTTTAGTGCCGCAGGTGGTGTACTAACAGACCGTCGCACGCGACTATCTTCCGATAATGTTGACCGGCTGACTTTTCTGAAAATGAACAAGGCCTGGATCTCCAAAGACTTTGCCATTCCTCTTACAGACTAAATTAGTGGTTGGCAACTGTATCCAGGTCTGCTGGTGTGTTCATTTTTCTACCACCTGAACTATAATCCCTGTGCTTCAACACAGCCAGTTGTCGCTCAGATGTGTCGTCTGCACAGAGAAACACACTAGCTCCTGTGTTAGTGGGGTTCAGTAACGCCAGCTGATCCCCTGCTGTGTGGACGGCAAAGTCACCAGCTCCATCAACATTCAAACCACTACTGATTTTTAACCGTGCCCAACTTAGGTCTCTGGCTCCACTGTCTCTACTATTTCCCCTGGCCTCCAATCCCGCCATCTACATCTCTGAAGTGGCGTCAGCACAATCTACACTTGTTCCTGTGTTCCTGTGGCTCAGTCCCATCAGTTTATACCCTGATGTGTGTCCGGCAAGGTCTCCTGCTCTGTCCACATTCCCATAACCAGTAGTGGGAATGAGGACAGAGCTGGCGAACTTGCCGGACAAACATCAGGGGATGAACTGACGGGACTGAGCACCAGTAACACAGGAACAAGTGTAGATTGTGCTGACGCCACTTCAGAGATGTAGCTGGCGGGGTTGGAGGCCAGGGTAAATAGTAGAGACAGTGGAGCCAGAGGCCTAAGTGGAGCATGGTTATAATCAGTAGTAGTCAACAACCTCCATAAAAACCGCTGCCCATTGGCCTCTGCATGCGGCATGCGTAATCCTGGGCTCCAACAGCGTCAGTTGGTGTTCAGAAGTGTCGTCTCCACAGAGCCAAACACATTCGTTCAAGTGTTAGTGGGGTTCAGCACTGCCAGCTGTTCCCCTGCTGTGGAGATGGCAAGTCTCCTGCTGCCTACACCTGCCAAAATCCAGTAGGCCCCAGCCTGCTCCACGCCTGATCCTGGGCTCCAACAGCGTCAGTTGGTGTTCAGAAGTGTCGTCTCCACAGAGCCAAACACATTCGTTCAAGTGTTAGTGGGGTTCAGCACTGCCAGCTGTTCCCCTGCTGTGGAGATGGCAAGTCTCCTGCTGCCTACACCTGCCAAAATCCAGTAGGCCCCAGCCTGCTCCACGCCTGATCCTGTGCTCCAACAGCGTCAGTTGGTGTTCAGAAGTGTCGTCTCCACAGAGCCAAACACATTCGTTCAAGTGTTAGTGGGGTTCAGCACTGCCAGCTATTCCCCTGCTGTGGAGATGGCAAGTCTCCTGCTGCCTACACCTGCCAAAATCCAGTAGGCCCCAGCCTGCTCCACGCCTGATCCTGGGCTCCAACAGCGTCAGTTGGTGTTCAGAAGTGTCGTCTCCACAGAGCCAAACACATTCGTTCAAGTGTTAGTGGGGTTCAGCACTGCCAGCTGTTTCCCTGCTGTGGAGATGGCAAGTCTCCTGCTGCCTTCACCTGCCAAAAGCAACAGGCCCCAGCCTGCTCCTCGCCTAATCCTGGGCTCCAACAGCGTCAGTTGGTGTTCAGAAGTGTCGTCTCCACAGAGCCAAACACATTCGTTCAAGTGTTAGTGGGGTTCAGCACTGCCAGCTGTTCCCCTGCTGTGGTGATGGCAAGTCTCCTGCTGCCTACACCTGCCAAAATCCAGTAGGCCCCAGCCTGCTCCACGCCTGATCCTGGGCTCCAACAGCGTCAGTTGGTGTTCAGAAGTGTCGTCTCCACAGAGCCAAACACATTCGTTCAAGTGTTAGTGGGGTTCAGCACTGCCAGCTGTTCCCCTGCTGTGGAGATGGCAAGTCTCCTGCTGCCTACACCAGCCAAAATCCAGTAGGCCCCAGCCTGCTCCACGCCTGATCCTGGGCTCCAACAGCGTCAGTTGGTGTTCAGAAGTGTCATCTCCACAGAGCCAAACACATTCGTTCAAGTGTTAGTGGGGTTCAGCACTGCCAGCTGTTCCCCTGCTGTGGAGATGGCAAGTCTCCTGCTGCCTACACTTGCCAAAATCCAGTAGGCCCCAGCCTGCTCCACGCCTGATCCTGGGCTCCAACAGCGTCAGTTGGTGTTCAGAAGTGTCGTCTCCACAGAGCCAAACACATTCGTTCAAGTGTTAGTGGGGTTCAGCACTGCCAGCTGTTCCCCTGCTGTGGAGATGGCAAGTCTCCTGCTGCCTTCACCTGCCAAAAGCAACAGGCCCCAGCCTGCTCCTCGCCTAATCCTGGGCTCCAACAGCGTCAGTTGGTGTTCAGAAGTGTCGTCTCCACAGAGCCAAACACATTCGTTCAAGTGTTAGTGGGGTTCAGCACTGCCAGCTGTTCCCCTGCTGTGGAGATGGCAAGTCTCCTGCTGCCTACACCTGCCAAAATCCAGTAGGCCCCAGCCTGCTCCACGCCTGATCCTGGGCTCCAACAGCGTCAGTTGGTGTTCAGAAGTGTCATCTCCACAGAGCCAAACACATTCGTTCAAGTGTTAGTGGGGTTCAGCACTGCCAGCTGTTCCCCTGCTGTGGAGATGGCAAGTCTCCTGCTGCCTACACCAGCCAAAATCCAGTAGGCCCCAGCCTGCTCCACGCCTGATCCTGGGCTCCAACAGCGTCAGTTGGTGTTCAGAAGTGTCATCTCCACAGAGCCAAACACATTCGTTCAAGTGTTAGTGGGGTTCAGCACTGCCAGCTGTTCCCCTGCTGTGGAGATGGCAGTCTCTCCTGCTGTCTCCACATTCCAAAGACAGTAGGCCTCTGCCTACACCCTCCTATTTCCTGGGCTTCAACACAGCCAGTTGTAGCTCGGAAGTGCCGGCCACACGGAAAGAGACACTTGCTGCCGTGTCTCAGTGGGGTTCAGTAACACCAGCTGTTCCCCTGCTGTGTGGATGGCAGTCTCTCCTGCTGTCTCCGCATTCCAAAGACAGTAGGCCTCTGCCTACACCCTCCTATTTCCTGGGCTTCAACACAGCCAGTTGTAGCTCGGAAGTGCCGTCCACACGGAAAGAGACACTTGCTGCCGTGTCTCAGTGGGGTTCAGTAACGCCAGCTGTTCCCCTGCTGTGTGGATGGCAGTCTCTCCTGCTGTCTCCGCATTCCAAAGACAGTAGGCCTCTGCCTACACCCTCCTATTTCCTGGGCTTCAACACAGCCAGTTGTAGCTCGGAAGTGCCGTCCACACGGAAAGAGACACTTGCTGCCGTGTCTCAGTGGGGTTCAGTAACGTCAGCTGTTCCCCTGCTGTGTGGATGGCAGTCTCTCCTGCTGTCTCCGCATTCCAAAGACAGTAGGCCTCTGCCTACACCCTCCTATTTCCTGGGCTTCAACACAGCCAGTTGTAACTCGGAAGTGCCGTCCACACGGAAAGAGACACTTGCTCCCGTGTCTCAGTGGGGTTCAGTAACGCTAGCTGATCCCCTGCTGTGTGGATGGCAGTCTCTCCTGCTGTCTCCACATTCCAAAGACAGTAGGCCTCTGCCTACACCCTCCTATTTCCTGGGCTTCAACACAGCCAGTTGTAGCTCGGAAGTGCCGTCCACACGGAAAGAGACACTTGCTCCCGTGTCTCAGTGGGGTTCAGTAACGCTAGCTGATCCCCTGCTGTGTGGATGGCAAAGTCTCCTGCTGCCTACACAGTCCTACTACTACTGATTTTTAACCGTGCTCCAATTAGGCCTGTGGCTCCACTGTCTCTCGTATTTCCCCTGTCCTCCAACCCCGCCAGTTAAAGCTCCGAAGTGGCGTCTGCACAATCCACACTTGTTCCTGTGTTACAGGTGTTCAGTCCGGTCAGTTAATCCCCTGATGTGTGTCCGGCAATGTCGCCTGCTCTGTCCACATTCCCATAACTAGTTGCAACAACACAGCCAGTTGTTGCTCGGAAGTGCCATCTTCACAGAGTAAAACACTAGCTCCTGTGTTTGTGGGGTTCAGTAACGTCAGCTGTTCCCCTGCTGTTTTGATGGCAATCTGTCCTGCTGCCTCCCAATTGACAGCACATCAGGCCTCAGCCTGCTAAGTGCTTGTCCCTGGGCTCCAACATCGCCAGTTGCTGCTCATAACTGACTTTGGCACGGGTACTCCTTCCTGCCCAGCTTGGTTCCAGCCCTGCCTGCTGTTTCCGGGAAGTGTCAATGTCAGTTTGCCACCCCAAGTTGCCATGTCGTGTTGCGGTTGGGTTAGCCGAGGCTAGGGTGCCAGCAGTTTAGGTGCTTCCTATGTGGACTGTGGGTTCTGGTAAGAAAGGCTTGTTCCGTAGTGCCAGTAGGACAAGCACCCCCTGTAGGACTGTGTGATTCGGTAACTGCGGCCAGCTTGTGGCATGCCAACTTTGCTTTTCAGGGGTAACTTCAGCTGCCCCTCCGGGTTCCAGCACCGTCAGCTGGTTCTCGGCAGAGCCTTTTGCCTAGGTGCCTCCATCTCGGTATCCAAGTTCCGGCAACGTCTGCTGGTCCTTGGTAGTGCTTTGTAGCACAGGTACCTCCTGCTTAGTAACCGTGTTCCAGCACCGTCAGCTGGTCCTCGGTTGTGCCATTGGCTCTTATTCCTTCTGCTGCCCCTCCGGGTGCCAGCACTGTCAGCTGGTCCTCGCTATTTCCATTTGCTCTTGCAGCTTATGCTACCCATCCGGGTTCCAGCACCGTCAGCTGGTTCTCAGCAAAGTCTTTGGCCTAGGTGCCTCCATCTCGGTATCCGAGTTCCGGCAATGTCTGCTGGTCCTTGGTAGTGCTTTGTAGCACAGGTACCTCCTGCTTAGTAACCGGGTTCCAGCACCGTCAGCTGGTCCTCGGTAGTGCCATTGGCTCTTGTTCCTTCTGCTGCCCCTCCGGGTGCCAGTACCGTCAGCTGGTTCAAGAGGACAAAGAACAGGAAGACAACCACCAAGATGCAGAACAACAAGAGAGAGAAGACAAAGAAGCATAAAAAAACAAAGCAGAAGAACATTAAGCATAAGACTAATACTCTGAGCAAATGATATTATCTTATTTATAAGCAGAAGAAGACTAAGCAGTGTATGGGGGTGAGTCCGTTCCTCCTCGTGGTGCCCCTGGAAAAGGCCTGCTGCTGCAGGCCAAACTGAACGCGGACAAATCCTGTTGTAAATCTTTTGTGACAGGCAGAATGGAAGGTGTAAACTTCTAACTTTTCTAGATAACAACTACAGGAATGCCTGACACAAATAAGAATATGATGAAGAAGAATAGGAAGAAGATGAAGAAGTTGAATATGTAGAATAATAATTGTTGAATAAGAAGAATATGAAGAATGTAAGAAAAGGAAGAAGAAGAAGAATGTAAAAAAAGGAAGTAGAAGAATTTAAAAAAAGGAAGAAGAAGAAGAATGTAAAAAAAGGAATAAGAAGAAGAATGTAAAAAAGGAAGTAGAAGAATGTAAAAAAAGGAAGAAGAAGAAGAAGAAGAGTGTAAAAAAAGGAATAAGAAGAAGAAGAAGAAGGTAAAAAAAGGAAGAAGAATAAGAAAGAAGAAGAAAGAAGAAAGAAGAAGAAGACATACATGTCTGGCAAAATATATATGAGGCTAACATAGTCAATATCTTTGTAACTCCTAACGTCTTTAAAAAAAAAGTTTAATTCCTGCTATTCCATTTGATTGGGCTAAACCTCTATGGCTTTAATGTCTCCTCCACCTCCCACAATACATTCTACATTATTCTTAGTTGTTTTTCTTCATGTAGAATTAACCTACAAGGAAAGAAAGGGTTTTTTTTAATTCCGATATTTTGGCCCCATTGACTTGCATTGGTTCCCGGTATCGGAATCGGCAATACCGATACTTTTTTTTAAGATCGGCCGATCCATTCCGATCCGATATTTTCAAGTATCGGCTGGTATCGCTCAACTCTATTCACAACCCAGGATCATCTCCTTCCTTCTCTATGGCTAAATGAAATTGGTGAGAACGTTCCAATTTTTTTCCTCTATTTTCATGTTTACATATTGATATTTTCTGTCATAGATATCATTCTGTATGCTACCAGAAATATTATATTTGCTTTTTTATGGTTGGTTTTCCGTTTCTGTGTACCAGCCAATTATAATTGCAACATTATTCTCTGAGTGTATAGACTTTCTGACTACTGCAGAACAGATCTTTTTTTATCCTGAGGTGGTTGTTTTCTCAGTCAGACGGCATCTGACTGCTCTAGGATAATTATACAACCACTTTATATGTGTTTTCACAAGGGTGGCACTGTTATGTTACTTTTAATTGTTATATTAAAGGTTAAATTTTAATTCTCACTTCTGCTGTATATCATACCTTTTTGGTGAGATCTACTAGGATATATTAATTGGTGAAAATATTTGAGTTTTTGCTTTTTTCCTTTTATTGTAAGAAACTCCAGATTTATTCATGAGTAAGGGGTTAAGGATTTTTCAAGGCTGTTATGCAGACTATCTTGATGCATTAGGGACTGCTGAACTGGCCAGGTTGCACATATGGTACCACAGCAATGTTTTGATTGGGCAACAATCGTGATAATAGTCCCTCTAATTTGCTATATTGTGGTCGTTGGTTAATGCAACATTGTGAAGCTGACACAGACCTGGTGGTCAAACTGCAGCATTGTGATACTGGGCATTATTTTGGATAAGGATCCATTTTGCTGTCATTGTATGAGCCTTAAAGATAAGGGCTCTTTGTTATGGCAATTTGGACCATACTCTTTTATTTTGTACACTTCACTAGTTTATTTTGCTTTGTTTGTTTTTGAGCACCTTGCACTTTATTATTATTTGACATTTTTAAATAGATACTATTAAAAGTTATATCTTAATCCAAGTTGCTGATATCAGGATCAGGATGAGGATTAAGTGATCCATTCTTTAGGCTGGTGAGACAGGACAGTGTAGAAGACTTGTTGGTGCTGCCAAGCCTACTGGAAGCAGTATCTGCTACCCAACTGACCACCTGTTCGCACTGCTCTGGCTTCAGAAGTGTTGTAAAGGGCCTCCCTAGAAAGTGGGGTGGGAACCTATGTGTCATGGCTGGGCATGTTTCTTGTGCTCCAGCAAGAGTCGCAGTCGCCCATGCCCCACGCTCTCTGCATCTGCCTTCACCATCATCAGTACTTCCACTTCCTTGTCCCTTAATGCACACCTTACACATTTTACAATTGTTACAGCTCTTGAAACCAAGTTTGTTTTTAATGAAAGAGAAAAAATGCACCTGCAGCAATCAAAGCAGTTTTGGGGATTTTACTCCACCAAAATGTAACAGAAAGAACTCAAAAGTGTATGCATGACTATAAAGTTCAATCCAGAAAAATGATTCAATGCTTCTTTTCAGTTTTAAAGATCACAGAAATGTATCCTGGCCATGTAATGCCATATGACACAGAAATAGAACCCTACAAATTTTTTAAAAGTTTTTTTCAGTTTCTAGAGATCACAGAAATGTTCACAGACCATGTAACACTGCATGGCTAAGAAATGAAGCCTACAAATTTTTTAAAAGCTTTTTAGCAATTTCAAAGATCACAGAAATGTACTCCACACTATGTATTAGTATATGGCTGAGAAATGCAGCCCAGGAAAATGTCTCAAAGATTTTTGGGTATGTTATATGACACAAAAAGGACCTCAAAGCCCGTAATACTTGACGGAACAAAAAAAGCTGTAGCTATACAGTATTCGGCTCTCAATATAGTAGACTATACACGTGCTGCGCCAATTCTTTGGAATGCACTTCCCAGGTCAATACGATTAGTCCCCAATCCCCACAATTTTAAGCGTGCCATGAAAACTCATTTATTCAGACTGGCCTACCGCCTCAACACATTAACCTAATCTATCCCTGTGTAGCACAGCCAAAAGTTTTTTACCATAACCAGGTTCCCCGCATCATGTTCCCACATGCTTTATGCATCCATTAGCCCTCTGCATCTGTACTGTTGCACACTTAACATTATGGCTGGTCCATACAATCAGGGCAACTGTTACCACCCACCTTTCTTGTCTCCCCTTTTTTCCTCATAGATTGTAAGCTGGCGAGCAGGGCCCTCATTCCTCTTGGTATCTGTTATGATCTATGTGATTATTGTTATGCTGTAGTGTATATTGTCTGTACAAGTCCCCTCTGAAATGTAAAGTGCTGCGGAATATGTCGGCACTATAGAAATAAAATATATTATTATTATTATTATTATTATTATTCGGCCCCCCTGGAACTTTTCAACCTTTTCTCACATATCATGCCTCAAACATAAAGATACCAAATGTAAATTTTTGGTGAAAAATCAACAGCAAATGGAACACAATTGTGAAGTTGAGCAAAATTTATTGGTTGGAAAGTCAAAAACTGAAAAGTGGGGCGTGCAATATTATTTGGCCCCTTTACTTTCAGTGCAGCAAACTCACTCCAGAAGTTCATTGTGGATCTCTGAATGATCCAATGTTGTCCTAAAGGACTAATGATGATAAATATAATCCACCTGTGTGTAATCAAGTCTCTGTATAAATGCATCTGCTCTGTGATAGTCTCAGGGTTCTGTTTGAAGCACAGAGAGCATCATGAAGACCAAGGAACACAACAGGCAGGTCTGTGATACTGTTGTGGAGAAGTTTAAAGCCAGATTTAGATACAAAATTATTTCCAAAACTATAAACATCCCAAGGAGCACAGTGCAAGCGATCATACTGAAATGAAAGGAGTATCATACCACTGCAAATCTACCAAGACCCGGCCGTCCCTCTAAACTTTCATCTCAAACAAGGAGAAAACTGATCAGAGATGCAGCCAAGAGGACATGATCACTCTGGATGAACTGCAGAGATCTACAGCTGAGGTGGGACAGTCTGTCCAGAGGACAACAATCAGTCGTACACTGCACAAATCTGGCCTTTATGGAAGAATGCAAAGAAGAAAACCATTTCTCAAAGATATCCATAAAAAGTGTCATTTAAAGTTTGCAACAAGCCAATTGGGAGACACACCAAACATGTGGAAGAAGGTGCTCTGGTCAGATGAAACCAAAATTGAACTTTTTGGCGACAATGCCAAAAGATATGTTTGGTGTAATGGCAACACAGCTCATCACCCTGAACACACCATCCCCACTTTCAAACATGTTGGTGGCAGCATCATGGTTTGGGCCTGCTTTTGTTCAGCAGGGACAGGGAAGATGGTTAAAATTGATGGGAAGATGGATAGAGCCAAATACAGGACCATTCTTGAAGAAAACCTATTGGAGTTTGCAAAAGACCTGAGACTGGGACGGAGATTTGTCTTAGAACAAGACAATAATCCCAAACATAAAGCAAAATCTACAATGGAATGGTGCACAAATGTATCCAGGTGGCCAAGTCAAAGTCCAGACCTGAATCCAATCGAGAATCTGTGAAAAGAGCTGAAAACTGATGTTCACAAATGATCTCCATCAAACCTCACTGAGCTCGAGCCGTTTGCCAAGGAAGAATGGACAAGAATTTCAGTCTCCCAATGTACAAAACTGATAAAGACATACCCCAAGTGACTTAATATTGCACGCCCCACTTTTCAGTTTTTGACTTTCCAAAAAAATTTATAATAACCAATAAATTTTTTGCAACTTCACAATTGTGTTCCATTTGTTGTTGATTCTTCATCAAAAATTGACATTTGGTATCTTTATGTTTGAAGCATGATATGTGGGAAAAGGTTGAAAAATTCCAGGGGGATGAATACTTTCGCAAGGCATTGTATATTTGCCAACGTACTGCAGAGGCCTAATCCCTGTCTACAGACTGCATTCTTTCACTCTCTCTGCTCATACAACGCTCTCTCCCTTCCTACTCTATATGCTGATTGTATGTGAGATAAACAGCAAAGCAAATGTAGACTGCAGGCCTCTAATTTGTAATACTGTGCACACAGGCCTAAACAATCACTCTCTCAAGAAGTGTCATAGAGCTATGCAATGGCATTAGTGTGTCGAGCTGGGTGGCGCCTGTCCTTTTATAATCCCTAATGATGTCAGACGGCCAGTCAATCACAGTAATACCACAACCAAGATGGCTACGGCATTACAGTTTCTCAATGGCAAGCACTGCATGCTTATTGGCTGCATAACAGGTGCCAAAGATACAGGGCTAGGATTTGAGTTGGAACTCAAGCACTGCCCATTGCTCAATGAGTAACGAGTATCCGAGTACCGTGATACTCGAGTGAAAACTGACTATCACAAAGCGCATTCACTTATCACTAATAGTCATGTGACTTATTTGAAAATTGACCCTCCAGTTGTTTTTCTATAGGACCCCTTACTTATTTCTAAGAAAATAGAAATTGTCTAATTTTCAATTTTTGAAATGTGTTCCTTGTTTTCTTTGGGAATATGACTATAAAAGATCGCCTAAATACTGCATTTCTAATTTCTTTCCATTTTTTTTGTGATGCAACAGTGATCTTGCCTGCGATCTTGCTACATGTCACACATAGCGGCGACCGGCCCCCCTGCTGGATATCGCTGATTGTGCTAGAATGTTCTGGGCCATTTTTTCATCGTCGGTGTCCCGCTGGCCAGCATGCATCGATGTGTTTGACGTCGATGAGCAACCTCGTTGGCGATGCAGAACTCAGGGATGCAGGCTGGAATCATCAGAATAGCTGCTGTGTGACAACGCACCAGCGATCCTTACCAGGTCGTATAGTTGTCGGGATCGCTGCTGCATCGCTATGTGAAACGGGACCCTTAGAGTTTATCAAAAAGCATGTTAATTAAGTACAATATATTATTTTCATGCACTATGCCATTTATTTATTAACTGCAGGGTATTTAATCATTATGTTTCTATCTTTGTTTTTTTTCTGTTCAGTGGACAGTGTGATCATGCGCTTACACACTGCGTGCACACCAGTTTATATCCCCGTTCATACCTTTGAGTTTTTTTCAGTCTGTTGCTTCATGTGCATGTAAAGGTGTGGCTTGCATTTTCCTTGGCTGTGTGCCCACTAGTTGGGCCCAGTCCTTCTCAGCCCTTTTCCACATGCATATCACTTGACAAATGGTAAGATTTTTAATATTAGTGTTATGACTGACCCAAATATGGTCACAGTGGAGTGGTGGGATGGCTATCGCTTTTTTGATCAAAAAGCATATTAGCTAAGTACTGTATATTGTTTTAATGCATTATGCTGTTTTTTATTTAATGCAGGATATTTAATCATTCATTATGTTTCTGTCTTTTTTTTTTTTTCAGTTCAGTGGCCTGTGTGAACACAATGCATGCTCACCAGTTTTTATCCCAGTTTATACCTTTGATTTTTTTAATTATAGAAGTAGTAAAACAGAGTCAAATCTCCTATGGCAAGATGAACAGACAAAAATATTTCAATTATTACTATTTTGCTTACTATTTTAACAGGTTGATTGGAGTGATGAACTGGTCAGTTAAATAGGTTGGCAAAATAAAAACTTTTCCTAGGTCTGAAAGTATAAAAAAGAATAAACTAATTAAAAATGATCAGTGAAATTTATCTACCAGTACTCTCCTGAATCTAGAGCTTGTTGTTTCATAGTCTGGCAATACACAAAATAGAACATTCATTAAACTAAAAGACAGACCACTAGACCACTACGACCACACTATCTGGAGCAGTCAAGCGACTTTAAGTATGATGTCAGCCAGCTGACCACTTCAGCTAATGACATGCTGCAGCAGTCCAAATGTTCATTGAATGGTGACTTCTGCTCTTCACTGACTTTTGCTATTTTTTACACTTTAAAGTCACCTGGGAAATGTTTTATTTTGCCCGAGAGCACCTTTAACATATTTACATCTATTTGATAATATTGTAAAATTAAATTTAGAGTGCATAGAGAAAATGGAAGCAGCATGGCCTCTTCACATAGAGATTGATCATCTATGTGTCCAGGTCCCATTATTTTACAATTAGGTCAGTTAAGGAATAAGAGTTTAGCATGATTGCTACCTTCAATTCCCTGCTTGTATTCTTTGACTTTAGTACATAATTTTACCATTGAGTGCCCTGTTTTAAGCAATTTCTACCATTTCTTGTCGTACTAAAATGAATAACCAATCAAGCTACCTTTTCTCATTGGACACAGTTTTCCTTCTTTTGAGAAGTTATCTCTAGTCTGCAAAGTATTTGTTCTGAACATAACAATAATAATTCTAATTATTTGCTCTTTGATCAAACCAATGACTGTCCAATTGACTATCTTTGCCTGATGCAGCAACCATTCTCAGTGGGTGAATACCCTTGCTGAAATATAATTGAAATACATTTGGGAACATACAGAGTAACAGATGATTAAAATATAATATATAATACCTAACAAGAATAATCAAGTTGTTTCTTTTGACCATGCAAAAATAAGTTTACTAGAATATCAAAATCTGAAAATGTTATTTGAAAGTATACAGCTCTGGCAAAAATAAAGAGACCACTGCACAGTTTTATAAAAAATCAGCTTCTCTACATGTCTGACAGCCATTCCATTCCAGTTGAATTCCAACCAGAGTACACCTCATTCTACTTAATGTGCTTCTGATTATGTGATCACCTGAACCAAATCTTGTTTAACGAAGGAAAGTATAAAAAAAACCCTGCTGTGGTGTTCACAATCCTCTTGCAATAGGACAAGCTGGATGGCAAAACAAGTGCTAGTAATAAATAAATAAATTTTAACCATGCCAAATTAGTTGAAAAGAAACGTCTTGAGTGAGAAAAAGAAGGGCTCAATTCTGGCTTTACTAACAGAGGAATACAGTGAGCGTCATGTTGCCTCCATCCTTAAAATTTCTAAGACGGCAATCAATTACAACAAGGTCAAGCAGCAGACATTGTGGACAACAAAGCTACAGACCAGGAGAGGATGAAAACAACTTTCCACTGACCAGGATGACCGTCATCTTATTCGAATGTCACTCTGCAACCACAGGATGACATCATGTGACCTACAAAAGGAATGGCAAAGGGCAACTGGGGTGAAGTGCACGGCAAGAACAGTTCACAACATGCTCCTAGAGGCAGGGATCAAGTCATGTAAAGCTGGAAAAAAGCCTTTCATCAATGAGAATCAAAGGAGAGCCAGGCTGAAGTTTGCCAAAGACCATAAGGATTGGATCATAGAAGACTGGAGTAAAGTAATCTTTTCTGATGAGTCTAATTTTCAGCTTTGCCCAACACCTGGTTGTCTAATGGTTAGATGGAGACCTGGAGAGGTGTGCAAGCCACAGTATATTGCAACCACTGTGAAATTTGGTAGAGAATCAGTGATGATCTGGGGATTCTTCAGCAAGGCTGGAATTGGGCAGGTTAATCTTTGCGAAGGACTAGAGATGAGCGACTTTGCCTTTTTTCGGGTCGAGTCGGGTTTCATGAAACCCGACTTTCGCAAAAGTCGGGTCGAAAGAAATCAGCCGACTATAGGGAAAAGTCGGAGGCCGGCTGAAACACGAAACCCAATGCAAGTCAATGGGGAAGCAAAGTCGGCAGGGACTGGAAGACAGTAAACAAACCTACAGTGCCCATTTCAATGCCAAAAACATCAATTCTTATAACTGAAGCTTGTCAACCTTAATTTACTTCCTAATAATAGTTATACTTTGAAAACTGGGGGTTATTTGGCTAATGTTGTGGGTGGGTTGGGCTGGCTCCAGGTTTTCATGTGCCCTGGGCCAAAGAGTGTCAGTGCTCCCCTTTAACACACACCACAACTCATGATGCTCCGATACACCACAGAAATATAGGTATAGTACAATGACACATACTTCACTGCTTACATGACATGACTGATCTATTTTAAATTGTACAATAGCTCAAAAACAGGACAGTATATCACTCCATATAGTGTTATGGCCACCACATTGTGAGCCATACAGAATAATGAGCTTCATATATTTCTCCATACCAAATAATTAGTCACCATATAATGTTCCATACAGTATCTGATGAGCTTCACATAATGCTCCATATATAATGGGCCCTATTTGTAATGCTCCAGTGAGTAATGTGCCCCTTAGATACTGCTCCAGTGTCTGATCTACCCCATTTACAATGCTCCAGTACATGATGGTCCTCATGGATCATGCTCCATTGTACGATGTGCTCCAATAATGCTCCATATATAATGAGCCCCATTTGTAATGCTCCAGTGTATAATGGGCCCCTTAGATGCTGCTCCAGTGTCTGATCTGCCCCATTTACATTGCTCCAGTACATGATGGGCCTCATGGATGATGCTCCAGTGTATCATTGACCCTAATAATGCTCCATATATAATGGGCCCCATTTGTAATGCTCCAGTGTATAATGCCCCCCTTAGATGCTGCTCCAGTGTCTGATCTGCCCCATTTACAATGTTTCAGTACATGATGGGCCACATGGATGATGCTCCAGTGTATGATGGGCTCCAATAATGCTCCATATATAATGGGCCTCATTTGTAATGCTCCAGTGTATAATGTGCCCCTTAGATGCTGCTCCAGTATCTGATCTGCCCCATTTACATTGCTCCAGTACATGATGGGCCTCATGGATGATGCTCCAGAGTATGATGGCTCCATATATAATGGGCCCCATTTGTAATGCTCCAGTGTATAATGTGCCCCTTATATGCTGCTACAGTGTCTGATCTGCCCAATTTACAATGCTCCAGTACATGATGGGCCTCATGGATGATGCTCCAGTGCATCATGGGCCCTAATAATGCTCCATATATAATGGGCCCCATTTGTAATGGTCCAGTGTATAATGGGCCCCTTATATGCTGCTCCAGTGTCTGATCTGTCCCATTTACATTGCTCCAGTACATGATGGGCCTCATGGATGATGCTCCAGTGTATTATGGGCTCCAATAATGCTCCATATATAATGGGCCCCATTTGTAATGTTCCAGTGTATAATGTGCCCCTTAGATGCTGCTCCAGTGTCTGATCTGCCCCATTTACATTGCTCCAGTACATGATGGGCCCTATTTTTAATTAACCCAGGCATGGTATGTGAAAAGAGCTCCATGGAGTAATCTGAAGTGTGTGCTTCCACATCCTTCACTTTTTGTGTGGGTGAAGGACACAAGGAAAGGGGTTGCTCCTGACCAGAAGCCTGCAGTTACGACTCAGTGCTTGCATTTTTTACAACTTCAGAAGAGGAGGCGATAGAGCTGGAGACTGTTTCAGCAATGTAAGCCACAAACAGTTCCTGATACTCCAGCTTTAAAAGCAGTCTACCTACTCCCAGATAAGGGAGCCTTACAGGCCTTCCAGAGCTACACCATGACGCTGGCTCAACACCTCCTGCCTTAGCTGCTATTGTGTTTTTTTGCACTACCAGCAGATGCACCACCACCACCATCAGTACCAGGTGGCCCTCCACATCCACATCCACATCCTCTTCCACCATGCTTCATGTTTTTGAAAATGGACCCAAAATATCAGCAGATATAAGATACTGTATCAGAAGCGTACAGCTCTATACAGTCAATGGATAACAGTAAAGCTCCGTATATATTTCATGAGGCATACACAGATGCTCACAGGCTCAGTATGGATTACACAATAAAATAAAAAGTTGATAAAGGGTACTGTATCACCAGATACAAGGTATGTATAGTATAGTGTAAACATTCTGATTCTCCGTATACATTTCAGGAGGCAGACACAAATACTCTCAGGCCCAGTATGGATTACACAAGAATATGAAAAGCTGTAAATGGGTTATGTAACACAAGCTTACAACTGTATACAGTGTTGGGGTAATCTTAAAGTTCCAAATATATTGCCGGAGTAACAGACAGATGATTACAGGCTCATTATGGATTACACCAGAATCTAAATAGCTAAAAAGGTTACTGTATGAGAAGCGTTCTGCTGTATACAGTGTTGGCGAAATTGAAAATATCGGTATATATTTCCGTAGTCACCCTCAGACACTCACTCAGTTTGGTTTTGACCATAATAAAAAATGTTGTAAAAAAGGTCCTGGATAACAAGATAGCAAGTACGGTATATATTTTTTAGGGTACAATTGAAATCTCCGTATAAATAGTCCCGTAGTCACTCTCAGATGCTTACACAGTATCGATTTGACCGTAATGCTAAATGTCAAACAAAGTTACTGTATAACAAGATACAAGCTGTATCGAGTATAGTGTAAAATTTTTTTTCTCCGATTCACCGTATATATAGAAGGCGTAACCCACATACGCTCACTCACTATGGATGATGTAGGGAAGGTGGACTGACAGACAAACCAGCCAGTAGTGAGAAGCAGAGGTGTAGCGCAGTGTGGGTGTGAAACCGCTAAGAGAAAGAGAAAGGGTGCAATGTTTTAGCTTGCCCATTGGAGTACAGTGAAGAGTGTAGGAGTGGGACTGAATAACTGCCATTGGTCAGAGAAACTGTTAGGTGATGGTGGGCGGAGTTACCAGAACTGGAATTATAATAGGCTGAGGGAAGGTTCTGGAAGAGTCAGTCAGCGAAGGGAGCACAGTAAAGAGGAAGTTCTGCTGAGGAAATAGAGACAGTGAAAAGGCTCCAGAGAGGACTGACAGTTGAGGCGGTCACGGGGGGGTGGCCCAGAGGACGGTAGCCACAGATGAAGAAGGCCTGGGGCTATCATATGGACAGTGTGCTCAGACTGGAGCAGCAATGTTGTGGTTGGTCCTAGGCCAGCCACAGTGGAAGAGCCACAGAGGACACCATGATTATAGTTACAAAGGAAGTGAAGGTACCGGGGCCTGTGCACAGAGAAATGTGAAACGGCTGTGGTGAATTGCTGTTGTCGACAGAAGGATGGGCACTAAAAACGGACCTGTTCAATACAAACTCTGTCTCAGTCACGTGTTTGTCTGCGGCAAGAAGAGGGTCCCCTCCCCACAGTTGGTTATACTACAGATGATACCTTAATACAAATTTTTGAAACAAGGTACTGTATCAGCACATACCAGCTATGTCCAGTCTAGGGTTAAATTTCCGTCTATACTTCCGGAGTCAGACACAGACACTCACAGGGGAGGAAAAGTAGTTTGTAACCATAGTTGACAACTGCTGCCTCCTGTCACTTTTAATCAATGCAGTATTAGCAGTCGTGTGAGCGGTACTTGAGAAATCATTCCACAACTTGGTCATTAAACCCCTGTCTCCAACGCCACTTCTGCTGTGTGCACCACGAACACCTCATCCATTGGGCCCACTACGGCTCGTGGGAGAACCAGCACCGCTGCTGTGTGCTGGGAAAGCCTCAAACAACGGTTTACCAGAGTTGCTTGTTTGTTTGCCAATATTATCTCTAGGTTCTCCTGTGGCATGATGTTTTGTAATTTGGCTTTGTAGCGTGGATCGAGGATGCTGGCCAGCCAGTAGTCGTCATCCCTCATCATTTTGGCAATGCGGGGGTCCCTTTCTAGGATCCGCAAGGCATAATTGCACATGTGGGTCAATGTTCCAGGTGTCAATGATGCACTGCCTGTGGTGGGTGGAGGAGCAGTGTCTGGCAAATCCACTTCCCTACAGTCACGCACAAACACTGTCCCTGACCTTGGAACGCCAACATTTTCTCTTGCCCTCTGAGAAACATCCTCCTGCCCAAAATAATCATCCCCTTCATCCTCATCCTCCTCCTCTTCTCTTCCTCTTCTTCCTCCACCTCGTCCAGGACAGTTCCCTGACCAGACAATGGCTGACTGTCATCAAGGCTTCCCTCCTTCTCCGCTGCAGATGCCTGATCCTTAATGTGCGTCAAACTTTGCATGAGCAGATGCATAAGTGGTATGCTCATGCTTATGATGGCATCGTCTGCGCTTACCAGCCTACCAGCCATGTGAATTCCTCAAAACACTGAAGGACTTTACAGAGGTCTTTCAGCTTTGACCACTGCACACCTGACAATTCCATGTCAACTCCATGTCTGCCCTCAAAGTGCCTGCCCGGGTATCCTCCCACAAATGCATTACAGCCTGCCTCTCTTCGCACAGCCTCTCAACCATGTGCAGGGTGGAGTTCCACCTTGTTGCAATGTCTATGATTAGGCAGTGCTTGGGGAGGTAGAGCAATCGCTGCAGCTTCTGCATATGACTGGAGTGTACGGCCGAGCGACGGATGTGCGAGCACAGTCTTCGGACCTTATGGAGCAGTGATGTTAACTCCGGATAATTATTAAGGAAGCATTGCACCACCTTGTTCAAAGTGTGAGCCAGGCAAGGTATGTGTGTGAGTTTTGCATGGGCTATGGCTGCCACAAAATTACAACCATTATCACTGACTACCTTGCCTGCCTCAAGATGTAGACAGCCCAGCCATGACTCTGTTGCTGCAAGTAGTCGGCCAGTACCTCCGCAGTGTGTCTGTTGTCGCCCAAAGACATCATCTTTAACACAGCCTGTTGACGCTTACCACTAGCTGTTCGATCGTGGGACACCTTGTGTGCAACACTGCCAGCTGCGGATGTAGTGCTCGTGCGACTGCGCTCTGAGGACGAGCTTTCGCTGATAGACGAGGAGGAGCGAAAGCCTACAGCCAACTGTTTCCTATACCGTGAGCTAGGCAGCACTGTTCCACCGCTGCCGTCCCCATTGGAGCCTGCATCCATCACATTAACCTAGCACGCAGTGATGGACACGTAACGGCCCTGGCCATGCCTACTAGTCCATGCATCCGTTGTGAGGTGCACCTTTCCACACTCTGGCTGTTTTAGTGCAAGGACAATGCGGTCTTTCAAATGCCGGTGGAGGGCAGGGATGGCTTTTCGAAAAAAGAAGTACCGACTGGGTAGGTCATAGCGTGGGACAGTGTAGGCCATGAGGTCGCAGAAAACTTTACTTTCAACCAAACGGTAGGGCATCATCTCTAATGAGATTAGTTTGGCAATGTAGGTGTTTAAACACAGTGTACGCAGATGAGAGGATGAGTACTTTCTTGTCCTACTCAGAGTGTCTGGTAGGGTGAGCTGGACCGAAGAGCGGAATATGGGGGAAGTAGCGGTGGACCGGATGGAGTGAGAGGAGGTTGGTGATGGTATTTGTGGTGATGGCCTAGATTCAGTGTTGTTTTGCAAAACCATTGTGATTCCCTGAGTGCTTTGGCCTTGCGACGACACCTCCACATTTAGTGCTGGTGGTGTGCTTAAGGTAGCGGTGGTCTTACAGTGGGGGTAGCGATGGAGCGTTGTTGGCTACCTTCAGTCGGAGCAGGTGCACATGTGCTACCTGAGGTTTTGTAGTCCGTCCACGCTTAGAATCATAGAATCGTAGAGTTGTAGAGTTGGAAGGAACCTCCTGGGCCATCTGGTCCAACCCCCTGCTCAAAGCAGGATTCGCTAAATCATCCCAGTCAGATGTCTGTCCAGCCTCTGTTTGAAGACTTTCATTGAAGGAGAACTCACCACTTCTCATGGCAGCTTGTTCCACTCATTGATCACTCTAACTGTCAAAAAGTTTTTTCTAATATCTAATCTGTGTCTCCTCCCATTCAGTTTCATCCCATTGCTTCTAGTCTTTCCTTGTGCAAATGAGAATAAAGATGATCCTTCTACAATGTGACAGCCCTTTAGATATTTGTAGACAGTTATTAAGTCTCCTTTCAGCCTTCTCTTTTGCAAACTAAACATTCCCAAATCCTGCAACCTTTCCTCATAAGACAGGGTTTGCAGACCGGTCACCATTCTGGTCGCTCCTTTCGGAACTTGCTCCAGTTTGTTGATGTCTTTTTTAAAATGTGGTGCCCAAAACTGGACACAATATTCCAGATGAGGTCTGACCATAGAGGAGTAGAGGGAAATAATGACTTCACGTGATCTAGACTGTATGCTTCTGTTAATACATCCTAGAATTGCATTTGCCTTTTTTGCTGCTGCATCACACTGTTGACTCATATTCAGTCTGTGATCTATTAGTATACCCAAGTCTTTTTCACATGTGCTGTTGCTTAGCCCTATTCCTCCCATTCTGTATATGCTTTTTTCATTTTTATTGCCCAGATGTAGTGCTTTGCATTTTTCCCTGTGAAAAACCATTCTGTTAGTTGCTGCCCACTTCTCCAGTTTATTTATATCTTTTTGAATCCTCTCTCTCTTCTCTAGTATTAGCTATCCCTCCTAGCTTTGTGTCATCAGCAAATTTAATCAGTTTACGCTCAATTCCTTTATCTAAATCATTGATAAAGATGTTGAGACATTCTTCCAACTGGATGTGCAGCCATTTACGACCACTCTTTGGGTCCGATCACTAAGCCAATTATGAATCCACCTAACAGTTGCCTTTTCCATTCCATACTTAGTCATTTTTTCAATAAGGATTGTATGAGATACTTTGTCAAATGCTTTGCTGAAGTCAAGATATACTATATCTACAGCATATCCTTGATCCACCCAATCAGTGATTCCATCATAGAAGGAAATTAAGTTAGTCTGACATGACTTATTAGTTGCAAACCCATGCTGACTCTGTTTAATCACTTCATTCTTATCCAGGTACTGACATACATGTTGTTTAATAATTTGTTCAAAGATCTTTCCTGGTATAGAAGTCAGACTCACCTGCCTACAGTTGCCTGGGTCCACATTCTTCCCCTTTTTGAAGATAGGAACAACATTTGCTCTTCTCCAGTCTTCTGGTACTTCTGTTCTCCAAGAATTTTCAAAGATTATGGAGAGGGGTTCAAAAATTTCTTCTGCTATCTCCTTCAGTACTCTGGGGTGTAATTCATCTGGACCTGGAGACTTGAATTCATTTAGGTTAGCTAAGTGTTTCCTCACTATCTTTCTGTTTATAGATATCCTGGATTCTTCTATTCCCTTAATAGGACAGTGAAGAACAGTTGATGTTACATTTCCTTTCTGAGAGAAAACAGATGCAAAATAGGAATTTAAAAGTTCGGCCTTCTCAACATCCTGTCTTACCATTTCATCATTTTCATCCTGTAAAAATCCTATAGCATCTTTGACTTTTCTTTTACTTTTGACATATCCCCAAAATCCTTTACTATTGCTTTTGACATCTCTTGCAAGCCACAATTCATTGTCAGCTTTAGTTAATCTGATTTGTGCCCTGCAGGTTCTGCAGACAGCATTATATTCTTCTTTAGAAATGCCTCCCTCTTTCCATTTTATAAACATTTTTTTCTTCCTTTTTAGCATGTGCTTAAGTTCTGTATTCATCCATCCTGGTTTCCTTAAATGCTTCCTATTCTTCCCTCTTTTCGGAATTGTTAACAATTGTGCTTTGAGAATTTCATTTTTCAAGATTTCCCATCCTTCCTGGACATTTTTGTCTTTAAGGATATCCAGCCATTGGATCCCTCCAATTCTCTTTCTGAATCCCTTAAAATCTGCCTTTCTGAAATCTAACCTTGACGTCTGAGTCTTCACAGGTCTTCCTCCTCTAGTTATCCAAAATTCTAAAATAGCATGGTCGCTACCTCCTAGGGTCCCAGCCACTTTTGCCTCCTCAACCTTTTCCTCCCTGTCTATAAGGATTAGATCCAAGGTAGCAGTACCCCTTGTTTTCTCCCCTACCTTTTGGAAGATAAAGTTGTCAGCAAGAGAGGATAAGAATTTCCTTGACCTGTTAGTTTTGCCTGAGAGAGATTCCCAACAAATGTCTGGATAGTTGAAATCTCCCATGACAACTATGTCATATTTTTTGGAGAACTTGGCCAATTGATGCATGAAGAGTTCATCCATATCTTCAGCTTGCACAGGCGGCCTGTAGTAAATGCCTACAATGGTGTCCTTTCCATTGTTCTGCCCTTGTATTCTTACCCAATCAAGTGCATGTTGATTAAATGTCTAAGCATGCACCTGGTATTCAAATTTCTGAGTTGTTTACCTCGGCTAAAGGTCCTTCTGCACTTCTTACAGGTAACCTTTGCCTCATCAGTAGGATTTTGGACAAAGAAGTGCCACACTGCACTCTTCCTACTATGGTAAACATTTTCTGGCCTTGCACACTGTGCTAAGTTGACCGTCTGGTCAAGCTGTCCTGCAACTCTTTTAGTTTTTGTTCCACATTTTAGGACAGCTATGGGCCTGCTAGATAACCGCTGCTGCGATGTCAATGCCTGCTGCGGATCCTTCTCCTTATCTAAACTATTGCCAGCGCCACCCTCCTCCCCCAATGGTTGCCAATCCGGGTCCAGAACTGGGTCATCCATCACCTCCTCTTCAAAGTCATCTGCACCTTCCTCTTTACCTTCCTCTGTGTCACCGTGTAAGGTGGTATAGTATGCAGGAAGGGGCACCTGGGTTTCATCAGGGTCAGTTTCTGGCTCAATAGACAGCGAGGGCAATGTAGTGCTGTGGGTGAATGTACCAGCAGAATCATCTAGCAGTGTCTGTGCATCAGTGCATTCCATGTAAGATTCATCTTGGACTGGGGAATTCAGGATTTGACTGCATAACCCAGGCATGGTATGTGAAAAGAGATCCATAGAGTAATTTGAAGTGTGGGCTGCCGCATCATTAACTTTTAGTGGGGGTGAAGGACACAAGGAAATGGGTTTTTTATGACCAGAACCCTGCACTGACGACTCCGTGCTTGCAGGTTTTGACCTCTTTCAGAAGAGGAGGCAATAGAGCTGGTGGCTGTTTCGGCAATGTACGCCAAAACCTGTCCCTGATGCTCCGGTTTTAAAAGCGGTTTTCCTACTCCAAGAAAAGGCAACCTTACAGGCCTTCTTGGGCCAGAGGATGACGCCGGCTCAACACCTCCTGCCTTAGCTGCTATTGTGCTTTTTCAAGAACCAGACGATGCACCACCACCATCAGTACCAGCTGCGCCCCCCTGCCCACGTCCGTGGCCTCTTACTCCATACTTCCTCATGTTTGGGAAAATGTACCAAAAATACTAGTAGAGAGATGGTACTGTATGAGGAGCATCCAGCTGTGTAAAGTGTATTAAACAAATTAAATCAGCGTATATATTATGTTAGTCACAGACGCTCTCACAGTATGTATTGGACCATAATCCAACAAGCAGATATACAGAACTGTATCAGAAGTGTACAGCTGTATACGATTTTTGTGCAACTAACAATCTCCGAATATGTATTTACGGAGAGTCACACACACACGCTGACTAGGTATAAAAGTGACTGTAATGCGAACGGCAGATATACAATGCTGTTGGAGAATCAGACAGCTCTATACGATGTGTGTAAGGAAAATTGTCATGCTCTGTGTATTTGTATACGGACTGAAACACGCTGTCTCTGTCTAGTTTAGACCATCATCAAACAGCAGATATACGAAACTGTTTGAAAAACGGACACGACTCTAAGGTGCAGGTCTGGAAAAACGGAAAAACTCCTCAGCTTTTTTTTCCAGAGTCACACACAGGTAGCTTCTATTTGTCCGTGCTAGAAGGCGGTACACGGTAGTCTGTGAGGAGCGTACACCGCTGTACGGTGTGTGTATGTAAAATTGTCAAGCTCCGTGTATTTGTGGACTGACACACGCTGTTTCTGTCTAGTTTTGACCGTATTCAAACAGCAGATATACGAAACTGTTTGAAAAACGGAGACGACTCTAAGGTGTAGGTCTGGAAAAACGGACAAACTCCTTGGCTTTATCTTCCAGAGTCACACCGAGATCGCTTCTATTTGTCTGTGATACCATCCGGTACACGGTGGTGTGTGAGGAGCGTACACTGCTAGACGGTGTCAGTATGGAAAATTGTCAAGCTCCGTGTATTTGTATACGGACTGACACACGCTGTCTCTGTCTAGTTTTGACTGTAATCAAACAGCATATATACGAAACTGTTTGAAAAACGGACACAACTCTAAGGTGTAGGTCTGGAAAAACGGACAAACTCCTTGGCTTTTTCTTCCAGAGTCACACCCAGATAGCTTCTGTTTGTCCGTGATACCAGCCGGTACACGGTAGTGTGTGACGAGCGTACACCGCTAGACGGTGTATGAAAAAATGAACGCTCAGTAACTCACCAGGACAAAATAATAAAATTTGGAATGCTTTGGAAGACAAAATAATAACATTTGGAGTGCTTTGCAAAAAGCAGTTTGAACAGCAGTGTGCACACAGCAATGCAGCTAGCAGGTAGCCTTAAAAGGCAGCCTAATCTCCACCTGCGCTGCTGCACACAACAAAAATCCTCCCCTTTCACTGCACACTAACTGTACAGTGAAAAGCGCTATCAGCAGAAGCAGTTTTTTTTCTTCTTCCCTGCCTAACGCTCTCCCTGTTCAGAATCAGCAGCAGCACCTCTCCCTATTGTAAGATCAGCAGAAGTAAGATGGCGGTCGGCGTTCACAGCCTTTTATACCCACTGTGACACCACACAAAGCCAGCCAATCACTTCAATGCCCTTCTCTAAGATGGTGCTGGCCGCTACGCATGTCATCGCGTTGCCCACAGTGTGCGTCCTCCATCATTGGGTGAGAAAAGGCGCTGAAAGCATGATTTGAACCGCGACTTTGGCGTGCTGATCGGCGACCTCATAGCCGACCTCACGCTAGGGTCGGGTTTCGATCGGCGAAACCCGACTTTGGCGAAACGCAGCAATTTTTGAATCTGACCGACCTGTTTCGCTCAACTCTACGAAGGACCTATGAATCTAGCCGCATACAAGGTTTTTCATGGAAAAGTACTTGATTTCTTCTGCTCAGACAATGTTTCCCAACTTTGAGGACTGTTTTTTCCAGCAGGACAATGTGCCATGCCACACAGCTAGGTCGATTAATGTGTGGATGAAGGACCACCACATCAAATCCCTGTCATGGCCATCCCAATCTCCAGACCTGAATCCCATTGAAAACCTCTGGAATGTAATAAAGAGAAAGATGGATAGTCACAAACCATCAAACAAAAGAACTGCTTAAATTTTTGGACCAGGAGTGACATAAGGTCACCCAAAAGCAGTGTGAAAAACTGTTGGAAAGCATGCCAAGATGCATGAAAGCTGTTTTAAAAAATCATGGTAATTCCACAAAATTTTGATTTCTGAACTCTTTTTGAGTTAAAACATTAGTATTGTTGTTTCTAAATGATTATGAACTTGTTTTCTTAGCATCATTTGAGGTCTACAAGCACTGCATTTTTTGTTATTTTCCCATTTTATGAGAATAAATATAAAATTTAGTGCTGGGAAATTCAAAGACATGTTGTCAGTAGTTTATAGAATAAAAGAGTAATTTACATTTTCCTCACAAATATACCTATAAAGAGAAAAATCAGACAAACTGAAAATTTTGCAGTGGTCTCTTAATTTTTGCCAGAGCTGTATATTCTATTTATAAAATTATCACATTCCAAACTTATTTTTCCTTTTTAAACAGGCTCATGCAAACCTTAACTTAACCCATTTGTGCAAACTCTTGCATATTTTAAGGTCCTACTTTCAAACCCAACTAAGGCCAACATGTTCATGTAGAGTGCAAGTTATCCCTGTTTCTGCAATGTTTACTGGAACATTGTAGCTTTTCAGAGAAAACACACTTTAAAATTGCAGTAGATTGACAATTCTCTCTCAATCTCTGTGTATAAGAAGAGAGACGTGTCAGGTTTAGCTTCTTCTAAATATTGATCTGGTGTATTATTTGTTAATAGGTTAAGTTAGGTTTCTACGATACACAATCTATTGTTGGTTTTTATGGTGAAAATACTTTCCAGAACTGGTATTACATGGATAAGTATTTACTAAAAAAGATATATCAGGATTGTTGACTTGTCTCTTTATATATGTTGCATAATAAAAAAAAATATAGAAATTACTGTTTTTTTTCTTATTTACATTAATGTGCCTTTATTTTAGGCAAATAGAGTGGAATGTAAACGTTTTGGCACCCGTGGTCAAAATTGCTGTTATTGTGACCAGTTTAGCAAGTTGAAGATGAAATGATCTCTAAGAGGCCCTAAAGTTAAAGATGACATATTTCCTTTGCATTTTAGACAAAGAAAAATAAATATTGTCTTTAGTAATGAGCGATCATGCTTGCCACTACTCGTTACTCGCCCGAGTATCACTGTGTACTCAGTGTGCTCGGCGAGAACCGAGCATTTCCGGAATTACTCGGCGGGAACTCGAGTCTCCACCCAGAATTTTTGGCAGTCTTTAGAGACCCAATCACCATGCAGAAATTGTCTGCCAGGCAATATAATGCAGCTGCCATCTTTGTTGTGGTCTTGCAGTGATTGGCTGGCCGCACAGCATCATCAGGGGTATAGGAGACCAGATGTCGCCCTGCTCGGCGCATTCAGCTCCAGATTGAGATAGTGTAGGGAGAGCTGCTGCCGAGATAAGGGTCAGATTTGGGATTTATTAGTCATTGTGGGGTCTACCTGTCATGATCCAGGTTGGATCTGACAGATTAAATGCACAAAGTAACCTTTTATTCCTTTGGCTGTGTGCCAAGGTTTGGTTTTTGCCCCTGGTGGTCATTAGGATTATTGCATTATGCAGTCTTTTGTTCTAAATTTGCCCCCCGGTGGTGGTGAGCATCATTGCACTTGGTTACTTTAGTTTGTGCACGCAATTATGTAACAGGTGTAATTGCTCTATAAGAGAGTGTCAGGTGTGTCAATCACGGTGGGTGATTAGTCCTCAGTTACATGCAAGCCTGGGTGAAGGATGGAGCTGAAAGAGAGTCCCGGGCAGCTCAATGAGAGTCCTGGAGTGGCAGCTATGGTGTCTGTGAGGAGGGCTGGCATGGTTTGGTGGAGTTGCAGCTATGGTGTCAGCAAGGAGTTCTTGCATGGCTTGGTGGAGTGGCAGCTGTGGTGTAGAGCTTGGCAGCTGTGGTGTAGAGCTGCACTCATGATGCTGGATTCGGTTGCTGGAAAGCTGGACTCAACATGCTGGACTCTTTGGCAGAAAGCTGGACTCTTATGCTGGACTCTGTTTTCTGGACAGCTGCACGGAGGTGGTGGACTCTGTTTGCTCCAAGGCTGCACTATGGAGTTGGACCCGGTCAGACAAAAAGATGCATGCAGGTGGTGGGCTCTATTGCTGGGAGCGTAAGCAACAGAGCAAAGCTAAGTGGTGTTCCCCTGTTTTTTCTCTTTTCCTTATGTGTGGTTAGTGCAGTGATGGGATTAGTTTCCACACCGTCCACTTCACTAGTGAGGGTTTAGGTGGAGGGCGAGCTAGGGTTTAAAGGTATCCTGAGCGGCGCCCGGTGCAGAACCGGCCTAGGGAACACTAGGAGTGTAGAGACACTGACTCAGAGGAGTTCAGGAGGTCTCCACGTCCCCATTCCCTATCGCAGGGCCACCATTGTTATTGTTACCCAGGTTTTCCCTTTTATTGTTTAAATTCACCTTACTGGAGGTGGGGTTTCCAGACTTACGTGTATTTCCAAAATTCGCCTGTTGGAGGCGGCGTATCCAGCTGCACATATTATTATTTAAATTCGCCCTACTGGAGGCGGTGTATCCAGGGTCACGTGTGTCATTTAAATCCGCCCTGCTGGAGGCGCTGTGTCCAGCCACGCGTGACCATGACAAAATCACCAACCATACATTTTTTTCTGGTGAGCCTTAGCCATGTGGAGACCTGGGAGCAATTGCCGCTGGGCATCACTGAGGTGAGTGAGTACCCGCATGGTGTAGAAGCAGTTCCAGCAGCAGTAATCAGGGTCTGTTGCCTTCCCTCAGGCTCAACCAGAAAATCAAAATTGCGGCTCCGGCAAAGAAGCCCCCTAGAGTCGCTGCTGTGGAGCAGGACTTGTTCATACAGGCGGACATACCCATACAGGTGGGTGGAGTTGGTCCAAATGGTGCTGTCTGGGGTTCACCGAGGTGAAGGGGTGCGTCCCTGTAGTGAGCAGACTGGTGTTATAGTCCTCAGGGTTTACGCCAAATCTTCCATACCACCAAAGAAGCCACCCCTCCTGGTCGTTCGGAGGAAAGCGACCAGAGAGTGTATTTTTCCTCCATATCCCGGGCCCCTTCCTCTCCAGTGTGAGCAGCAGGTGTGCTGCAGGAGAGTAGGGGCATGTCTCAACCCTCGCCATTAGCCAACTCTAAGAGGCACAAACCTCGTGGTGAAAAGGGTTGGAGGGTGGTGTGCCCACGGTGAATAGTGGGGGTGTGAGTGTGGTGACACAGGGGGACGCCTCTTTTGTCAATCCCAGAATGAGTTCACCGAAATATGACAAACGAATGTGTGGCAATAAACATTCAGGTCCGGACCTGTGTGTGAACGAGCATGTATGGGTGGCCACCAAAAAACATCTTGTGGAAGTGTGTTGCGTAGTCCTACCAGCTCATACCGAACATACACATACATAACTCGTTCCCCAGGCGGGCGCTTTGGAGATGAGTGGTGCCTCCAGGACATACATTGCCTATACCAGCGGAGTATTTGTCATTAACCTGAAGTGTCAGGTAGTGGTTGGGGTGAACTCTGGATCTGGGCGTCCCTGCTGTAGGTGGTTCCCTAATGAGGTGTGGTCTTGAGGGTCCAGAGGCCCCTCATTAAGGGGAGGGTACTGTCATGATCCAGGTTGGATCTGACAGATTAAATGCACAAAGTAACCTTTTTTTTCCTTTGGCTGTGTGCCAAGGTTTGATTTTTGCCCCCGGTGATCATTAGGATTATTTCAAGGTGATGTCTTTTGTTCTAAATTTGCCCCCCGGTGTTGGTGAGCATCATTGCACTTGGTTACTTTAGTTTGTGCACGCAATTATGTAACAGGTGTGATTGCTCTATAAGAGAGTGTTAGGTGTGTCAATCACGGTAGGTGATTAGTCCTCAGTTACATGCAAGCCTGGGTGAAGGATGGAGCTGAAAGAGAGTCCCGGCCAGCTCAGTGAGTGTCCTGGAGTGGCAGCTATGGTGTCTGCGAGGAGGGCTGGCATCGTTTGGTGGAGTTGCAGCTATGGTGTCAGCAAGGAGTTCTTGCATGGCTTGGTGGAGTGGCAGCTGAGGTCTAGAGCTGCATTCATGATGCTGGGATCGGTTGCTGGAAAGCTGGACTCAACATGCTGGACTCTTTGGCGGAAAGCTGGACTCAAATGCTGGACTCTGTTTTCTGGACAGCTGCATGGAGGTGGTGGACTTTATTTGCTCCAAGGCTGCACTATGGTATTGGACCCGGTCGGAGGAAAAGATGCACGCAGGTGGTGGGCTCTATTGCTGGGAGCGTAAGCAACAGAGCAAAGCTAAGTGGTGTTTCCCTGTTTTGTCTCTTTTCCTTATGTGTGTTTAGTGCAGTGGTGGGATTAGTTTCCGCACCGTCCACTTCACTAGTGAGGGTTTAGGTGGAGGGTGAGCTAGGGTTTAAAGGTATCCTGAGCAGAGCCCGGTGCAGAACCGGCCTAGGGAACGCTAGAAGTGTAGAGACACTGACTCATGGGAGATCAGCAGGTTTCCACGTCCCCATTCCCTATCGCAGGGCCACCATTGTTATTGTTACCCAGGTTTTCCCTTTTATTGCTTAAATTCGCCTTACTGGAGGCGGGGTTTCCAGACTTACGTGTATTTCCGAAATTCGCCTGTTGGAGGCGGCGTATCCAGCTGCACGTTTTATTATTTAAATTCGCCCAACTGGAGGCGGTGTATCCAGGGTCACGCATGTCATCTAAATCTGCCCTGCTGGAAGCGCTGTGTCCAGCCACGCGTGACCATGACACTACCATCCTAAACTACTCAAATCCAGCAAAACCAACAGTCCTTCTAAGAACTAATTCCGGAGTATATAGGTTGCAGTGTTAGGTAGGCAGGGGAGTGTACTTCGCTATATACATATCAGTGCAAGGCCTGCAGGCACTGTATGTGTGTATATAGATATCATTGCATACATCAAGAAGGTCCATTCAATTACTGTCGCTGCTGCTGCTACCTATAGGATATATTTCCCGTATATACCTAACCCCAGGTCTAATTGGCTAGGAAAATTTTTTTTTGCAGGTTGATAGAGATTATTTTATTGCAAAGCAATCCAGAGCCCTTTTTTTTCTCCATTTGCTTTTTGACACTGCACAAAACAGCCAGATCCTTTTCCTAGCACAGTGTAAAAATACAGCAATTTTAAAGGGGACCCAAAAATCACTTTTGTTCTTCATTCTTATGTGGTACGGTAGAGAAGAATTTTTTTGAGTTTCTTTCACAATTTCTTGACACCATTTTCCTGAACCCCCCCAAAAAATTCATACAGGCCACATATTTTAGTGTGGTATATCTATGACACGCCACATCCATCCGTGTGCTAAAAATTTTGGCATTTTCGGCCTAAATTCCATTTTTTTGCTGTCTGTCACTCTAGTTATGACTAGTTATGTACAGCACTATTTTGCATTAAAAAAATACAGGCCACATATTTTGCAGTGTGGTATCTCCAAGCCAAGCCTCATATATCTGCATGCTCTAAGTTTGGGCATTTTAGGCCAGTATTCCATTTTTTGCTGTCTATCACTCTAGTTATATACAGCACTATTTTGCATTTTTTTTAAAAAAACAGGCCACATATTTGGTAGTGTGGTATCTCCGTGCCAGGCCTCATATATCTGCGTGGTCTAAGTTTGGCCATTTTAGGCCGGTATTCCAGTGTTTTCCTGTGTGTCACTCTAGTTATATACAGCATTATATACAGTTGTGGCCAAAAGTATTGATACCCCTGCAATTTTGTCAGATAATACTCAGTTTCTTCCTGAAAATGATTGCAAACACAAATTCTTTGGTATTATTATCTTCATTTAATTTGTCTTAAATGAAAAAACACAAAAAGAACTGTCCTAAAGCCAAATTGGATATAATTCCACAAACATAAAAAAGAGGGTGGACAAAAGTATTGGCACTGTTCGAAAAATCATGTGATGCTTCTCTAATTTGTGTAATTAACAGCACCTGTAACTTACCTGTGGCATCTAACAGGTGTTGGCAATAACTAAATCACACTTGCAGCCAGTTGACATGGATTAAAGTTGACTCGAACTCTGTCCTGTGTCCTTGTGTGTACCACATTGAGCATGGAGAAAAGAAATACCAAAGAACTGTTTGAGGACTTGAGAAACCAAATTGTGAGGAAGCATGAGCAATCTCAAGGCTACAAGTCCATCTCCAAAGACCAGAATGTTCCTGTGTCTACCGTGCGCAGTGTCATCAAGAAGTTTAAAGCCCATGGCACTGTGGCTAACCTCCCTAGATGTGGATGGAAAAGAAAAATTTACAAGAGATTTCTACGCAAGATTGTGCGGATATTGGATAAAGAACCTCGACTAACATCCAAACAAGTTCAAGCTGCCCAAGGGTACAACAGTGTCAACCCGTACTATCCGCCGGTGTATGAATGAAAAGGGACTGTATGGTAGGAGACCCAGGAAGACCCCACTTCTTACCTGAGACATAAAAAAGCCAGGCTGGAGTTTGCCAAAACTTACCTGAAAAAGCCTAAACCGTTTTAAAAGAATGTTCTCTGGTCAGATGAGACAAAAGTAGAGCTTTTTGGGCAAAGGCATCAACATAGAGTTTACAGGAGAAAAAAAGAGGCATTCAAAGAAAAGAACACGGTCCCTACAGTCAAACATGGCAGAGGTTCCCTGATGTTTTGGGGTTGCTTTGCTGCCTCTGGCACTGGACTGCTTGACTGTGTGCATGGCATTATGAAGTCTGAAGACTACCAACAAATTTTGCAGCATAATGTACGGCCCAATGTGAGAAAGCTGGGTATCCCTCAGAGGTCATGGGTCTTCCAGCAGGACAATGACCCAAAACACACTTCAAAAAGCACTAGAAAATGGTTTGAGAGAAAGCACTGGAGACTTCTAAGGTGGCCAGCAATGAGTCCAGACCTGAATCCCATAGAACACCTGTGGAGAGATCTAAAAATGGCAGTTTGGAGAAGGCACCCTTCAAATATCAGGGACCTGGAGCAGTTTGCCAAAGAAGAATGGTCTAAAATTCCAGCAGAGCATTGTAAGAAACTCATTGATGGTTACCGGAAGCAGTTGGTCGCAGTTATTTTGGCTAAAGGTTGTGCAACCAAGTATTAAGCTAAGGGTGCCAGTACTTTTGTCTGGCCCACTTTTGGAGTTTTGTGTGAAATGATCAATGTTTTGCATCATTCTCTTTTGTGTTTTTTTCATTTAAGACAAATTAAATGAAGATAATAATACCAAAGAATTTGTGTTTGCAATCATTTTCAGGAAGAAACTGAGTATTATCTGACAGAATTGCAGGGGTGTCAATACTTTTGGCCACAACTGTATGTAGTATGAATGTAGTATGTATGTATGTTGTATGAATGTAGTATATATGTAGTATGTATGTATGTTGTATGAATGTAGTATATATGTTGTATGTATGTAGTATGTATGTATGTTGTATGAATGTAGTATGTATGTAGTATGTATTGTGGTGTAGTTACCACTATGTCAGCTAGGGGGCGCTGTGTGGGTGTCCCAGGACGGGTGTACAGGCACATTCAGTGTGGTAACAGGAGCAGGGTCCTAAATGACCATTATGGGTCTCAAGGTGGGTGGCCTTGGGATGCAGGCTCCAGGGTGTATTGATCAGCAGAGGTACTGCTGATCTTTCTGTTACACTGTGTCAGGGAAGCCTGTGTGTGTCTATACAACCTTTAGTGATGTCATAGCCATGTGATCACCTGTGGGTGTGGTTACAGGGCTATGTAATTGAGGTGTTTGGCACATGTGAGAGAGTGTGGAGGGAGTCTGTCTGAGTGTGGACAGACTTCCATGTGTCCAGGTGGGACACTACAGAGAGTGTATATGGGGAGGACTACAGCTCCCAGCATGTGCTGAGACTCTCAGTCTGAGTCTGAAGCCACGGACATTTCTGTTCCTTTGCCTGAAGTGAAGGTTACATTTCAGTGTTATGCTGTCTATGGTTTATGGAGTAATAAACCTGGTGAAATTTTAAAGGAACGTGCCTCATGTTTGTCTCCCGCTGCACCTAAGCGAGTCAAATCCCTACAATTGGTGACAGACTGCGGGCAGCGATTCCCAGAAGCACGTGTGGCAGTGCTAGCGATTCTGAGCCAGGAGAGCAGACGGTCTGACAACCGTGAGTAATACTGACCGAGGTCAGAGAAAGTGACTGTATTAAAATTTGTGGGATACCTCTGGAGGAGAAGAGGCGTCCGGGAACCTGTGTGGCCGACACAGGTAACAGACAGGAGTCTGTTTTGCACTGACCAGGGTCAGTGAGAGACTGTGTTCCTGGAGGGGTCAGTGAGAGACTGTGTTCCTGGAGGGGTCAGTGAGCAAGGTCCTGGAAGGTCAGTGTTGGGAGGTTCTGGGAGAGGAATCGGATCCCTGGAACACATGATATGACCTTGAACCTGGTGAGGCGTGTGTTGGGCAGTCTCAGGCGGAGACGGATGTCCTGAAGAGCACCCGCTGAGCCCCTGGACCTGGTGAGGCTGGTGTGTTGGGAGACCCTGGGAGGAGGGTCGGCTCCCTGAATAGCACCCGGTGAGCCCTGTGTGTTGGACGGTCTTAGGCGGAGACGGTACGTCCTGAACAGCACACGGACAGGACATGTGAGAGACTGTGCATGTGTTTTTGTTTTTTTTCTTTTCCTTTGCAAAACCTGAAGGTGCTTGCTGTGGCTCAGTGGGGTCACGAAGGTCTCGCACCAGGGACCTGGTGTTTTTCCTTTTTTGGGATCTGCCCTGGGAGCATTGGTAGCAGACGCTGTCTGTCTACACCATCCTGCTGCAGCTTTATTGCGGATACAGTAGTTGTGGCTTTACACAACTATTGAGGGTGAGTACCCTGTATTATTGCTTCATAACCCATTGTACCTGCACTGGTAAGGCCCTATGGGCGCGCTTTTGTGGTTTTTATCTTTGAGGGTGACAAGCGGTTTCCGGTAACCCAGCGGGGTTACGAAGGTGACAAGCGGCTTCCGGTGGATCGGTGGGTCCACGAAGATGGCACAGCAGGAGCTGCAGTGACACCAGCCGCTGTGTGTGTGTGAACAGCAGCCGGAGGTGCCAGTGATCAGTGACAGCAGGAGCTGTGGTGGTGCCAGCAAAGACTTGTGTGGTATCGTTATAAGACAAACTGTACTGTGTGAACTGTGGCATAAGAGGTTCTGCAGGACGGACATGGGGAAATCCCAAAAGGGGGCGGTGACCCAAAAGGGAGTGGTAACCAAAAAAGGGGTGGAGTCCCAAAAGGGGGCGGTGACACAAATTGGAGTGGTAACCCAAAAAGGGGTGGGGTCCCAAAAGGGGGCGGTGACCCAAATTGGAGTGGCAACCCAAAGTGGGGTGGTGGTCCAGAAAGTGGCCAAGTGTGAAGAAGTGACAGCACTGGGTGACTCAGTAGGTATGTCTGGAGTACTGCAGTGTGTGTGCAGGTCTTTTTTCAGAATGTGGAATATCCTTTCCGGGTAGTAATGACGGGCCACAGATGTGTACAGTGATGCTGCACCGGGAAGGAGCCTTTGGTCGGCTGGACTCAGAGAGTCAGGTGACTCTGACAGGAACGCCTCTCGTTTTCTCTCTGACCGAGAAAAACGTCAGGGTTCGCTGTAAACACGGGGTCACGGTGAACTACGCAGTAGACACAGTAGTGTTTGAGGGGACCAAAGGTGGTGAGTGCCAAGGTAGAGGAATACCACGGGACTTAGTCTATGCCTGGGAGAGGGGCCGGGACTTTCTTTTGTTTGATGACGTTTGGTCTGACGATGGAGATGCTTCGACTGTGGGACAAGCAGACACTGAGACAGTGACGGCTCCTGACATGGACAGGTCAGAGGTAGAACTGACCAGAGGAAGAAGTACATCTGCCCAACTGACGGACCTGACGTCTCGTGATAAGACAGATGGTGGGCTGGGAGATGAGACGACTGGACTAGACACATTGGTGCTGGACGGTAACTGGAGGGTTCACTCGACTGGGGTGACTGACCCAGTGGTACCCTTTAACGATATAATTAAAGAGGTACAGTGGGGAAAAAAGTATTTAGTCAGTCAGCAATAGTGCAAGTTCCACCACTTAAAAAGATGAGAGGCGTCTGTAATTTACATCATAGGTAGACCTCAACTATGGGAGACAAACTGAGAAAAAAAAATCCAGAAAATCACATTGTCTGTTTTTTTTTTTCATTTTATTTGCATATTATGGTGGAAAATAAGTATTTGGTCATAAACAAAATTTCTTCTCAATACTTTGTGATATATCCTTTGTTGGCAATGACAGAGGTCAAACGTTTTCTGTAAGTCTTCACAAGGTTGCCACACACTGTTGTTGGTATGTTGGCCCATTCCTCCATGCAGATCTCCTCTAGAGCAGTGATGTTTTTGGCTTTTCGCTTGGCAACACGGACTTTCAACTCCCTCCAAAGGTTTTCTATAGGGTTGAGATCTGGAGACTGGCTAGGCCACTCCAGGACCTTGAAATGCTTTTTACGAAGCCACTCCTTTGTTGCCCTGGCGGTGTGCTTTGGATCATTGTCATGTTGAAAGACCCAGCCACGTTTCATCTTCAATGCCCTTGCTGATGGAAGGAGGTTTGCACTCAAAATCTCACGATACATGGCCCTATTCATTCTTTCATGTACCCAGATCAGTCGTCCTGGCCCCTTTGCAGAGAAACAGCCCCAAAGAATGATGTTTCCACCACCATGCTTTACAGTAGGTATGGTGTTTGATGGATGCAACTCAGTATTCTTTTTCCTCCAAACACGACAAGTTGTGTTTCTACCAAACAGTTCCAGTTTGGTTTCATCAGACCATAGGACATTCTCCCAAAACTCCTCTGGATCATCCAAATGCTCTCTAGCAAACTTCAGACGGGCCCGGACATGTACAGGCTTAAGCAGTGGGACACGTCTGGCACTGCAGGATCTGAGTCCATGGTGGCGTAGTGTGTTACTTATGGTAGGCCTTGTTACATTGGTCCCAGCTCTCTGCAGTTCATTCACTAGGTCCCCCCGTGTGGTTCTGAGATTTTTGCTCACCGTTCTTGTGATCATTCTGACCCCACGGGGTGGGATTTTGCGTGGAGCACCAGATCGAGGAAGATTATCAGTGGTCTTGTATGTCTTCCATTTTCTAATTATTGCTCCCACAGTTGATTTCTTCACTCCAAGCTGGTTGGCTATTGCAGATTCAGTCTTCCCAGCCTGGTGCAGGGCTACAATTTTGTTTCTGGTGTCCTTTGACAGCTCTTTGGTCTTCACCATAGTGGAGTTTGGAGTCAGACTGTTTGAGGGTGTGCACAGGTGTCTTTTTATACTGATAACAAGTTTAAACAGGTGCCATTACTACAGGTAATGAGTGGAGGAAAGAGGAGACTCTTAAAGAAGAAGTTACAGGTCTGTGAGAGCCAGAAATCTTGATTGCTTGTTTCTGACCAAATACTTATTTTCCACCATAATATGCAAATAAAATGAAAAAAAAACAGACAATGTGATTTTCTGGATTTTTTTTTCTCAGTTTGTCTCCCATAGTTGAGGTCTACCTATGATGTAAATTACAGACGCCTCTCATCTTTTTAAGTGGTGGAACTTGCACTATTGCTGACTGACTAAATACTTTTTTTCCCCACTGTAGTAGTGAGACACGTGATGGACAAAAGAGAGCAGGATCGTGAGATACAGCTGATAAAGGAGACTGTAACAGAACATGTCGAACGGGAAAGAGTCCTAAGGCAAGCAGCTGAGCACAGAGTGGATGAGCTGGAGAAGGAAGTCTCTGAGCTCAGAGGTCACCTGTCAGCGTGTAAAACCATGAACAAGACCCTGTTGGAAGATATGGAGGTGCTCAGAGAGGCCCAAGAGAAGCATTAACAGGAGATTCTCAGGAGAGAGGATGAGCGTCGCTACCTGGCAGAGGAGAAAGATAAAGTTCTGCAAGAACTCAGTGGAGTAGTAAAAGGTCTTCTGCAGGAGAAGTGGAGGGGCGAAGACGTACAGCGGCCGTGCCCGACTGATAGCAAGGCAGAACTGCCAAAGCCCATCTTGGAAAAGGGTCCTGAAGACTGTAAATCTCAGGAAGATGGTGAGCCAAGAGCTGCACAAGACAGTCACCCGGTCTTGGCAGATACCTTGAGGGAAGTGTCCGTGGGGAACCCAGAGCCATCTGTCCAGGATGAGAGCAAGTCCATGACCTTCAAGTGTGTGATGGAGGTACCCGAAGACGTGCGAGAAGCGTGTGCCAGCGAAGGTGTGCATGAGACCTTTAAAAAGGCAGTAAAGGCCTATAGTGTGAGCTGGGCACCAGAAACAGACCAGTTGGTGATACTGGCAGAAACGGAAGACACAGAGAGAAGGGTGGCTGTCCTGAAGGAGATGCACCTACAATGTCTCCGCACGAAACAGATGCTCGTGAAGCGTAATTGGAAAGCCGCTCGACGTCTGGAGCTTGTAAGGGAAGCACAAAGTCGGCTGGGCTTTGTGGAAGACATAATTCCGGTGCCCAGAAATCTGGTGGGGAAAGTCGTTGGCAGACTTGGAAAGGTGATGCAGGAGATGGTGAATCGATCCTGTGTGAAGAGAGTGAGGATCCCACCTGCTGGTGAAATCCAAGTCGTTATTGAAGATGACATGGTTCCTGTCATTGTGGTTGGTTCGGTGGAAAGCATTGGGAAGCTTCGCATGCTCCTGGAATATCGGGTAGCGTACCTGAAGGAGATTGAGCAGCTAAGACAGGATCGACTGCAGATGAATGAGCAGATAGAGAACGTCAGGTGGCATCCCCCTCCAACCCAAGGTGTAAGGACCCGAAGGGATCCTCCAAGGAATGAAAGGACAGGTAGTCGAAGGCAAGAACGTCGAGAGTCCGCAAGTGGCCGTTCTAATCTTAGTAACATAGGCACGAGACTCGGTGGTGGACATAGCGACAGAGGGTCAGACTCAGACCAGCCAGTTGGCCCAGCTGGACGTGGGACTCATGACCGTACGAACTAAGAGAGCCAGCCAGTGAGAGAAAGGTCGCGTGATGAAGCACACTGCAGACAGGTGGAGACTAAAGAGTGTCTGGTCACACTGACGGACGTTGACGGGAAGGCCAAAGCCCAAGGCCGAGATACTGACCGCTGGGGGGCAGGGGAGGCCTAACGTAAATATACAGTATGACTACCGAAACAGACGGAGATGGTCCTCACGACTGGTAGGGCAAGGTGACATGGGTGCCAGGTCTCAAGATCCCTGGGTGATATCATGTGTTAAACCCCACAAGTTTGAACAGAGGGGGGAGGTATGTGGTGTAGTTACCACTATGTCAGCTAGGGGGCGCTGTGTGGGTGTCCCAGGACGGGTGTACAGGCACATTCAGTGTGGTAACAGGAGCAGGGTCCTAAATGACCATTATGGGTCTCAAGGTGGGTGGCCTTGGGATGCAGGCTCCAGGGTGTATTGATCAGCAGAGGTACTGCTGATCTTTCTGTTACACTGTGTCAGGGAAGCCTGTGTGTGTCTATACAACCTTTAGTGATGTCATAGCCATGTGATCACCTGTGGGTGTGGTTACAGGGCTATGTAATTGAGGTGTTTGGCACATGTGAGAGAGTGTGGAGGGAGTCTGTCTGAGTGTGGACAGACTTCCATGTGTCCAGGTGGGACACTACAGAGAGTGTATATGGGGAGGACTACAGCTCCCAGCATGTGCTGAGACTCTCAGTCTGAGTCTGAAGCCACGGACATTTCTGTTCCTTTGCCTGAAGTGAAGGTTACATTTCAGTGTTATGCTGTCTATGGTTTATGGAGTAATAAACCTGGTGAAATTTTAAAGGAACGTGCCTCATGTTTGTCTCCCACTGCACCTAAGCGAGTCAAATCCCTACAGTATGTATGTTGTATGAATGTAGTATATATGTAGTATGTATGTAGTATGTATGTATGTATGTTGTATGAATGTAGTATATATGTAGTATGTATGTAGTATGTATGTATGTTGTATGAATGTAGCATATATGAAGTCCGCACAGACCCCTGGCAGCTGGCACAGGCCCCCGGCAGGCCCGCACAGACCCCCAGCAGCCGGCACAAACCTCCAGCAGCTAGCATAGACCCCCGGCAGGCCCGCACAGACCCCCGGCAGCCGGCACAGACCTCCGGCAGGCCCACACAGACCCTCGGTAGCTGGCACAGACCCCCGGTAGGCCTGTACAGACCCCCAGCAGTTCGCACAGACCCCCGGCAGCCGGTACAGACCCCCGGCAGGCCCGCACAGACCCCCGGCAGTCCACACAGACCCCCGGCAGGCCCGCACAGACCCCCGGCAGGCCCGTACAGACCCCCAGAAGCCGGCACAGACCCCCGGCAAGCCCGCACAGACCCCCGGCAGCCGTCATAGACCCCCGGCAGGCCCGCACAGACCCCCGGCAGTCCGTACAGACCCCCGGCAGGCCCGTACAGACCCCCGGCAGCCGGCACAGACCCCCGGCAGCCGACACAGACCCCCGGCAGGCCCGCACAGACCCCCGGCAGGCCCGTTCAGACCCCCGGCAGCCGGCACAGACCCCCAGCAGCCGGCACAGACCCCCGGCAGGCCCGCACAAACCCCCAGCAGTCCGCACAGACCCCCGGCAGCCGGCACAGACCCCTGGCAGTCCGCACAGACCCCCAGCAGCCGGCACAGACCCCCGGCAGGCCCGCACAGACCCCCGGCAGTCTGCACAGACCCCCGGCAGGCCCTTACAGACCCCCCGGCAAGCCCGCACAGACCCCTGGCAGGCCTGTAAAGACCCCTGACAAGCCCGCACAGACCCCGCCCGCACACACAGACATGCACAGTGTCCGCCCACACACCACCTACACTCATCCCCCCTCCCGAACAGAATGTGCAAGTACAGAAAGGGTTTTTTTTAATTCCGATATTTCTGTCCCATTGACTTGAATGGGACTTCCAGGATCGGAATCGGCGATACCCAATACTTTTTGGGTATCAGCCAATCCAATCCAATCCGATATTTCTCAATATCGGACGGTATCGCTCAACACTAGTCGCCAACCATGTGGGTCTGAAATAAAACCACATTTTTTACTTTTTGAAAAGGAGTGCTGCCTTCAGTTTTTTCATATGTGAATTTTGGCTTTTGGGATAATTGCTTGGGAGGCCTTTGCACCTGAAGATTTTGGATTGTGCTGTTCCATTTTCTCGTGTTGTACAGTATTTATATCTGGAATTTTTTGCACTAATTTTTTTTTCAAGTTTTTCGTTGCTCTACTTGATATATGGAACCTAGAAATATGGAACCTGATGTTTTCAACTACACTATGGAGGATGAGGAAAGGATACTGAAAGGTATTTAAAGTGGTGGAAACTTCTTGAAAAATACATCTATCCTGGAAATGAAACGCAAGTATACTAATGAAAATAAGAGATTAATAAATTTGCAATTGCATTTAACAACATTGGGACAGTATTTAAGGAAAGGAAGATTCCTAGGGGCCTTAGACCGAACATACGCCCAAATTTGTTTGCTGGAAATGTATATTTTCCCAAATTTCAAATAAATATGCCATGGACATAATCCTTCTAAATATTGAATATTTACAAATGGTCATAAAAAACCTACAGGATTCAATTAAAATAATGGAGTTAAAGATACAAGAAAAATTAACACCTGAGGAATGGTCCAGTTTTAAAGAGAAATTGGATAAAGATATGAACTAGATGGTTATTTCCTGAAGGAAATACATGGTGCTTGAACAGCGCTGCCAGCTTTACAGCAGTGTATCAGGTGTCGACTGTAAGAAAGTAAAGTTAGAATATGAATGTTGTGTATAGCGATGGCACAACCTGGGATGGGTTGTATATGAAGCCAATGGGGGTGATGTAGTCATGTCACCATCATATAATATTGGGTGCAGGCAAAAGGACCTGTGTGATGTCACCAGCATTTGCTTCAAGGGGACACTGGCACCCACAATGATGAAATGAGCGGGGTCCGGACACTTGGGAAGAACAGGCAGACTGTCCTAGGCAGAGTCTGTATGTAAGAAATTGTGGCTGCTCAGTTTGATTTATTGATTTCACTAGAAATTCTGATTGCAACGAATAATCTCTCTAGCAGCAAGTCCTCACAGGTAGACTCTGCTAATGTAATGTCTGTCTGCTTTTGGCAGATTTTAATAGGGACGGCCATAATGGAAACAAATTATTTTTATGTGGCTAATGAAGTCACATTTAGGGCTAGTACACACAGTCAGAATAAATAATCGGTCAAATTCGGATGTAAAAATCTGACTGTGTGTACTAGCCCTTATAAAGCAGTGTATAAGTGTACACATACTATAGTATGATTACTTACATATAGCTTTAAAATCAAAGAAAGCGAAATAGAATATTTTATGCCAAGTCAGAGAACAGGAAGCCTGTGCTAGTCCTGCACCACACACACCAGATGCTATTACGCTTCATGCCCCTTTGACAATATGAATTAAAAGCACAAACAACTTTGTAAATTGTAAATGGGTGGTGGTGGCCACAGCTTTTAATAAATCAGAAACTCTCACTTTTTAAAAATTAAAACCATTAAAATGGAACAGGAAGCAGGGTGCCACACAGACTTTTGGCGTGCACTAGTGCCTTCCCATATAATTTTATCCACTTCGTTAAAATATCCCGTCAACTGTGACTTAATATCAATACATCAAGAATAAACACCCAAAATGAAACAACATGTAAGATATATATATATATATATATATATATATATATATATACTTATTTTCTTTTTTATATTATTATTAGTGTTGAGCGATACCTTCCGATATCGTGAAATATCGGATTGGATTGGATCGGACCGATACCCAAAAAGTATCGGATATCGCCGATTCCGATACAGGAAACAAATGCAAGTCAATGGGACAGAAATATCGGAATTAAAATAAACCCTTTCTTTCCTTGTAGGTTAATTCTACATGAAGAAAAACAACTAAGACTAATGTAGGATGTATTGGGGGAGGTGGAGGAGACATTAAAGGCATAGAGGTTTAACCCAATCAAATGGAATAGCAGGAATAATTTTTTTTTAAGACGTTCGGAGTTACAAAGATGTTGACTATGTTAACCTTTTTTATATTTTGTCAGATATGTATGTTTCACTACTTCCATGCTCTTCACCTTCTTTTTTACTTCTCCCACACTTTCTCCTTCATGATCCTCAGCAGCAGCAGGATCTTTTTCATCAACTTCTTCACCTTATTCATCTTCTTCTTCCCTTTCTTCCTATTATTCTTTTTTTTTACATTCTTCATATTCTTCTTATTCAACTATTATTCTTCTTCATATTCTACTTCTTCATCTTCTTCCTATTCTTCTTCTTCATCATATTCTTATTTGTGACAGGCATTCCTGTAGTTGTTATCTATCAAAGTTTGAAGATTACACCTTCCGTTCTGCCTGTCACAAAAGATTTACAACAGGATTTGTCTGCGTTCAGTTTGGCCTGCAGTAGCAGGCATTTTCCAGGGGCACCACGAGGAGGAACGGACTCACCCCCATACACTGCTTAGTCTTCTTCTGCTTATAATTTAGATAATATCTTTTGCTCTGATTTTTAGTCTTATGCTTAATGTTTTTCTGCTTTTTGTTCTTCTGCTTCTTGGTCTTCTGTCTCTTGTTGTTCTGCATCTTGGTGGTTGTCTTCATGTTCTTTGTCCTCTTGGTCATCTTCTTGAGGGTCATCTTTTTGGTCTTTTTTGGGGTGGTCTTCAGGGTCGTCATCTTCAGGGTCATCATCTTTGGGGTCATCGTCTTCTTCGGGGTGGTCTTTAGGGTCATCGTCTTCAGGGTCACTGTCTTAGGTGTTGTCGTCTTCTTCGGGGTGGTCTTCAGGGTCATCGTCTTCAGGGTCGTCATCAGGGAGATCCAGAGTGTTTACCAAAAACCATTTCAAAAAGTTTGAACTTGGAAATGTAGCAGAAGGTACAAGAAGGCTGAGGAACTGCTGAGAACCAGCTGACGGTACTGGAACCCGGATTGGTAGCAAAAGGAACAAGAACCAATGGCACTACTGAGGACCAGCTGATGGTACTGGAACCCGGTTACTAAGCAGGAGGTACCTGTGCTAGAAAGCACTACAAAGGATCAGCAGACGTTGATGGAACTCGGATACCGAGATGGAGGCACCTAAGCCAAAGGCACTGCCGAGAACCAGCTGATGGTGCTGGAAACCGGAGGGTTAGCAGAAGCTACAAGAGTCAATGGAACTACCGAGGACCAGCTGACAGTACTGGAACCTGGATGGGTAGCAGAAGGTACCCCTGAAAAACAAAGCTGCAAGGCCGCGAGTTGGCCGCAGTTACCAAAACCCACAGTCCTACAGGGGGTGCTTGTCATATTGTCACTACTGAACCAGCCTTTATTGCCAGATCCCGCAGCCCACATAGGAAGCACCTAAACTGCAGGCACCATAGAGTCGGCTAACGCGACTGCAACACGACAGGACAACGTATTGGTGGCAAAGTGATGTTGACACTACCCGGAAACAGCTGGCATGCTGGAACCAGGCTGGGCAGGAGGGAGTACCCGTGCCAAAGACACTGCTGAGAACCAGCTGATGGTGCTGGAACCCGGATGGGTAGCAGAAGCTACAAGAGCCAATTGAACTACCGAGGACCAGCTGACGGTGCTGGAACACGGAGGGGCAGCAGAAGGAACAAGAGCCAATGGCACTACCGAGGACCAGCTGACAGTGCTGGAACACGGTTACTAAGCAGGAGGTACCTGTGCAAGAAAGCACTACCGAGGACCAGAAGACATTGCTGGCACTCAGATACCGAGAAGGAGGCACCTAAGCCAAAGGCACTGCCAAGAACCAGCTGACGGTACTGGAACCCGGAGGGGTAGCAGAAAGTACCCCTAAAAAACAACGTTGCAAGGCCGCGAGCCGGCCACAGTTACCGAAAACCACAGTCCTACAGGGGGAGCTTGTCCTATTGGCACTACGGAATCAGCCTTTATTGCCAAATCCCGCAGCCCACATAGGAAGCACCTAAACTGCAGGCACCATAGAGTCGGCTAACCCGACCGCAACACAACAGGACAATGTATTGGTGCCAAAGTGATGTTGACACTACACGGAAACAGCTGTCATGCTGGAACCAGGCTGGGCAGGAGGGAGTACCTGTGCCAAAGACACTTCTGAGCAGCAACTGGTGATGTTGGAGCCCAGGGATTACAGTAGAAACAGAATGTAGCCAGAGGCCTAATTGAAGCAAGTTTAAAATCTGGAGTAGTGGGAATGTGGACAGAGCAGGCGAAATTGCCGGACACACAGCAGGGGATCAGCTGACGTTACTGAACACCACTAACACTGGAGCATGTGTTTTTCTCTGTGCAGACAGCACTTCTGAGCAACCACTGGCGTTGTTGGAGCACAGGGTCAATCATGGAGTAGGCTGAGGCCTAATTGGAGCAAGATTAATATCTGATGTTGGGATGAATGTGGAGGGAGCAGGAGATATTGCCGGACACACCGCAGGGGAGCAGCTGGCGTTACTGAACCCCACTAACACAGGAACTAGTGTTTATCTCTGTGCAGACGGCACTTCTGAGCAACAACTGGCGGTGTTGGGGCACAGGGTCAATCATGGAGTAGGCTAAGGCCTAATTGGAGCAAGTTTAAAATCAGTTGTAGTGTGAATGTGGAGGGAGCAGGAGATATTGCTGGACACACAGCAGGGGAGCAGCTGGCATTACTGAACCCCACTAACACAGGAGCTAGTGTTTTTCTCTGTGCAGACAGCACTTCTGAGCAGCAACTGGCGGTGTTGGAGCCCAGGGTCAATCATGGAGTAGGCTATGGCCTAATTGGAGCAAGTTTAATATATGATGTTGGGATGAATGTGGAGGGAGCAGGAGATATTGCCGGACACACAGCAGGAGAGCAGCTGGCATTACTGAACCCACTAACACAGGAGCTAGTATTTTTCTCTGCGCAGATGGCACTTCTGAGCAACAACTGGTGGTGTTGGAGCACAGGGTCAATCATGGAGTAACCAAGGAAAAAGAAAAAAGGTCCAGCTTTGCAAATTCAAGTCCAATTTATTGTTAAAAACAAGTCCAAAACAGAGCAAAAAATGGTGTGTTCACATGAGTAACAAGTAGTAGATTACGCGTTTCGAACAATAGCTTGTTCTTTCTCAAAACTACTTCCCTTGGCTGTTACTGCAATATATACTCTTTACACCCAGTAAATTACAAACACATGGTGTGAAGGGAGAAAAAAAAAGGGGGAGAGGGAAACATGTGTGAGATATAAAAAATAACATTACAAAGAAAAACACATTTTTTGTGAAAAGAGGGGGGAGCCAAAAAAGAAAACAAAAAAGAAAAATGAAAAAAAACAAACAATTTTTTTTTAAAGTTTTTTTGTGCATATATATATAAATACAATTATAATAACATCAATAATGAAACATATTGTCATTATTGATGTTATTATAATTGTATTTATATATATATGCACAAAAAACTTTTAAAAAAAATTGTTTTGGACTTGTTTTTAACAATAAATTGGACTTGAATTTGCAAAGCTGGACCTTTTTTCTTTTTCCTTGGTTACTGCGTGAAGACTGCACGTGGTCCGGGCTATCCACTACACATGCCTTCAGGTGAGCTGGCTTTTTTTTTCTCTTTTTCAATCATGGAGTAGGCTGAGGCCTAATTGGAGCAAGTTTAATATCTGATGTTGGGATGAATGTGGAGGGAGCAGGAGACATTGCCAGACACACAGCAGGGGAGCAGCTGGAGTTACTGAACCCACTAACACAGGAGCTAGTGTTTTTCTCTGTGCAGTTGGCACTTCTGAGCAACAACTGGTGGTGTTGGAGCACAGAGTCAATCATGGAGTAGGCTAAGGCCTAATTGGAGCAAGTTTAAAATCAGTTGTAGTGTGAATGTGGAGGGAGCAGGAGATATTGCCGGACACTCAGCAGGAGAGCAACTGGCGTTACTGAACCCCACTAACACAGGAGCTGGTGTTTTTCTCTGTGCAGATGGCACTTCTGAGCAACAACTGCCGGTTTTGGAGCACAGGGATCACAGTTCAGGTGGTAGAAACATGAACACAACAGGAGACCTGGATACTGTTGCCAACCAATTATTTATTCTGGAAGAGGACTGACAAATTCCGGCGAGATCCAGGCCTTGTTCATTTTCAGTAAAGTAAGCCGGTCAACGTTATTGGAGGATAGTCGCATGCGACGGTCTGTTAGTACACCACCTGCGGCACTAAAGACGCGTTCCGATAATACACTAGCAGTAGGGCAAGCCAGCACCTCCAATGCATACTGGCTAAGCTCTGGCCATGTATCCAACTTAGAGACCCAAAACTTGAAGGGGGAAGAGCCGTCTGGGAGTACACTGACACTGACAGGGCAAGACGTGTAGTCTTTCACCATCTGACGGAAACGTTGCCTCCTGCTGACTGGAACCGTCTGTGATGGTGTAGACATTTGTGGCGGGCACACAAAACTTTGCCACATTTGGGCCATACTGGTCTTGCCTTGTGCTGCGGCGCTGCCTCTGCTCCCTCTTTGTGCAGAGCTTCCTCCACTGCATCGACGCACACAGAGCTGCTTTGTAAAGCAATAGCAGCACTGCTCTCGGGTGGAATGAAGAACATGATGGAATGCATCAGTGTGTCTTGGTACTCCTGTATTTTACGCTCCCAGTTCAACGGTGTTATGAGGTTTGTAAGTTGTCCTGGTAGCGAGGATCTAGGAGGGTGTACACCCAATAATCAGCCGTGTTGAGAATGTGGGCGATGCGGCGGTCGTTTCTCAGGCACTGCAGCATGAAATCAACCATGTGCTGCAGACTCCCAACTGGCCAAGAAACTCTGTCCCCTGCTTGAGGCGTCATCTCTGCCTGCTCTGCATCACCCCACCCTCGCTCTACATTCTGACTACTAGAGCATTGTGTACCTCCCTCCTCTGGAGAGATGTCTTCCTCCTCCATTGACTCCTCCTCACAAAGTGTCCCCTGCCTAGGCCTTTGTGAGGAACCACGTTGCGCAGACTGTCCAGAAGCAGATGGCATTTGTGACTCCTCATCCTCCACCTCTTCCAAAACCTCCTCCCTTAGTGGTTGCAGTGTTTTTGAAGCAGGCAGATAAGGGGGACAGTCATGCTGACTAGTGCATCATCTGCACTCGCCATTCACGTGGAATCATTGAAGGCATGCAAAACGTGGCAGATGTCCTTCATAGAGGCCCACTCAGTGGTGGTTAAGTGTGAATGGTGCGCAGTGCGACTTGTTTGCGCCTGATGCAGCTAGTACTCCATTACTGCTGCCTGCTGCTCACACAACCGCTCCAACATATGTAACGTTGAATTCCACCTGGTGGGTAGGTCACATATGATGCAATGTTCCGGAGGGCGGAATCGGCGCTGCAGAGCAGCAATGCGCGATCTTGCCATGCTGAAGCGCCGCAAGTGAGCACACTCTATGCGGACCTTGTGCAGCAGTGCATCAACATCCGGATAGTCCCTCAAAAAACTCTGCACGACCAAGTTGAGCACATGTGCCTGACTTGGGATGTGAGTGAGGTTGCCTAGGCCCAGAGCTGCCGCCAGATTTTGGCCATTGTCACGCACTACCAAGCCTGGCTGGAGATTCGCTGGCACAAACCACACGTCGCTCTCCTGCTTGATGGCATTCCAGAGCTCCTGCGCTGTGTGGCTTCGATTCCCCAAAGAAATTAATTTCAGTATGGCCTGTTGACGTTTGGCCACGGCTGTGCTCATATCGGTCGTAACAGGTAAACGTTCATGGGTCCATGTGGAGGTAGACCGTGACGGCTCCTTCAGCACTGATTCTGAGGAACTGGAGTATGAGGAGGAGTCAATGTGTACAGACTGGATTCCTGCAATCTGTGGAGTTGGCAGAACACGTACTGCGCCACTCTCAAGATCTTTACCCAGCTCCACAACATTTACCCAATGGGCAGTGAGGGAAAGGTATTGTCCCTGTCCATGGTTACTGGTCCACGCATCGGTGGTCAGGTGGACCTTGCTACTGACGGCGTTTAGTAGCGCATGTTTAATTTTTCCCCTCCACATGCTTTTGCAGGGACGGCTTGCCTGCTGAAATAAAAGTGGCTGGGCACGGTGTATTATGGGACTGCCAATGCCATGAAGTTACGGAAGGTGTCAGTCTCCACCAGCCTGAATGAGAGCATTTCTAGGGCCAATAGTTTTGCAATGCCAGCATTCAGATCCTGTGCTCGGGGATGGTTTGCCGAGTATGGCCGCCTTTTCTCCCATGCCTGTGCTACCGATAGCTGTAGTGTGGCCTGGGAGTGTGAGGATGACAGGGAATGTGGTGCTATGGGTGTAATTACACTGGGTCTCTGTACAACAGTGCCAGAGGTTCTTCCATGGCGATCCTGAGAGGAAGCCGAACCACCAGTGTGTGAGCTGGAGGAAGAGGCTACAACACGAGCTGAAGAGGTGGTAGGTGGTGCTGTAGGTTGGCCTACGTCTTCAGTGTGTCTTTGTAACTCCACCACGTGCTTGGTCAGCACATGTTTCCACATATTTGTGGTATTGAGGTTGATGACACTTTTCCCTGTTTTGACTTTCTGATTACACAGCTTGCATTTGACAAAGCAAATGTCATCTGCAACTGTGTCAAAAAAGGACCACGCACTGCAAGTTCTGGGAGCGCCTGTTTTGGGTTTTGGAAGAGGAATGCTCCTAATGGGTGCCGAAGTGGAGGCTACAAGCAACCAAGTCTGCCCCCTCCCTCTCCCTCCTGTCTTGACCGTTCAGGGAATCTCTTCCTCAGAGCAGCTCCCATCACCTTCCTGTTCCTCACGCCATAATGGGTCAAGGACCTCATCATCTACACTACCCTCTTCAAACACCTGCTTCTCCAGGGTAGTCTCGACAGCACAGTACGCACCAGAAAGTGGCACCTGAGTCTCATCATCTGATGCGTACTGAGGTGTGCTGACCATAGGCACTGGCCCACCCGACTCTTCAGATTCAGAGAGACAAAGCAGTTGCGCATCACTGCATACTCCCTCTTCTTCACATTCTAGAATGCTGCTTGGCTGGCCCCCTCTTTCCAAGCCAACAGATTCAGAGAACAGAAGAAGAGAATGAGATGGCTCCTGTCCAGGGCTCTCTGACTGCCTGGGCAATTTGGCAGGTGGTGAAGAGACAGATGGTTGCTCTTCAGTGCTCTGGACCTGAGAGTGTCTGGAAGTAATTGAAGTCGATGCGTTAGCTGCCATCCATCCAAAAATGGCTTCAATTTGTTCCTCCCGCAGCAGTGGGGTACGGCGAGCTCCTACAAAGCTGCGCATAAAGGACTGTTCCCTGTTAAAACTGGAGGATGCTGAGTCACTGGTGCCCGCAGCAGGCACAGAATCCCCATGTCCTCTCCCTGCTGAAACTCCACGACCACGTGCCTTACTCCCTGCCTTCTTCATCTTGGTAGACTAATAAAGATAGGCAGAAAAGTACTAAGGGCTTAGTGAACTTATTCCTGAACAGCTGCTAACAGGTATAAGAAACACTAATTTTATAAAGTGTGTGGACTACACTTTAATATGAGCTAATGTGGCCTACACAACTGTCAAGTTGAGTGTTTGGTGAACTTTATTTTGTTTTTGTTTTTTCAAAAAAACAAAAAGGATGTGACCAAAGATGTAAAATCGATAGTATCACAAACTTTTTGGAGCTATTACAATGCAGGAAGGTAACCTGCAATGCAATAGATGAGGCTCCAAAAAATAGGCTAATACTAATCTGGCTGGGGCTGCAGGGCACAAGCCAGCAAAAAGGCTCCTCTATCTACTCCTATATAGTGTTTGCAACCAAACTAGTTGGATACGGATGGAAGCACAGTAAGTCCGGAGTCACACTACAGCGAGATACGGCCGAGTCTCGCAGGTTAAAACCAAGCTCTGGCACCGGCACTCCGGAGCGGAGCATGCAGCTCCATGTATTGCTGTGCGACTGCACGCTCCGCTCCGGAGTGCCGGCACCAGAGCTTGGTTTTAACCTGCGAGACTCAGCCGTATCTCGCTGTGTGTGATCCTCGCCTAATAGGAGAAATTCAGGAAAAATAAGCAGCACTACAGCAAAAAAGGACAATGTATGAGGCAGTGACGCATGCTGAGCAGACTACAACCAGAGGTGACTGCAGAACACACTAGAGCGTGAGCTGCACTCACACACAGAGTCCTCACAGACAGCCGTGAACAGTGCAGAGAACTGGGCACTAGCACTGAAAGGCTGCAGAAAGGCTCCGCTATCTTTTCCTATATAGTGTTTGCAACCAATGTAGATGGATACGGATAGATGCACACTAATTGGAGAAATCAGTAAAAATGAGCAGCAATAAAAAAAAAAAATATGTATGAGGCAGTGACGCACGCTGAGCGGTCTACAACCAGAGGTGGCTGCAGAACACACTACACCGTGAGCTGCACTCACACACACAGACCTTGCAGACAGCTGTGAACAGCACTGCAAGGCAAAAGAAAGCTTCACACAGGGGTTGCTAAAGTAGCCTGGGTAAAGCACAATATAGCAAATCGCTATCTCTAACTGTCCCTCAGAGTCAGAAGAGCAGCATCCTGTCCCTAACTGAATTCACAGCAGAGTGAACCCAAAATGACTGCGGCTGCGGCTTTTATAGTGCATCATGACATCATTTCAGCAGCCAATCACAGCCATGCCATTAGTTAACATGCCTACGTGCCTAACACTTCTTAGGATTCCTCATTGGCTGAATCAAATCAACCTGGCTCATAGCATTATGGGAACTTCCGATTCCGGTATTCGACATGCTTAAAGTTTCAGAACTCAGTATCGGAATTCCGATACCGCGAATGTCGGCCGATACCCGATATTTGCAGTATCGGAATGCTCAACACTAATTATTATATATTCTTTAGATATTTTATACTTTTCTTTCTTTCTTTTTTTTATAAAGGGGGGTTACAATCTAATATATAAAGCTCAAAGAGGGTGTGTATGTATGTATGTACAGTATGTATGTCCGGGATTGGCATCCGCACCGTCGCAGCTACAGCCACAAAATTTGGCACAGTCACATGACTGGACCCCGAGAGTGTTATAGGCTATGTTGTGAGGTGAATTTTTAACCCCGCGCTTTCCAATTCACCAAACAATTTTGCCCCTCTCTACATAATGGGGCAAAAGTGTATGTATATATTGGCATCTGCACCGTCGTAGCTACAGCCACAAAATTTTGCACAGTCACACGGCTGGACCCCGAGAGCGTCATAGGCTATGTTGTGAGGCGAAATTTTAACCCTGTGTGTTCCAATTCACCAAGGAATTTTGCCCCTATCTACATAATGGGGAAAAAGTGAAAGGAAAAGTGTTGGAGGCAAATTGACAGCTGCCAGATGTGAACAAGGGGGACTTAAAGAATGAGAGCGATGGCGCCAAAGAGTATATACCATACAGTTGCTAAGGTGGGGCCCTGACATGGGATACTCACCATACACGGGGATATGAACACACACAAAATGCGCTACACACTACCACGTGCTTCAACACATATACCACCCTCAGCACATATTTCACCACACATACACAACCTCGCCACATAAAAGTTTAAACAAAAAAGTTGCCACTCAAAACTCGCCGCGCTGTCCCAAAGCTGTTTAAAAGATGAAAAATGAGCTGTGATTGGTTGCTATCAGCAACAGTTTTCTTTGTAGACAGTTGTGGTAACTGAGGCCTATTATTCTTATCATTTCTATGGTGTTATCGTACTTCTGTAAAGCTGGAAATAACACAATTTATTACCGTGCCAACACAGACCACCCTCTGACACAGACTGCCGGGGGAGCCCAGTATCCCAGGATAGGATTAGATACACGGCTCAGCAGTCAGTATCACACAGGATAGGATTAGATACACAGCTCAGCAGTCAGTATCTCACAGGAGAGGATTAGATACATGGCTCAGCATAGGATAGGATTAGATACACAGCTCAGCAGTCAGTATCACACAGGATAGGATTAGATACACAGCTCAACAGTCAGTATCACACAGGATAGGAATAGATACAGGGCTCAACAGACAGAATCACACAGGATAGGTTTAGATACGCAGCTCAGCACACAGTATCATACAGAATAGTATTAGATACACGGCTCAGCAGACAGTATCACACAGAATAGGATTAGATACACGGCTCAGCAGTCAGTATCACACAGGATAGGATTAGATGCACGGTTTTTATGTGCAATACAGTTGTGGCCAAAAGTATTGACACCCCTGCAATTCTGTCAGATAATATTCAGTTTCTTCCTGAAAATGATTGCAAACACAAATTCTTTGGTATTATTATCTTCATTTAATTTGTCTTAAATGAAAAAAACACAAAAGAGAATGAAGCAAAAAGCAAAACATTGATCATTTCACACAAAACTCCAAAAATGGGCCAGACAAAAGTATTGGCACCCTCAGCCTAATACTTGGTTGCACAACCTTTAGCCAAAATAACTGCGACCAGCCGCTTCCGGTAACCATCAATGAGTTTCTTACAATGCTCTGCTGGAATTTTAGACCATTCTTCTCTGTCAAACTGCTCCAGGTCCCTGATATTTGAAGGGTGCCTTCTCCAAACTGCCATTTTTAGATCTCTCCACAGGTGTTCTATGGGATTCAGGTCTGGACTCATTGCTGGCCACCTTAGAAGTCTCCAGTGCTTTCTCTCAAACCATTTTCTAGTGCTTTTTAAAGTGTGTTTTGGGTCATAGTCCTGCTGGAAGACCCATGACCTCTGAGGGAGACCCAGCTTTCTCACACTGGGCCCTACATTATGCTGCAAAATTTGTTGGTAGTCTTCAGACTTCATAATGCCATGCACACGGTCAAGTAGTCCAATGCCAGAGGCAGCAAACAACCCCAAAACATCAGGGAACCTCTGCCATGTTTGACTGCAGGGACCGTGTTCTTTTCTTTGAATGCCTTTTTTTTCTCTTGTAAACTCTATGTTGATGGCTTTGCCCAAAAAGCTCTACTTTTGTCTCATCTGACCAGAGAGCATTCTTCCAAAATGTTTTAGGCTTTTTCAGGTAAGTTTTAGCAAACTCCAGCCTGTCTTTTTTTATGTCTCGGGGTAAGAAGTGGGGTCTTCCTGGGTCTCCTACCATACAGTCCCTTTTCATTCAGATGCCGACGGATAGTACGGATTGACACGGTTGTACCCTCGGACTGCAGGGCAGCTTGAACTTGTTTGGATGTTAGTCGAGGTTCTTTATCCAACATCCACACAATCTTGCATTGAAATCTCTTGTCAATTTTTCTTTTCCGTCCACATCTAGGGAGGTTAGCCACAGTGCCATGGGCTTTAAACTTCTTGATGACACTGCGCACGGTAGACACAGGAACATTCAGGACTTTGGAGATGGACTTGTAGCCTTGAGATTGCTCATGCTTCCTCACAATTTGGTTTCTCAAGTCCTCAGACAGTTCTTTGGTCTTCTTTCCTTTCTCCATGCTCAATGTGGTACACACAAGGACACAGGACAGAGGTTGAGTCAACTTTAATCCATGTCAACTGGCTGCAAGTGTGATTTAGCTATTGCCAACACCTGTTAGGTGCTACAGGTAAGTTACAGGTGCTGTTAATTACACAAATTAGAGAAGCATCACATGATTTTTCGAAGCTGAGGTCAATCATCCTCCGATTTGGAGCCTAGGGTCACTCAGCTTTCGATTTGGCGCGCCGGCCCTTTTAGACTCATTTTGGTGTGCTGGCCCTTTAAGAGCCAGTTTGGCGCACTGGGCTTCTAAATCCACTTTGGCGCACATTCTCTCTCAGGGGCATGCGTCATGTGATGAAGCTAGATTTGCATTGCGCTTTTTGTTTCGCTTTAAGAGCTGATATTATCTGGCAGAAACTGTGTCCTGGTGGGGTCATGTAAAGTTCATAGGCGTTGGCATAGAACAGTAACTGGGTCTGCCTGCGCATATCAATGAGCTTAACTGCCGCAACTGGTCCTCAAATTTGAATCGCCTCACGACTGCCCCATGTATTCCTATGGCAAAATTTTCCCATTGAAATGCATTGAGACAACGCATTCCAAAGACAGGAAAAAAAATTTTCAAACGCAAATTGCACAAAAACTTCAAATCTGATCGACACGAGAAATACTTAGCACACCACTCATGGACGCTGGCTTCGAAACGACGCCTCAACGGAGTCTGTGCGTGTAGCGGTTCGGGCCACATTAATTGAGGAAATCTACTGAATAATAAGCAGAAGAATAAGTTAGCAGCGTTCAGATTACGTGATGGTGCTTTCTTCAAAGCACTATAATAAGTTAGCAGCGTTCGGATTACGTGATGGTGCTTTCTTCAAAGCACTATAATAAGTTAGCAGCGTTCGGATTGCGTGATGGTGCTTTCTTCAAAGCACTATAATAAGTTAGCAGCGTTCGGATTGCGTGATGGTGCTTTCTTCAAAGCACTATAATAAGTTAGTAGCGTTCGGATTACGTGATGGTGCTTTCTTCAAAGCACTATAATAAGTTAGCAGCGTTCGGATTACGTGATGGTGCTTTCTTCAAAGCACTATAATAAGTTAGCAGCGTCCGGTCACAATATAGTGCTTTCTTCAAAGCACTATAATAAGTTAGCAGCGTTCGGATTACGTGATGGTGCTTTCTTCAAAGCACTATAATAAGTTAGCAGCGTTCGGATTACATGATGGTGCTTTCTTCAAAGCACTATAAATATAAGAAATCGGATTACAATATGTTGCTTGAACCTAGAGGTTCAAGCACCATAATAAGATGCAATGTGATCAAGAGGGAATAAAGAGAAAGAAGTGGAGTAGAGATTTGGAGGACTATGACACTGGTCATGTTTATTTTTGGCAAAAAGAAGGTTTAAAAACAACTTGGAAAAGAAGAGGTCATTTTTAATACAAATACGGTGTAAATAATTATGCTGTACCTGTTGTTAATAAATGTGTTTATTGCAGATGTGGAAAGTGGAATGGTAGAACAAGAAAAAGGAGAGGGGGCAAACGCCACCGTCGACAAGAAAAACAAAAGCGAAAAATTCAGAACGCAACCTCAGAGGCATTTTTTTATTTTTTTACATTTAATGTAAGGGTTAAGCATTTTTACATTTTGTTAAACAAGACTATTACATACAAAACAATACCAAATATGTTTATTTATCTATATTTTTAAAATATATTTTATACTTAATTGGAAAAAATTGGGTGATTAAAACTTTTATACGGTATTTTTTTTTACATTTCTTTTATTTCATTTAATGGTTGCATTAGAGGACTTGAGCTTGTGATCAGTTGATTGCTAATACTTCATACTGCAATTCTTTTAGTATTGCAGTATATTGTGAAATTGATATTCACTTATGAAACCCAGCCACAATTTTAGGTTAAGGTTTTGGCATTGCAACACATCAGCACCCTGCAGCAAGAAGCTCCAACTCATAGGACAAATTTCCTAGGTGCACACAACCAATTTAATAATAGGGAAAAGTGGGAAAAGAGTAGGGAATTATGAATAAAAGTTAACCTTTATTATAAATCATAAATTATAATAGCAAATTTTAAATTAAATTACCATACATCATAGAGGTGTATATTAGATCACAGTGTGTGAGTTATTTTACAACCATCAATGTGATCCACTAGATCCTGTCATGTGTACCCTTCCTGTGTGACACGACTCGCAGGTCGGTAACTAAAACAACAAAACTGGTGCGTGTAACTGTCCTGTGTGACATGACCTGCAGGCCGGTAACTTAAAACAACAAGATAAAGGGGAAGGGGAAACAGTTACAACCGTGGACCCTGCAATAGGGAACGGGGACGTGGAGACCTCCTGCACTCCCCTGAGGCAGTGTCCCTAAGCACGCCTAGCATTCCCTATACAGGCTTCTTACCTGTCGCCGAGCAGGATACCTGAGTCCCTAACTCACCATGCACCTATCCTTTTCTAGGGAACTGGGTGATGCGGACACTGGTCCCACCGCTGTACTAATACACATGAAGGAAAAAGGGGAAAACACCAAAACACTTATCTTTCTCTGCTGCAGTCACCAGGCAGCAGAGTGCATCACCAGATTAACTTTCAGCAGTGGCTGGACACCTCAGAGCCAGCTGCTACCTTCTCCATCTTCAGCAGTGGCTCGACACCTCAGAGCCAGCTGCGACCTTCACCATCTTTCTCTGCTGCAAACACCAGGCAGTCAGAGTTCAGCACCAGACTTTCAGCAGTGGCTAGACACCTCAGAGCCAGCTGCTAACTTCACCAGGTTTCAGCAGTGGCTCAACACCTCAGAGCCAGCTACTCACTTCACCATGGTTGGAATCCACAAAGGAAATGCTATCACCAACACCTGCTGATAGACCTCCTGACCTCATATAACAAAGGAGGAGCGGTCACATCAGCAGGGGCCAAAAACATGTAATAACCCCAGTGACCACTGGGGGCAAAAGGTAAAACAAAGAAACTATCAGAATGTAATGACACTTGTGGCCACTGGGCAAAAACCCATATTAAGCCCCAGAAGCCTGAAAAAAAAGGTTTTAATGAGGGAACTCAGAATCTGACACAGATCCAAGAATTGGACTGTGACAGATCCCAAGTGATTCAGTCTCAGAGTTATGATATAAATGGAGTCCCAGCCACTGACCCTATAATTAAGGGCTGGGTTTCAATTTCATTTATGGGCACTCAAAAAATCTAATGGTTTGACGTTAATAGCACCAATATTAGATGCCACACCTTATACTGTGGGTACGGAAAGCTGTGAGCTGTGAGGTCTTATATAGACAGGTGTGTGCTTTTACAAATCAAGTCCTATCAGATTAATTAAACACAGCTGTACGCCAATGAAGGAGTAGAACCATCTCAAGGAGGATCACAAGGAAATGGACAGCATGTGACATAAATATGAGTGTCTGAGCAAAGGGTCTGAATACTTATTGACCATGGGATATTTCAGTTTTTCATTTTTAAGAAATTTGCAAAAATTTCTACATTTGTTTTTTTCAGTCAAGATGGGTTGCAAAGTGTATATTAAAGATAAAAAAATAACTTTTTTGAATTTACCAAATGGCTGCAATGAAGCAAAGAGTGAAAAATTTAAATGGGTGTGAAAATTTTCCTTACCCACTGTACACTCCCTTATGTTGTCGCATTCATTCAGGGGCTTGTAATATGGAAAGCACTTTTATTACTAATTACTATTATACAGGTTGATTTTTCCTGAATTACCAGAGTAGTAGCAATTATTGCACTAAAGAACTGCTGATAAATCCATACAAATGCTGGTGATCACCGATCAATCTGTCAGTGTAACCTGCGGGGACTATCAGCGCTGCAGCTTTGCAGTTTCATCCGCTCTGCTTATTGAAGTCCTGCAAGCTAGAGCTAATGAATGAATGTGCAGCTGTCTGGTAAGCATATATTCCAAAGGGTGAAAAGTGTGCTGATCAGGCACACTAATCTCCTAGGAAAATTCATGTGTCTCATACCAAGAGACCATGTTGGGATTTGAATTAACACGCCAGTCCCCAAAAATCATTACCCGAGTCTCAGTCAGAGATTCGAAAGGAATCAGAATAGCGTGCAGTGACAAGACACATTGTGCCAACATTACTCTGAGGCCATTTCAGCTTGGGATAATGTCCCTGACATGCATTTCCCTGAGAAAATGGCTTTCTCTAACGGCTTTCTCTAGTGGATCCCAGTGGTTCTCGCCTACTATATAATTGTCTAATTCTGTCTGTCTGTCTGTCGGTAATGGAAATCATGCCTTGCTGATTGGTCACGGCCTAACTGCCGCGACCAATCAGTGACAGTTGCTTAGTCGTCGCGGTAACACGGCCGCATTGCTTATTGTACAGGCACATTACAGCCGTTAAAGGCATCACTGCTGCGTCGCTCATTACACAGGCACAGTCCTGTACATATTCTGGAGTACAATATATTAGGTAACAGCAGAACAGTGACTGCAGCTCTGGGTGTAACTTGCGTACAATACATTAGGTAACAGCAGAAAAGTGACTGCAGCTCTAGGTGTAACGAGTACAATAAAGTACATTAGGTAAGATCTGAACAGTGACTGCAGCTCTGGCTGTAACAGGAGTATAATACATTAGGTAAGAGAAGAACGGTGACTGCAGCTCTGGGTGTAACTGGACTACAATACATTAGGTAAAAGCAGAACAGTGACTGCAGCTCTGGGAATAACTGGAGTACAATACATTAAATAACAGCAGAACAGTGACAGCAGCTCCGGGTGTAACTGGAGTTCAATAGATTAGGTAACAGCAGAACAGTGACTGCAGATCTGGGTGTAACTGGAGTACACTACATTAGGTAACAGCAGAACAGTGACTGCAGCTCTGGGTGTAACTTGTGTACAATGCATTAGGTAACAGCAGAAAAGTGACTGCAGCTCTGGGTGTAACTGGAGTACAATACATTAGGTAAGATCTGAACAGTGACCGCAGATCTGGCTGTAACAGGAGTATAATACATTAGGTAACAGCAGAACAGTGACTGCAGATCTGGGTGTAACTGGAGTACACTACATTAGGTAACAGCAGAACAGTGACTGCAGCTCTGGGTGTAACAGCAGTACATTAAGTAACAGCAGAACAGTGACTGCAGCTCTGGGTGTAACTTTCATGCAATACGTTAGGTAAGAGCATAACAGTGACTACAGCTCTGGGTGTAACTTGAGTACAATACATTTGGTAAGATCTGAACAGTGACTGCAGCTCTGGCTGTAACAGGAGTATAATACATTAGGTAAGAGCAGAATGGTGACTGCAGCTCTGGGTGTAACTGGACTACAATACATTAGGTAACAGCAGAACAGTGACTGCAGCACTGGCTGTAACTGGAGTACAATACATTAGGTAACAGCTCAACAGGGACAGCAGCTCCGGGTGTAACAGGAGTATAATACACTAGATGGTGGCCTGATTTTATCGCATCGGGTATTCTGGAGTCTCTGTTTAAATAAAAAATAGTTATATACTCACCTTCCGACGGCCCCCGGACTCTGTCCCGTCTCACACCACGCTCCCAGCATCTTCCGGTCCCAGTAATGCTTTGCGAGAAGGGCCGGAAATGACGTCATTCTCACGTAAGCGCGATGTCATCAGCGGTGTTTCGCGCAAAGCATTACTGGGACCGGAAGATGCCGGAAGCATGGAGAGGAGAGAAAGAGTCCGGGAGCCGTCGGAAGGTGAGTATATAACTATTTTTTATTTTAACAGAGACTCTAGAATACCCGATGCGATAGAATCGGGCCACCATCTAGTTAAATAATAACTCACACACTGTGATTTAATATACATCTCTATGATGTATGGTAATTTCATTTAAAATTTGCTATTTTAGTTTGTTTTATAATGAAGGTTAACTTTTATTCATAATTCCCGTCTCCTTTCCCTCCTTTCCCCATTGGCACTCTGCAATCATGTTATAGGGTAGAAGTTGTTGCAAACACACACCTGCAACCTGACAATTTGCATGCCGTTGTCAGTAATTGACAGCTGCATAAAAATGGTTAAATAACTGTAATAAAATCTTGATTTGGTTAGATGTTTGGTATTAAACATAACCTAACTGGTATGGAGCCAGCTACATTCCTAAGATAACTCTATTCATGCACACCCTGACAGTGATATACAGGTATATCAGTGTTGTAATGAGGCTCTGTCAGTGGTTACCTGGTAGCTGTTATTATTATTTATTTATATATATAGCCCCATTAATTCCATGGTGCTGTACATGAGACGGGGCTACATCAAAATACAAATATCACTTACAGTAAGCAAAACTAACAATGACAGACTGGTACAGAGGTAAGAGGACCCTGCCCTTGCGGGCTTACATTCTACAGGATTATGCAGAAGGGCACAGTAGGTCGGGGTTGCAGTAGCTCAGATGATGTTGAGGTGGCCATGTGGTCATTACAGATTTTAAGCTTTCTTGAAGAGATGGGTTTTCAGGTTCCATTTGAAGGATCCAAATGTGGTGGATAACCAGATGTGTTGGGGAAAGGAATTCCAGACTATGGGGGATATTCAGGAGAAGTCTTGGAGGCAATTGGGTGAGGAGCGAATAAGCATGGAGGAGAGATGGAGGTCTTGGGAAGACCGGAGATTACGTGAGGGAAGATAATCAGAGATTGGTTCAGAAATATACGGAGGAGAAAGGCTACGGATGGCTTTGTCGGTTAGTGTTAGCAGTTTAATCTGGATATCCTGGGAAATTGGGAGCCAGTGAAGGGATTTGCAAAGAGGGGAAGGAAGCAGGAGTATAGCGGGGAGAGAGATTAATTAGTCGGGCAGCAGAGTTAAGGATGGACTGGAGGGGTGCAAGAGTGTTAGAAGGTAAGCCATAATGCATTTTGGTAGAGTGAGGGTTGAGGAAAGGACAGATTCTGAAAATATTTTTGAGCTGGAGGCAACAGGAGGTGGCGAGGAGCTTGGATGTGTGGATTGAAGGACAAGGCAGAGTCAAGGGTTACTCTGAGGCAGCGGATTACCAGGACAGGAGAAAGTGTGAATTCATTTATTGTGGTAGATAGATCAGGTAAGGATGGAGGAAAGTTAATTAGTTCAAATTTGTCCACATTGAGTTTGAGGAAGCAAGAGGAGAAGAAGGAGGATATGGCTGATAGACACTCTGGGTTTCTGGAGAGCAGAGAAGTGACATCTGGGACAGAGAGGTAGATCTGAGTGTCATCAGCATATAGATGGTACTGGAAGCCATATTTCTTTATGAGTTGTCCCAGGCCAAGAGTATAGATTGAGAAGAGAAGGGGTCCTAGGACAGAGCCTTGAGGGACACCAACAGAGAGCGGGCGAGATGAAGAGGTAGTATGGGAGTAGGAAATGCTAAATGTGCTGTTGGTAAGGTATGAGGAGATCAGGATAGGGCAAGGTCTTTGACACTAAGGGAAGAGAGTTTCTGTAGTAGGAGTCAGTGGTCAACTGTGTCAAAGGCAGAGGACTGGTCTAGAATGAGGAGTCAAGAGAATTGTCTGCTAGCTTTGGCTGTAAGCAAGGGCCCCGTCACACACAGCGAGATCATTAGCGAGATCGCTGATTTTGTGATGCACCAGCGATCTCTCCAGAAATCTTGCTGTGTGTGACATCCATCAGTGACTGGCCCCCCGCCGGGTATCGCTGATCGTGCAGGATCGTCCTGGGCCATTTTTTGATCGTTGGTCTCCCGCTGGCCATCACACATCGCTGCGTGTGTCAGTGGGAGACCAATTATCAGCAACACTGCATGCTAGTATCTAGGGCAAACAGTGGGTAACTAAGAGCAGCTCTTAGATACCCACTTTTTACCCTAGATACCAGCGTGCACGGGTTGGTCCAGGTCCTAACTAGACTGCAGCTCTGCTTCTATTCACTTCAATCGGAGATACAAAGCCTGAGAGCGGCCCCAAAGCGCTGCTGTCCACGGCTCCTCCTGCAAGGCATGCTGGGAGTTGTAGTGCAGCAGCTGCACATCTCCCCCATAAGATAAGGCCCAATATGCCCGCCCACTCTGCTATCGGCTCCACCGGTCTGTGCGCCATGGCCGCGGCTCTGTCTCCACCTCCCGCCATGCCGTGCACGCTGGTATCTAGGGTAAACAGTGGGTAACTAAGAGCAGCGTGGCTCTTGGATACCCGCTGTTTACCCTAGATACCAGCTTGCTTGCTGGTCCTGATCGCTGGTGAGTCTGTCAACGTGACAGGTCACCAGCGATCATCCTATCTATGTCCCAGCGATCCCATCCATGTCGGATCGTTGGTGGGATCGCTGGGACATCGTTGTGTGTAACAGGGCCTTAAGTCATTCATAAGATTGGTCACAGCAGTCTCAGTGGAATGGTGGGGTTGGAAGCCAGATTGTAGGTTGTTGAAGAGTGATTTACTGTAGATTCAAAGTGAGAAGAAAGTTCAGCGTGGATGTGCTGCTCAAGACGTTTGGAAGCAAATGGGAGCAAAGATATGGGGGGATAGCTGGACATAGCCCTCGGGTCAAGGGATGGCTTTTTGAGTATAGGTGTGATTGTTGCATGTTTGAAAGCAGAGGGGAAGGTACCAGAAGTTAGTGATAGATTGAAGAGATGGGTTAGGGATGGAAATAGTGTAGTGGAGAGGGTGGGGATGAGGTGGGATGGGATGGGGTCAAGTGTACAAGTGGTGAGGTATGATTCGGAGAGAAGATGAGCAAGCTCTCCATCAGTGATTTTGGAGAGCCATGTTATGAGGTTAGGGCATTGGTCTGGCATACAAAGGAATTGTGGTGGTCGGACAGCAAATACTTGCCTTGATTGGTCTATCTTATTTTTGAAATGTGTGGCAAAGTCCTCGGCAGAGATTAGGGAGGTCAGAGGGGGCAGTAGTGGGTGAAGGAGGGAGTTAAAAGTGTTGAGCAACTGTTTGAGGTTGTGGGATAAGGAAGATACAAGGGATGTAAAGTAGGACTGTTTAGCAGAGGTGAGAGCTGATTTGAATGTGAGTGTTGCTTGCTTGAGTGCAGTGAAATCATCTTGCGAATGCGTTTTCTTCCAATGCTGTTCTGCAATTTTTGATACTTGCCGAAGCTTTTTAGTGATGTTATTGTGCCAGGGTTGTCTATTGATTCGTCACACTCTGCTATGCATGACAGGGGCAACTGAGTCGATGGCTGATGCAAGAGTGGCATTGTAGAAACTAATGGCACTGTCTGTATCGTGGAGTGAAGATATGGAGGACAGCTATAAAAATGTCTATCATTTAGCGCAAGCCACTCTGCTTTCCAAATCCCAGGGGTTACCCTAGAATTCACTTTTTCAACCCTATACAGGGAACTGGACTCAAATAGGGGTCCCTGGGCTTGAGCCATGGAGTTAGCTGCTGGACCATGGTAAAGGCTGGCAGGAGTGGTCAGGTAGCCGGATCAGAACCAAGAGGGCAGAATAAGTCTTAAATCGGAAGACACAAATATAGTCAGTAAAATAAGTCGAGGTCAAATCTTGAATAAAATGCACTACACAGGAACTGAACAGGCAGGACTTAACCAGGGGAACACCAGGCTATATCTGGCAGCTTCCAGCAGTGATCTGAAAGCTTAATTAGGGTGTGGTGGTTTCTAATTGACTAATATCTCCACCTATGCAGCACACACACCCATACTCTCAGAATGTGGGGCACTGTCCCAGCCAATCTTGTCTCAGTGGCTTGTCAGAGGCTGCAGTGTCCAGAGCCTCTTGTTCCGACATCTATTCTGTCACCAGCGTCACCAGCAAAATGAATATGATGGCGTCTGACGACAGAAGACTTTGCAGGAGCTGGTCCTAGTAGAGATGTGACAGGTGTGTAAAGAGTTCTTTTAATAAAACATCTTTAAGAAAATTGCTATTATATTTTTGCATTTATGTCTGTTAAGTACTGTATTTACTTGTGCATTTTTTTGGGCTGAAAGTCCCCCTCTCGGCTTATACACGAGTCATATACCAGGGGGGATTGGCAGGGGAGGGGGATCAGGGGTGACAGAGATCATACTCACCCCCTCCTGGCTCTTCTCTGCAGTCCCCCTGCTTGTTCTATGTTCTTAACCCTCCCTTCTCTTCCTGCTTCAGCGGTCACTTGGTACCGCTCAATAAACTCATAAATATGCACATATTTATTACTTTAATGAGCGGTACCACAAGAGACAAGCACCAGGAGGGGGTGAGTATGAACGGGGGGGAGCCATATTCACCTTTCCCCATTACAGAGCCGGCAACACTGATGAGCAGCGGGCAGCAGGAGGTGAGTATACAGTTTTTCGGGGGGTTTTTTGTAACAGAGGTAGTGGCAGCAGCAACATGATGGGGCCATTCACTGTCCTCATTATCTGGGGCCACACACTGTGCAGCATTATCTGGGGCCACAACACACTGTGCAGCATTATCTGGGGCCACAACACACTGTGCAGCATTATCTGGGGCCACTCACTGTGCAGCATTATCTGGGGCCACAGACTGTGCAGCATTATCTGGGGCCACACATTGTGCAGCATTATCTGGGGCCACACACTGTGCAGCATTATCTGGGGCCGCACACTGTGCAGCAAAACTGGGACCACTCACTGTGCAGCAAAACTGGGACCACTCACTGTGCAGCATTATCTGGGGCCACTCTCTGTGCACCCTAGGCTTATACACGAGTCAATAAGTTTTCCCAGTTTTTTGTGACAAAATTAGGGGGGTCGACTTATACACATGTCGGCTTATACACGAGTATATACGGTATTTATGCAACCATGCACTTTTAATGTGGAACTGCATGTGTAACGCACTAGGCAAACAATTAATAACTCTTACCAACTAAAGAAGAGAGAATAAGAAGATCTCAAAGTATATGTGTTCTAATTTTCTTAGAACTGATTATCTTTTGGTTTAACACTTTGCTATTAGACATTGATAGGGACACCAGATATTTTAGGTATACCACACAGAATGACCCTTAACCTACTTTTGAAGGTTTCTTTCAATTTTCCCTTTTGCAAAAAAGTACAGTGAACAAATTAGGCCTTTTTCAGGTGCTTCTTTTTCCACTTTCTTTTTCCCCTGTTGCATCAATGATTTTAGAAATATATTGAACTAAAAAAGTCACAAAGAAGCATCTTCAAAGTGATTATAAACTATATGCATCTTCAAAACTCTTTTAACTCAATATAATTCCAATTTGTTTCAAGATAGCACCCAACAAAAGACACTTTCAAACCAGACTGAAAATGACTGACAACAATAAATGAAAGGAAGCAGTTCAAAGAAGAGTAGCTTGTCTTAGGTGACATGGCCACCTGAAGTGTGAAGATCTTCTCTCTAATTAGAATTCTGCATTATACATGCATATCACTATTTTAGTATGATTTTCAAAGACGTAAGTCCTGTTTTCTAGGGTAATAAGGTAAAGTAATCTCTTCTGCTGCTTATCTTAATAGTGTACAATGTATTTTAAATCTTTAAAGATGATCGGATCAGATCTTTTGAAATTCAAATTTGCTAGGTTCAATTAATTATTTTTTTATTTTATTTTCTGCAAATCAAATTGCTGCAAATTGCGTTCTGCAGACCTCCATTTGCTCTACAAAGTCATGTATCCAATTCTTTTTAAGCTCTTAACAGAAACACAGTCATAGTAATATCAAAGTGAACTCATCATAAAAATGGATGGTAACCAGTAGTAACTAATAACAAAAGCACTGAGTTTCCTTCTTTTTTTGTTGTTTCATTTAAAGGGGTGCAAAATAAATCCCTCTTAGTCATTTGTGAATAGGCAGACTGTTCTGTGCAGAACACTGACTCAAACTGATGGAATCAGTTTGTGCCATATATTCTATAGCACTCTGATTTCTTCCCACTAATACACTTGCCGGAGGGAATGGAGGAAAATTGTGACCTGCATTTGATAGTAATGCAGCCTGGATGACTGTTCCCAGTGGTGGTGGTGCTACTGCTCCTGCTAGCATCTCCCATATTATTAGCCATGGTGTAGGTTTATTGTTTCATTTACACTCTCTTGTCTATCGCCACTTTTTCTCTTTCCATACATTCTGTTAAAAAGTATCATTAACTTCGGGTAATCTTTTCAATTGTAGTAATTGAAACCCTTGCCAAAAAGAAGCAACAAGAAATGCCAGGTAGTTAGGTAAAACTGCAGGAAGCAAAATGTGGCATGTATTGTTGTCAAATGTGTGCAAAAACAGACATGTACAGTTAAATGTATATATTTGCTTTAAACATTTTTTTTTTAATTCAAACTCCCTACACAAAAATAATGTGATAAGAAATCCTAGATAGGAAACAACCAAAAACAATAAATACAACAAGAGTCTGTATTGGTGTGGCATGTACAGATGTAAAATTTGATAATTTTAACTGATTTGGAGAAATTTTTTGTGACAAGCGCATTTTGTGAGTTAGATAATCACAGTTAAAAGTGTGAAATTTGATTTGCATTTTGAAAAAAAAATGTTTGCACCTTTCACAAAAAAGATCCCATAAGAAATACAAAAAACTCATTGCAGTCACTTGTGACTAGAAAGCACACATTCTCTGACTGACAATGATTTCAGATTTTTGATTACTGTAAAAAATATTGTGCTGCTTTGCTACTGCTTTCTAGTACACAATGAATGAAAAAAACTGTAATTGTAATTCAAATGCAGCGGGACAAATGCCAGCTAAGGGTACCGTTGCACATAGCGATGCACCAGCGATCCCGACAACGATATGGATCGCTGGTGCATCGCTAAGTGGTCGCTAGTGAGCTGCCTCATAGGCAGATCTCACCAGCGGCATAGCAGGGGTCGGGGGTCACTACTTACCTGTCAGACGCGGCGATCCTGACGTCCTCCCGCCCGCGTCCACGTGTCGCTCGTCGGCACCACAGGAAGCGCAGCAGGAAGTGACCGACGAGAAACGGCCCAGGACCTTCTCGCGCGACCAGCGATGAGCAGCGGGGGAGCCGGTCGGAGGTAAGTATCACATGCAGCGATATCGATAGAAATATCGCTGCAACGTCACAAAATCGGTGACTTTACACCGATATTGCTAGCGATATCACAGTGTGTAACGGGGACTTAATAATTGTAATTCAAATGCAGCGGGACAAAAGCCAGCTAATCCATAACACTGATAAATAACACTGAGTTTGTGATTGTTGCTGTTAGCATCTCTTCTATCTCTCTCCCCTTATCAATTGAATTTCTACAATCAAAGTCCACTACACTCATATTCTTCACTGTTACAGTTGTACAATCCATTACTTCGAGGATAATTTTTTGCTGATTTTTAAGACTTTCTCTTCTTATCACTTTTTATGAATTTACCCTAAAATTGCTGCTGTATTCCTGATTGTCTGCTCTATATGTGATATGATAATTACAGGGAATTATGTGGAAGCCCACATGTTGAAGCCTTTTGTGAATTATGTAATTTTTTGCAATTTGCAAAATGTATCCATTTCACAAATTTGGCTTTGGCGTTTGGATTTTTATGTCATGTGACAAAGCTCATTAACGGGTCGACATTGACTTTTAGGATTGCTACGTCCAATAGGTGGCACTAGAGTTCTAGCCCTCTTCCTCTCTGAAGAGACAATTTGAAATGTATCCAGTCATTTTTTTTGCACTGCTCATAAATTAAATTGCAGTTTGCTTAAATTAGATGCAAATTTTATGAATTTTGAGATGCATCAAACCACTTCACTCATAATTCATCTTTGCGTTTTGTTTAAAAATGCTTAGCCATAATTATATTGTTATAACCATTTTAAAAAGCTTACTTATGAATTTATCGTTTTCTAAAAAAATAAAGTGGAATATTGCTGCATTTCAGTGTAATATTGCCTAGAAAAATCGATGAGCGCCTGCTCTTTCATTCTAAATCAAAGAGGCCTATTTTAAGACCTTGCCACATTTATTTCTTGGACCCCTTGCATTTTTTCTTCACACAGATGGCAAGGTCTAAACTAAAGGAAGCATTATGGAAACATTGGTGCCATTATTGTAGCTGTGTATGTTTCGATAAAAACATATTTGGAACATCTAATGGAAATGGTTAGTCTTGCATGAATAGTCTAAGCCAAGACCCCAATGGTTTCTCCCTGCTTCATTTCCTTAGATTGAAAAGTCTTTTCCTATATGTGTTGTGAGGTAGCACTGTCATTCACATAGGGGATCACTCACTTAGCCGCCACAAAACCAGATCGAGTTTTCCATTAAACTATTATAGTCCATGCGATTTATTTATGCAGCATAAACCAAAGCAAGCAACATAAAGTTCATATCAGCATAGCGTCCTTGACAGAGGTTCTCTCTGTCCTCCCTGTGGTCACACAGGTTGGCATACACAGGCTCTTCAGCCTCATAGTTATCTCACCCACGTCCGGGTTTCCTCATGGCTGTTTCTCCATGCTGCTGACATCCATTCCCCCCTGGGAATCACAAGGCACATGCAGCCATTACACACAGCCACTCCACATGCTGTTAGCCAGGAGACACATCTCCCAGTGGGACCTTTCACAATGGACCAACCAGGTCCTACATTCACCACATGTGACCTACCAGGGCCACCTTATATGGTCTGTAGCCACGCCCACCGGGTCACATGGCTATGACCTCATAACAGGTCCTTGAACCATTCACACACTTTGCACTAGCGTTCTTAAACACACCCCCTGGGTGGGTTTGCAGGTAACTGGGCTGCCCGTCTCCCCAGTTACCTGGAGACTTCTCCCTGACACATTGACACAACACGTCAGCACTATCACTGCTGATCAACACACACATCCGTCTCCATCTCAAGGCCACCCACCTTGAGATACATAACGGTCCTTCAGGATTCTGCCACTCATCCTCTCTCTTGGGACATCCACACAGTGCCCCATAGCAGACACAGTGGTCATTACACCACAGTGTGTAGAAGGAGAAACCTGTCACTCGTGAAGAAAGGTACAGGAGGAATTCATTAGGGACCCAGTTATATGAGGCGCATAGACCCCAACCAGATTTTCAAAGTATTTTTTTTTAATATATGACATACACAGCTATAGTAATGCATCCAATCTCTGATTTATTTTGTCGGTGATTTTGACTGCATGAATCTCCTGAAACCTTCTTACCGACCCCACTGCCACCACTGCTTCCAGGTATAACTAGTTACTTTTGCTCTTGTTTCTGATGCTTTACATAGCATCAGTTATGGATGTCATGTGTCTTTTATGGGCAGGGTAGTGTGCCATGGAATAGGATACCATCCTTTGGCTATATGGTGATGTTTTAATACACTCCTTGCCATAACAATATGTGCCATTTTTTCCCTGTCTGACTTTTGCTATTTTGTTTATTATAATACGGTCATTCTTGGAGCGATGCTTGCAGTGTGGCTGGTCTCCGTTGTTGACCATTATGCTCTTTATTTCTGTTTTCCCCACCACACACCGTATGTCCTTATATAATATTTTACATTATTTAATAAAAATTATGTTTTTATGGATTTTTGACTGCTTTTTCTTCTTGGGTAGCTTCCAGAAAATGTCAAGGATACTGCCTAAGTCTATGTTTGACTTCAGCCATCAAGTGATGTCCTCCCACTGGAAAATAAAACATTGTGCTTTGCTTGGGAGAGGCAAACTGCATCACAAAAGTGTGATTTTGGTCTGGTAATTGAGTATTTTTTTTTTATTGTTATTTTTGACCAAAAAGAAAAGTGACTTTAAAAAATTATGAATTGCAGCCAATATGCATAAAAATAAGAGTTATGCCATAGACAGATATGCTCTTTATTAAATTTGACAAAATTGGAATGTAGAGGATAAATGATAGGCTACATAGGAAGAAAGATGCTAGCATGGAATTAGCTATGCATTAAGATCTTTGTGAGGGGTAGAGGATAGACCGAAGCTTTAGCACAACTGAGAGGTATGTTAGGAAAGCCATGCAGTAGTCTGTGACTAATACAATGTACTACAATTTGATTTGCATACCTAGTCATAATTATTTTATTTTTCAGTTGGTTTATTGACGAGAGGTCTTGTTTTTTGAAAGGCCAATTAAAATTTTGATTGACACCTTTTATGTTATCATTAGATATTGATTTTACTACATAAATTGCGGGACAATTTGCAGAAGGAAAGACTAGAAGCAATGGGATGAAACTGAATGGGAGGAGACACAGATTAGATATTAGAAAAAACTTTTTGACAGTTAGAGTGATCAATGAGTGGAACAGGCTGCCACGAGAAGTGGTGAGTTCTCCTTCAATGGAAGTCTTCAAACAGAGGCTGGACAGACATCTGACTGGGATGATTTAGCGAATCCTGCTTTGAGCAGTGGATTGGACCAGATGGCCCAGGAGGTCCCTTCCAACTCTATGATTCTATGATTCTATGATTCTATGATTCTATGACCTGGCAACTATAACATATGTCAAAGGCTACATACTCAAAAAGGCTACCATAAATAGACTTGGAACAAGCCACTCTGTCTGGCAGATTCAGGGTGTGTGCACATATAAGCATTTTTTTTGCATTTTTAAGCGTTTTTACTGGCAAAAACACTTAAAAAAAGCTTACAAGAAGCATCCCATTCATTTTAATGAACTCTGCACTTTTTGTGCATATTGATGCATTTTTTTCCGTGAAAAAAACCGCATTGCAGTAAAAAACGCTGCATGCTCATTAATTTTGCGGAAAAATCTGCATTTCTAACTATTTTCTATGAGACTTGGGATGCTCCGGAAAAATTACATAAAAAACATGCATTTTCTAGGAAGGAGTCCGGTTTTCAGTCAGGAATTTTCTGCATACGTGTGCACATACCCTCAAGAGGAATTCCCACCCCCATCATTTAACCCTTATACAGGGATCTAGTTATAACCATTTTAAAAAGCTGACTTATGAATTTATCGTTGGTTCACTGGATTGCTTTTACATTAGAGTAGCTTGACCGGAGAATCAAACCAGAATCAAGAGAATGATCCGATAGCCGGGTCAGACCTAGGAAGTTGGTGCAGGGCCAAATATGTAAGGCAGGGGAGTAGTCAAAAAACTACAAAATTAGGAATGTTTTCCAGGGAATGCAAGCAGAATTACCCAGAGTTTACTGCAGCCATTCAAATTATCACTGGCAGTGGATATAAGGATTTCAGGAGCTTAAATAGACTGCAGTCACACCCAGGCAATACAGCAGGATACATACACTAACAGACGATCCCAATATCCCAGACCGAATGGAGCAACAGGTACCAAATGAAATAGAAGTAGAGTTGTCAGCCTATGTTGCTTGGCGCTGCCTTATGACCAAAGCAGAAGCAGGAAGGAACCACAATAGATGGCACAGCACAGAATTTTTCCTCAGCATGTGCACCGCAATTCTCAAATTCTCATTGACTATCATTGTTGCTGTACTACACTGCGGATTTGATGCAATTCCGTGAGTCCAAAAATGCTGCAGAAACGCATCAAAATCTGCAACATGTGCACACAGCCTTATTGTCACAAATGGAGGCTATACAAAGTATTTATCTTAGGGGTTATACACACAGTTGTAGGCATTGTCTTTACAGGAAATGATAAAAAAAAGACGTGAAATTCCAGGTTGTGAGGTAGCAAAACATGAAAAATACCCAGGGGTTGAATACTTCCGCAGTACACTGTCTATCTAATTTATCTATCCATCTATCCATATCTATAGTATCTAGGAATGAATATATGATGTTAACAGTTAAATTCTCTCCTGAAATGTAGGTACTGTGCATATTTGGATCGGATTTAGAGGCCAGGCTTCCTGGAAAGTAACTCTTCACTATAAAATTTTTAGTAATTTAGTAATTACCCAGAAGGAGTGAGGGCTATGCTTGCAAGATTACAACCTATAATGAAGTAGAGGAGGTATCAAAGGTAAAAAAATGCTTGTCATGTATGGGTCAGCCATGATTATTATAAATAGGGTTATTCAAATAAAGCCTCATGAATTGGTCACTAGTCATAATATATATAATGACAGTTGCAAAGCACTATATAGCATGGATAGTGTGGAAACAAATGATAGAAAAGACCAGAAATTGAGAAAAAATTCTCATGGGAAATATCTATACCAGGAAAGATCTTTGAACGCATGTATGTAAGTTCTTGGATAAGAATATAATAATTAACCAGAGCCAGCATGGGTTTGCAGAAAACAAGTCATGCCAGACTTATCTAATTTCCTTCTATAATGGAATCACTGACTGGGTAGATCAGAGAAACAAAGTAGATATAGCATATCTCGACTTCAGCAAAGCACTTGATAATGTATCTCATGCCATCCTTATTGAGAAAAATCACTAAGTTTGTGAATGACAAGGCTACAGTTAGGTGGATTCATAACTGGCTCAGTGATAGTACTCATAGAGTGATAAATGGTTGCACATCCAGATGGAAGAGTGCTTCAAGTGTGGTACCACAAGGTTGTTCAACATTTTTATAAATGATCTAGATAAAGGAGCTGAAGGTAAACCAATCAAATTTGTAGATGATGGAAAGATAAGTAGAATAACTAACAATAGAGAAGACAGCGAAATGATTCAGAAGAACCCTGGAGGTCCTCTCCAACTCTAACATTCTATTATTTTATGATCTAGGTTAACGAGGTGAGGCAATAGGCCATTCTAAAGAAATGTATTTTTAAAAGACAAGTAAATCTGTGGATATTAGGAATTAACTACAATACCTCGGATAGAGCCTTCCAGATAATTATCTTAACAGAAGAGAAGTCTTGGACATGTGAGTGAAATTTGGATTATCATTGATCATTTGCAGAAAGGAGAGCGTGTGTAGGGAGATAGACAGAGATCAGGAAGGAGGTGGCATCATGAAGAACTGTGAAGAGATTTGTGGGTGAGAGTTATAAATTTGTATTGCACTCGGTACTGGATGGACAACCAGTTATCCAGAAATATGAACTGGCTTCTGCTTTGATATATTCTGTGAAAGAATTTAGTAAGGGGAAAACTGATTAGCAGAGATTTCCTGTAGTTCAGATGAGAATTATTCAGAGCGACAATACAAGTTGTTGCAGTATCAATGATTAGTAAAGGACTAATTCTCTGATTCTGGAGATGTCTTTGAGGTGCAGGTGATATGAGCGAGCAATTGGGAATGAAAAGAAAGATCTCTGTGAAACATAACACCATGTTGTTAGGGAGCTATAATAGAATGACCCACAGAAAAAGGTAATTGTGGGTTTAGGCTTATTAGTATAGGAAGGAAACACAAGATGTTCAGTTTTGGATAGATTTAGTTTCAGATGGAGGGATGACATGATGTTAGAGATGACAGATTAAAAATCACTGATGTTTTCTATTATTTCGGGTTGATGTCAAGAGAAGTTGCGTTTAATTGGGTGTCATCAGGATATGGTTGGTACTGAAAACCAAATCTACTAATTATTTGTCCAATAAGGGTGATACACAGAGAAAGGACAAGATGACCAAGGACTGAACCTTGAGGAAACGCAACGATGAGAGCAATGGAGAGGAAGAAGAGTAGGCAAATGACATACTGCAGGAGCACTTAGAGAGGTAGATTGAGTATCAAGAAAGAAAAGTATCATTGAAACCAAAGGAGCAGAGCATAGAGAGAAAGAGATGATGCTCCATGAAGTCAAAGTCTAGGGGAATCAAAAGAGAGTATTGACTATTAGATTTCGCTGTTAGTAGATCGTTCAGACTTTATTTCGGACAGTTTCTATAGAATGTAAAAAACAGAAATTAGATTGTAAAGGGTTAAGAAGAGAGTTATCTGAAAGATAGGGGACTAGACAAGAGTAGAGTGGTTCCCAGAGTTAAGGCCCCGTCACACACAGCGATCTCGCTAGCGAGATCGCTGATTTGGTGACCCCACAGCAATCTCGCCAGTAAGATCGATGTGCGTGACGGGGATCAGCGACCGGTCCCCTCGCTGGGTATCGCTGATCGCGCAGCATCATCCTGGGCCATTTTTTTATCGTTGCTCTCCCACTGGCCTGCACGTATCGCTGCGTGTGGCAGCGGGAGCCAACGATCAGAGAGGCTCCCAACGCTCTAAGCAGGCGCTGGGAGCTGGTCTCTAAGGTAAATATCGGGTACCTTATAAACCTGCATGCTGGCAGCTCCTGGCGCGAGCACGCAGGTTTCTAAGGTACACATTGGGTAACTAAGTGACACGCGCCACTTAGTAACCCGATATTTACCTTAGAGACCAGCGTCCTCGCTGGTGCTGATCGCTGGTGAAGCTGCCTATTTGGCAGCTCACCAGCGATCATGTAGTGATGCACCAGTGATCCTGGCAAGGTCATATCGTTGTCGGGATCACTGGTGCATCTTTATGTGTGACGGGGCCTTTGAAGGTAACCTGTCAGCAGGACTGTGCACAGTAATCTACAGTGTCAGGTTGGCTCAGTTATCTTTGTTGTTGATATCCATCTTGTAGTTGTTGTTTAATCTTTATTTTCAGTTGTCAGTTAATGATATTCTTGTTATCCTGATATTCCCTTCAAAAAAACACATCCATTTGAAACTGTCGCCGGCTGCGCCTGCACAGTAGCAACTATTGAGGATCTGATGGCTGTTACTGCGCAGACACTGGTGGCGCCATCTTTCTAGAGATAGTACAAATTTCCGTCTCCAAGATGGCACCGCCGATGCCTGCACAGTGGCAGCGATCGGTGATCGCCGATAACTGCTATTGCACAGGTGCAGCAGTGCCGTCTTGGGGGAGGAAATTTTTATTTTCCTCTCTAGGAAGATGGAGCCACCAGCGACTGTGCAATAGTAGTTATTGGCTATCACCGATAGCTGCCACTGCGCAGGAGGTGACATCTTGGAGGAGGAAATTTTTTTCTCTAGCAAGATGGCGCTGCCGACACCTGCGCAGTAGCAGCTATCGGATCAGGCAGACGACATTTTTAAATGGATTTTTTTATTTTTTGAAATAGCAGGATAACCTCAAACATATTAACCCCTCCATGACCGGAGCTTTTTCGATTTTGCGTTTTCACTTTTTGCTACCCTTTTTTTCAGAGCCATAACTATTTTATTTTTTCCATCAATATGGCCGTGTGAGGGCTTGTTTTTTGTGGGACCAGTTGTTTTTTTGACCAACACTATTGGCGTTACCATCTCGTGTACTAGAAAAAGGGGAAAAAAATTCCAGGTGCCGCAAAATTGCAAAAAAAAGTGCAATCCCACACTTGTTTTTTGTTTGTTTTTTTACTAAATGCTAAAACTGACATGCCATTATGATTCTCCAGGTCATTACGAGTTCATAGACACCAAACACGACTAAGTTCTTTTTTATCTAAGTGTTTAAAAAAAATTCCAAACTTTGTTAAAAAAATGCGCCATTTTCCGATACTCATAGCTTCTCCATTTTTGTGATCTTGGGTTGTGTGAGGGCTTATTTTTTGCATGTCGAGCTGATGTTTTTAATGATACCATTTTGGGGCAGATGAGAACTTTTGATCGCCCGTTAATGCATTTTAATGCAATGTCGCCGTGACCAAAATCACCTAATTCTGGTGTTTTAACTTTTTTCTCGCTATGCTGTTTAGCGATCAGGTTAATCCTTTTTCTATTGATAGATCGGGCAATTCTGAAGGCTGTGATACCAAATAGGGGCAAGAATCCCAGAACCAAATGGAGGTCCTAGTGAATGACCTGCATAGAGCTGGGACCACAGTATCAAAGGCTACCATCAGTAACACACTCTATGCCAGGGACTCAGATCCTGCAGTGCCAGACATGTTCCCCTGCTTAAGCCAGTACATGTCCGGGCCAGTCTGAAGTTTGCTAGAGAGCATTTGGATTATCCAGAAGAGTATTGGGAGAATGTCATATGGGTCTGATAAAGACAAAGTAGAACTGTTTGGTAGAAACAAAACTCGCTGTGTTTGGAGGAGACAGAATGCTGAGTTGCATCTAAAGAACACCAAACCTACTGTGAAGCATGGGGATGGCAACATCATGCTTTGGGGCTATTTCTCTGCAAAGGGACCAGGACGACTGATGTACATGAAAGAATGAATGGGGCTATGTATCATGAGATTTTGAGTGCAAACCTCCTTCCATCAGCAACGGCATTAAATCTATAGCGTGGATTGGTTTTTCAGCACGATAATGATCCCAAGTACTCCACCAGGGCAATGAAGGAGTGGCTTCATAAGAAGCATATGAAGTTCTTGGCGTGGCCTAGCCAGTCTCCAGATCTCAACGTCAGAGAAAACCTTTGTAGGGATATGAAAGTCCATGTTGTCCAGCGACAGGCCCAAAACATCACTGTTCTAGAGGAGATCTGCATGGAGGAAAGCGCCAACATACCACCAACAGTGTGTGCCAACCTTGTGAAGACTTACAGCAAACTTTTGACCTCTGTCATTGACAACAAAGGATATATAGCAAAATATTGAGATTAACTTTTGTTAATGACCAAATACTTATCTTCCACCATAATTTGCAAAATATATCTTGCCAAATCAGACAAGGTGACTTTTTGAATTTGTTTTCTCATTTTGACTCTCATAGTTGTGGTCTACCTATCATGTCAGTTACCGGCCTCTCTAATCTTTTTAAGTGGGAGAACTTGCACAATTGGTGGCTGACTAAATACTTTTTTCCCCACTGTATGTAGCAGAATTACTCACTTGCTATGAGAGCCAACCACCTGGTGGCACTCACAGCAAGCCGGCACCGACAACCATAGAGGTCTCCAGGAGACCTCTGGTTGTCATACCAATGAACTGGTGACTCGAAATCACATGACGGGGGTCACCGGTGGGCGGATTTCCAGCCTGATGGCCGGAAGAGCGAGTTAAATGCTGCTGTAAGAGTTTGGCAGCGACATTTAACAGGTTAATAACCACTGGAAAGATGTGGTCTCAGCGCTGGAGCCCACATCAAAGGGAGGGAGTCCGATGTTGGCGTAAATTTAAGCCCAACATCAGAAAGGGGTTAATTATATAAACAGTACATGTAAAATTATGCTGCAGAACAGGTGCCACAGCTGGCGCCTGCCTGCAGAAGGTTTTGTTTTTCAATACGTATATGTAATGTTTATGTGAACTAGTGAGCAGGTCATTGAGGGATCAGTGACCTGTCAGCAGTAGTGTTGAGCATTCCGATACAGCAAATATCGGGTATCGGCCAATAGTTGCTGTATCGGAATTCCGATACCGAGTACCGATATTTTTTCTATATCGGATACCGATACCGCTCGATTTGATTCAGCCAATGGGAATCCTCAGAAGTGTGGGCACATCCTGTTAGACATGTAGGCATGTTAACTATTGGCATGGCTGTGATTGGCTGCATAAATGATGTCATCATGATGCGCGGTCAGTGCGAGCCTGCCAGTTGTCTGTACGGTCCTCTCGGGAGCCTGTGCTGGCTGTCAGTGGTCTGTGCCGGCTGCCGGTGGTCTGTACGGGCCTTTCGGGGGCCTGTGCAGGCTGTCGGTGGTCTGTTCCGGCTGCCGGGGGCCTGTGCCGGCTGCCGGTGGTCTGTGCAGGCCTGCCGGTGGTCTTGTGTGTGTGTGTGTGCAGGCAACGTCCGATGGGACTACAAGTCCCATCGGGTGATGCCTGCTACACTGACAGTGATTGACACATTAGCCAATGATGGGACAGTAGTAGTCCCATCATCCGGCTAATGTGTTGAATGTAAAAAAAAAAAAATATATATATATATATATATATACATACTACATACATACTACATACTACATACATGCTTCATAAATACTACATTCATACAATATACATACAACATACATACTACATATATACTACATTCATACAACATACATACTACATATATACTACATTCATACAACATACATACTACATATATACTACACACATACTACAGATATACTACATTCATACAACATACATATATACTACATACTACATACATACTACATTCATGCAACATACATACATACTACATACAACATACATGCTACATACTACATACATACTACGTATATACTACATTCAAACAACATATATACATACTACATACAGCATACATGCTACATATATACTACATTCATACAACATACATACTAGATACAACATACATGCTACATACTACACACATACTACGTATATACTACATTCATACAACATACATACATACTACATACAACATACATGCTACATATATACTACATTCATACAACATACATATATACTACATACTACATACATACTACATATATACAACATTCATACAACATACATACATACTACATACAACATACATGCTACATACTACATACATACTACATATATACTACATTCATACAACATACATACATACTACATACAACATACATGCTACATATATACTACATTCATACAACATACATATATACTATATGCTTAATACATACTACATATATACTACATTCATACAACATACATACATACTACATACAACATGCATGCTACATACTACATACATACTACATATATACTACATTCATACAACATACATACTACATACAACATACATGCTACATATATACTACATTCATACAACATACATACATACTACATACATACTACATTCATACATACTACATACTACATGCATACTACATATATACTGCATTCATACAATATACATACATACATACTACATTCATACATACTACATACATGCTACATGTATGCTACATTCATACAACATACATACATGCTACATACATATTTACTACATTCATACAACATACATACATACATACTACATACATACTACATATATACTACATTCATACAACATACATACTACATACAATACATTGATACATTCATACAACATACAGATATACTACATACAGTTGGGCTAAAAAGTATTTAGTCAGTCAGCAATAGTGAAAGTTCCACCACTTAAAAAGATGAGAGGCGTCTGTAATTTACATCATAGGTAGACCTCAACTATGGGAGACAAACTGAGAAAAAAAAATCCAGAAAATCACATTGTCTGTTTTTTTTTCATTTTATTTGCATATTATGGTGGAAAATAAGTATTTGGTCAGAAACAAGCAATCAAGATTTCTGGCTCTCACAAACCTGTAACTTCTTCTTTAAGAGTCTCCTCTTTCCTCCACTCATTACCTGTAGTAATGGCACCTGTTTAAACTTGTTATCAGTATAAAAAGACACCTGTGCACACCCTCAAACAGTCTGACTCCAAACTCCACTATGGTGAAGACCAAAGAGCTGTCAAAGGACACCAGAAACAAAATTGTAGCCCTGCACCAGGCTGGGAAGACTGAATCAGCAATAGCCAACCAGCTTGGAGTGAAGAAATCAACTGTGGGAGCAATAATTAGAAAATGGAAGACATACAAGCCCACTGATAATCTCCCTCGATCTGGTGCTCCACGCAAAATCCCACCCCGTGGGGTCAGAATGATCACAAGAATGGTGAGCAAAAATCCCAGAACCACGCGGGGGGACCTAGTGAATGAATTGCAGAGAGCTGGGACCAATGTAACAAGGCCTACCATAAGTAACACACTACGCCACCATGGACTCAGATCCTGCAGTGCCAGACATGTCCCACTGCTTAAGCCTGTACATGTCCGGGCCCATCTGAAGTTTGCTAGAAAGCATTTGGATGATCCAGAGGAGTTTTGGGAGAATGTCCTATGGTCTGATGAAACCAAACTGGAACTGTTTGGTAGAAACACAACTTGTCGTGTTTGGAGGAAAAAGAATACTGAGTTGCATCCATCAAACACCATACCTACTGTAAAGCATGGTGGTGGAAACATCATGTTTTGGGGCTGTTTCTCTGCAAAGGGGCCAGGACGACTGATCCGGGTACATGAAAGAATGAATGGGGCCATGTATCGTGAGATTTTGAGTGCAAACCTCCTTCCATCAGCAAGGGCATTGAAGATGAAACGTGGCTGGGTCTTTCAACATGACAATGATCCAAAGCACACCGCCAGGGCAACGAAGGAGTGGCTTCGTAAGAAGCATTTCAAGGTCCTGGAGTGGCCTAGCCAGTCTCCAGATCTCAACCCTATAGAAAACCTTTGGAGGGAGTTGAAAGTCCGTGTTGCCAAGCGAAAAGCCAAAAACATCACTGCTCTAGAGGAGATCTGCATGGAGGAATGGGCCAACATACCAACAACAGTGTGTGGCAACCTTGTGAAGACTTACATAAAACGTTTGACCTCTGTCATTGCCAACAAAGGATATATCACAAAGTATTGAGATGAAATTTTGTTTCTGACCAAATACTTATTTTCCACCATAATATGCAAATAAAATGAAAAAAAAACAGACAATGTGATTTTCTGGATTTTTTTTTTCTCAGTTTGTCTCCCATAGTTGAGGTCTACCTATGATGTAAATTACAGACGCCTCTCATCTTTTTAAGCGGTGGCACTTGCACTATTGCTGAATGACTAAATACTTTTTTGCCCCACTGTATATACTACATACAATACATTCATACAATACATACATATACATACAGTACATATAACATAGAGTACATAGTCACCATCACTTGTCACTTTGATCCCCGAAGCCATGTCATCTATGAAAGAAATTAGAAAAAAACAAACAACCAAATACTCCCTGATCCGCAGATATCCACGAGTGAGTGTCCCACGCCGATTTTCCCTGGAGAACAGCAGCATCAGCTGATGCGACCGCTCTCTAGGGGCTTCAATAATCCAATGACAGAAGGTAGGTATCCTTCCGCACTGTATTCCTCCGCCACTTTAAAAAAAATAGTCCCTAGTCTCACTTTATGGCAAAAGCTGCCTGGGAACTTTCTCACACATGTTAAATCATCCTTCCAGCATTGAAGTAGATTATGTAAATACAATGTGGCAGTCTCCAGAAGCCCATGAGCTACTCCAAATCAATTGTGCTAAAACTGTGTTTCAGTGGCAAATCAGAAGGCCAAATTTCCAAGTAAAAATTGTTAGGCCTAATATAGTGTTGCAGCCACAAGGCCCAATTAGCTATTCCAAATTGTTTGTGCTAAAACTGTTTCAGTGGCATTTCAGAAGGCCAGATTTCCACATAAAAATTATTAGGTCTAATATAGTGGTGCAGCCACGAAGCCCAATTAGCTACTCAAAATCGTTTATGCTAAAACTGTGTTTCAGTAGCAAATCAGAAGGCCGGATTAAAAATTGTTAGATCTAATGAAGTGGTGCAGCCACGAGGCCCAATTAGTTAATCCAAATTGTTTGTGTTAAAACTGTGCTTCAGTGGCAAATCAGGATGCCACATTTCAACGTAAAAATCGTCAGGCATAACAGTGTTGTTCACACACACTGACAGCTGTGTACCTAACGTTGTGAAACAGCTGGGTACAAGAGGGGACGACTACTTACAACGTGAATGAGAAAAAGCGAGGTTATGATGGAAGGGGAATAGCCTTGGTGTTTGAGGCATATGTGGGTTATGTGTTAATGTGAATGAAACCTCAACTAATCAAACATCGACTTGTCCTATGCAAAGATCACTGACAGCATCTGTTAATGGTCGGCCTACCCGACTCCCTTTCTTTTTGGGAGGACATGCAAAATTGGTGGCTGACTAAATTCTTTTTTTCCCCACTGTATATAGCAGTGGTACACTTTGTAGATGAGGCTCAGAAAGAGCATGTGCTTCAGTGGATGGCAAGGGCTGCATCAAGTGGCCTCTCCTCTTCTTCCTCCACCTTAACATTACACACAGTACAATCCTCAGAGGTGGCACCCCAATCACCCTTGTTTCTCCCTGTCAAGACTTTCCAAACGCCAAAATGACCTCAGATGGGCCATTCTGAAGAGCTATTCACACACTGCATTCCATGGGAATCAGAGGTCTGTTCTAAAGAATCACAAAATCCAGAGGAGGAAAGCATCTGCAGCAATGCCCCAAATTTTTTCATGTTAGATCTGGGGATGGACGAAGTAGGGTCCTAGAAGAATCTAGACCCTGGGCATTTTTTGAGTCTGCAAAGGATTACCCAACACATGTTATCTGTCAAATTTGCAAAAAAAACTCAGTAGAGACAAAAATTGCAATAATTTGACAACTATATGAATGAACTAGCACATACGCAATCAACATGCCTTAGTGTGTTAATCTCATTGCGATAAAATGCAGACTAGAGGGCCTTTCCAAACACCAGCCATCCCATGAACCTCATCTGCTGCTTCTCCCTCCTCTGTAACTCTTCCAAGTACTCTCACACAGGTTTCCAGCCACAGAAACTAAGAATGGTTACCCACCACAGTCGGGGTGAGTGAGAGCCGGTCAGCTGTTATGGAAGTAGACATGACTGCTGCTTTTGTGTCACCTAGCATAACACATCTTTCTTAATCCACCATAATCCTCTGCCTGCACCTCACTCACAGTCGAGCAGTTTATCCATTTCTCCATAGTCCACTCTCTCTCAGCACAGCAGCCAGCCCATCTGTCTCGCAGTTGTAGTTACGTAAAAGAATGATTCCTCCTACACATGGCAATGCTAAGAGCTTGAACTCCATGATCTCCAATCTGTTGACTACGGAAATTCTGTCTTTTTGCCTGGTGGATTCAGACGGTTTCCTAAAGTTGATGGACGTTGTAGTCCCCCAGTACTTCTCTAAGAAAGCTGTGTCTGCACTACACCTGCATGTTGCTGACAACATCACCCATTCCCTGAAAAAATCTATATCTGCCAGAGTACATTTCACCACTGACACCTGGAAAATCAAGCATGAGCAGGGGTGTTAATATCTGACTGGGCACTTGTTGACTATGGTAGCAGAGGGTGCAGGTGGTCAATGGGTTGCTCCACAAGTCTTAGAATCCAAATGCTTTCGGGAAAAATCTCTGTATCTAACAGTTCCTTCACTGTTTCTGCTTCCTTCACTTCATCTATGGCCTCCACCTCTACCCTCAACCCCTCCCTTAATCAGACACACGTTCCAACAGTGCACATAGAATCTCCCCCACCTACGATCTGCCCAGCTGTGGCTCGCCGCGTTCAGGCCATTTTAAATTAATATGACTTGGAGATCACAGTAACAAAGCTCAAGAGTTGTGGACAGGTATCCAGGCTGAGTTAGAGCACTGGCTATCTCCACTAAGCCTGAAGCCAGGGAAGGCTGTTTGCTAACCTGGTGGTGGCTCTATGCCATGGCAACCTTACACACGTGCCTTGCATGACTCACTTCCTCAACCTGGTGGTACAGCAATTTCTCTGCCACTATCCCGGTCTGGATATGCTGATGCAAAAAGCACGGTTGTTGTGTGCTCGCTTCCGACAATCGCAACCTGCAAGTCATTGACTTGCATTGCTACAGTGGTCTTTTGGCCTACCAGTTGAATATTTGTTTAGCAATGTTCTGACACGGTGGAATTCCACTCTGCACATGTTGCAGCAGATGTGGTAGCAGTGACCAGCCCTGGTGCAGTATGTCCTTTTGCATAGCCTGGGTCAACACAGTCCGGACATGGTGCAAATTATGCTTGAGGAGTGGGCACAGGTGAAGGACCTGTGCACCGTTCTGCACAGTTTTTACATAAATAGCTACTAAGATGGTTAGCGCTGATGATGTCATCATCAACATCACTATTCCAGTCATCTACATGCTGGAGCACAGTTTGAATAGTCTGCGTAAGGGGATGATGGACCCAGAGGAAGAGTTGGAAGCAGAGGAGGATGCGGAAGAGGTAACGCTTTCTCTAATTTTTGGACTGTCATCATGTAGGGTCCAGCAGGTCCTCAGGATGCAGTGACGAGACACGAGACAGGGTATGATTTGTATAATAAACTTTTATAAATTGGAGCCACTAGGGCTATGCTGAACAGGCAAAAAGGGGTAACACGGATCTGTCCTCGCAGGGACTCAATAAAATAAACAATACTTTTCTAAGTAACTGGGAGTAAACCGGCTAGTCCAGGTGTCGAAGGCCGGAATATGGTCAAACTATAGTACTTATTGCTATATTCCACTTATGCCTCCATGCGTCACTCGGGATCGCAGATGCGGCAGCTAGAGATCATTGATGCGGCGGCCTTGACGCCTCGATATTCCGGGAAGGTTTGGGCTCGACAGGCCCTGAAGAAACGATGATGGTGGGGCGTAACAGGCCCTGAAGAAACGATGCCGGTGGGGTGCAACAGGCCCTGAAGAAACGATACTGGTGGGGTGCAACAGGCCCTGAAGAAACGATGCCGGTGGGGCGCAACAGGCCCTGAAGAAATGATACTGGTGGGGTGCAACAGGCCCTGAAGAAACGATGCCGGTGGAGCGCAGCAGGCCTTGAAGAAACGATGCCGGTGGGGCGCAACAGGCACTGAAGAAACGATGCTGGTGGGGCACAGCAGGCCCTGAAGAAACGATGCCGGTGGTGTGCAACAGGCCCTGAAGAAGTGATACCGGTGGGGCACAACAGGCCCTGAAGAAACGATGCCAGTGGGGCGCAACAGGCCCTGAAGAAACGATGCCGGTGGGGCATGGTAATGACGCAGTTCCCCCAAATGGCCGGTGGCATTCCGCCGCTAAGGTTCCCTCCGTAACTGGGAAATGTGCCTCTAACGTCGCCTAAGGCAAAGTGGCGTCCCCTGAGGCCAGTGATGACGGGGTCACGGCGGTGGGAGAAGGCCGGGGGGAAGTGTCCAGGCCTTTGTGGCCATTTTATGTGTCGTCACAGCCACGACCTCAGGTACAGGATCTCTTCCACAAGGGAGGGGGACGGCGGGTGTGGTTCTCTGAGAAAGTGGGCGGGAAGCGGCCTCCGGTACAAGTCACTCACATCCCACTTGTCGGTGAGTGCGCAGTCTCCTCCTCACAGGCTCCTGTCGATTTCCCCTCCAGTCACTCGGCTTCCTGCCTCCTGTCACACTCGCTCCCAACTGCCAACTCAACGCGCCCCTGCTCCTTTTATCCTCGCCCCGCCCCTTGTTTCCCTGACAACTTCGGTCATGTCTCTCTCTTTACTGTTCTCCCAGTATTGTTCCCTCAGGAACCCTGATGGCGGTCCCCTGGGTACCGGCCCGGTCACTGTCTGGGAGTCCTCCTCCCCACAATCGCACAGGCAGGTTCCATGGGAGGGTGGCTTACAGCGATTAAGGAGTGCTCATGGTACCAGACAAGCCAAAGAAAAAATTTAGGAGGACGAGGTGATGTATGCACAGCAGTCAGGAGATGAGGAAGATAATGATATGGTTTCAGTTTTCCGTGGTTGGCAGGAGAGGATGGAGGTCGCAACCCTGAGTGTTACCCTGCTACCAACATAGCATGGACTTTGACCTCATGGTAGTGATGGACACATGAGTGCCTTCTTGCTGCACTATCTTCAACATGATGCCCATATTCTTAGGATTAGAAATAGTTCTGAATATTGGTTTTCAACTCTGTTACATCCATGGTACAAGAGTAAATTTAGACAGATGCTAAATTTAGCCAGATGTTCCCCCTTTCTATACACATGCTGAAGTATAGAAATACGCTTGTGGACAATCTAAAGAGAGGTTCTCCCCAAGACAGCAGTGAGGCACACAGTGTGAATCCCGGTTGTAGAAATGCACCCCCGGGACCATCAAGGCATCATCGCCAAAACATTAGCAGCAGCAACAATGTAAGTGGCATAAACAATTTCTGTGAGTCGTTTACCACATTATTTAGACCAGCCCATGCACTAGCAGAACAGAGTACAAGTCTGACATGCTGTGAATGACTAGCGAAGAAGGTGGAGAAGTACAGTGAGTATGGAAAGAATTCAGAACCATTTAAATTTTTCACTCTTTGTTTCATTGCAGCCATTTGGTAAATTCAAAAAAGTTCATTTTTTTTCTCAATAATGTACACTCTGCTGTGAGGTCTTATATAGACAGGTGTGTGCCTTTACAAATCAAGTCCTATCAGTTTAAATAAATACAGATGGACTACAATGAAGGAGTAGAACCACCTCAACGAGGATCACAAGGAAATCGACAGCATGTGACTTAAATATGAGTGTCTGAATAAAGGATCTGAATACTTATGACCATGTGATATTTCAGTTTCTATCTTTTAATAAATTTGCAAACATTTCTACATTTCTACATTTATGTTTTTTTTAGTCAAGATGGCGTGCAGTGTACATTAATGAGAAGAAAATGAACTTTTTTAATTTACCAAATTGCTGCAATGAAACAGAGTGGAAAATTAAAAGGGGTCTGAATACTATCCATACTCACTGTAGCTGCAGCTCAGTATCAATGCCATCAGGGAGTGTTTAGACCCTTTTACTTTTTGGTCTTTAAAAATGAAAGAATGGTCGGAGCTTTACTGGAGCTTGCCCCTCATGCCTTGGATGTTTTGTCATGCCCGGTAGCCAGCGTTCTCTCAGAACATGTCTTCAGCACTGCTGGTATTGTCCTGACAGATAAGTGCATCCGGCTGTCCATTCAAGGTATAGACAACCTAACTTTCATAAAAATGAAAAAGTCATGGATCTCCAAGGACTTTTCCAACCCAGTTGCAGATTGGGCAGACTAGGTGATGGTGTCATTTTTAGTCTTATGTATTGATCTCGCGTTATTGCAGTCTGTGCCATCTTTGTGTTGTCTTCTGTGCCTGCTGCTGATGTTACAAACAATTTTTTGAAATGTGAAGATTTCAAATTGGGTCCCCAATTAGTAGGCTACTTTTGGAGGGAGGTGTGCCAGAGGCAATGCTGTTTCAACTATGAGGAAATTGATGCCACTTTAGAGCTGTGTGACATTTTTTTGAAATGTGGATTCTCAAATTGGGGTGTCCACCTAATGGGTTGCCTGTAGTAGAAGGTGTGTCAGAGTCCTGTTAAACTGTTTGTACTCTGTGGAAATTGGTGCCACTTTAGTGTTGTGTGACAATTGTTTTTTTAAATGTGGATACTCAAAGTTGGGTCTTCATCTGGTGGGATGCTTGTAGTAGAAGGTGTGTCAGAGGTCTATTAAACTGTATCTACTCAGTGGAAATTGATGCCACTTTAGTGTGTTATGACAAATATATTTTGAAATGTAGAAGCTCAAAGTTGGGTCTCCATCAGGTAGGTTACCCATATACTGTATATACTCAGGTATAAGCTATGATTTTCAGCACATTTTTTATGCTGAAAACGCTCTCCTTGGCTTATACACGAGTCATTGTCCAGAAAGCCAGCAGGGGAGGGGGAGCGGTGGAGCAGTGGTTGTAGCTGCGGTTGTAACTGTGCTGCAGCTAAAGAGAAATGAATATTCATTTCTCTTAAAGCAGTGACAGCTGGCAGCTGCTGGCTTCCAGAAGACATCATACTCACCCTCCTCTAGCCATCGCTGTCACTGCATCTCCTTTGTTCCCAGCACCGGCAGTTCTTCCTGTGCTGAGCGATCACTTGGCACCGCTCATTAAGGTAATGAATATGCACTGCTCTCCACACCCATAGGCGTGCAGCGCTTATTCATTATGCTGCTGGAAGCTGAAACGAGGTGCTGGAGGAGGGTGAGTAGGATGGGTTTTTTTTAAGCATGTATACCAGGAAAGGAGGGGGTGAGCCATGCATACAAGGGCGAGACCAAAGGAGCCATACATACAACACTGGCCTGGGGGAGCCATGCATACAACACGGGACCAGGGGCATGCTTACAACGATGGACCAGGGGAGACATAAATACAATGACAGGACCGAGGGAGCAATGCACACAAATATGGGACCGGGGGAGCCACGTATAGCAGGACAGCAATGGGGAAGCCATGCATACCAGGACAGGGATGAGGAGACAATGCATACCCGGCTTATACTTAAGTCAAAAATCTTACCCAGTTTTCCATGGCAAAATTAAGTGCCTTGGCTTATACTCGGGTCGGCTTATGCTCGAGTATATACGGTAAGTAGGGTTCCCAGACAGGCAAGTCTGTGCTTTCTTTCAGTCAACTACCTGTGTTTCTATTCTTAAATTTTTCTGTCAATAGTAGTCTATGAAACTGATGTTTGTGCCATCTGACCGTGGCTGGAATAAAAAAAAATTGGATGTATTGCATGAGGTATGAGGTCTCTCAGCTAAGAAAGCTTACACCGCTCCCTTAACCACCACATCATTATCGAAACTTCAATTCCAAGCTGTTCATGCTGGGCCAGGCCCTGATACCTCATGCATGGACCATGGCTGACTTCTGCTGTACCATTTGCAAATTTCTGCTGTGGGTCAATTCATGCCACTTTTCATGGTGTCTGCCCCTAATTATAGCTGTTTGGGAAGCTTTTTGTCACCCCTTAAGGTTATGGCTATGCTTTTGGCTTTTCCTTCTATTGAATCTAATGAGGTTCAGATACGTTTGTCAAACCGTTTGCCAAACCGTTCAGTGAATGGTGGTTCGTTCGGCGAATCAGAACTGAACTGAACCTTGAAAGGTTCACTTACATGTAATCTCTAGTCATTACAGAATTTTTGCAGAATTGTGTTATTTCTGGAAAATTATTATTATTATTAATTATTTATTTATAAAGCACCATTGGTTCCATGGTGCTGTACATGAGAAGGGGTTACATACAAATTACAGATATCACACAGTAAACAAACTAACAATCACAGACTGATATAGAGGGGAGAGAGGACCCTACCCTTTCAGGCTTACATGGTACTGGATGGTGGGGAAGGAGACAGTAGGTTGGGGGGTTGCAGCAGCTCCTGTGATTATGAGGCGGTAGCTCCAGTAGTGGTGAGGAGGCAGCGGGGATCATTGCAGGCTGTAGGGTTTCCTGAAGAGGTGGTTTTTAGGTTCCGTCTGAAGGATCCGAGTGTGGATGATAGCCAGATGTGTTTGATCATGGAATTCCAGAAGATGGGGGCTATTCGGGCGAAGGAGGCGGTTGGGTGAGGAGCGAATAAGTGTGTAGGAGAGAATGAGGTCTTGGGAAGACCAGAGATTACGTGAGGGAAGGTATCGGGAGATTAGTTCAGAGATGTATGGAGGAGACAGGTTGTACATGGCCTTGTAGGTCAGTATTAGTAATTTGAATTGGATAGGCTGATGCAATGGGAGCCAGTGAAGAGATTTGCAGAGGGGAGAAGTGGAGGAGTAGCGAGGAGAGAGATGAATTAGTCGGGCGGCAGAGTTGAGGATGGACTGGAGAGGTGCAAGGGTGTTAGCAGGGAGGCCACAGAAAAGGATGTTGCAGTAGTCAAGGCGGGAGATGATGAGGGCATGCACAAGTAGTTTAGTAGACTGAGGGATGAGGAAGGGATGGATGCTGGAAATATTTTTGAGTTGGAGGCGACAGGAGGTGGAGAGAGCTTGGATGTGTGGTTTGAAGGACAGGGCAGAGTCAAGGGTTACTCCGAGGCAGTGAACCTCTGGTACGGGGGAAAGCGTGGTGTCATCAATTGTTATAGAAAGGTTGGGTAAGGAAGATCTGTGAGATGGGGGAAAGATGATTAGTTAAGATTTGTCCACATTGAGTTTGAGGAAGCGAGAGGAGAAGAAGGAGGATATGGCTGATAGACACTCTGGGATTCTGGAGAGCAGAGAGGTGACGTCTGGGCCAGAGGTAGATCTGAGTATCATCGGCATAAACATGGTACTGGAATCCGTGGGACTTTATGAGTTGCCCCTGGCCAAGTGTATAGATTGAGAAGAGTAGGGGTCCTAGAACAGAGCCTTGGGAGACTCCAAGAGAGAGAGAGTGGGATGAGGAGGTAGTGTGGGAGTGGGAGACGCTGAATGTGCGGTTGGAAAGTTATGAGGATATCCTGGATAGGGTGAGGTCTTTGATGTCAAAGGAGGAGAGGATCTGTAGTCGCAGGCAGTGGTCAACTGTGTCGAAAGCAGAGGACAGGTCTAGAAAGAGGAGTATAGAGTACTGTCCGTTAGCTTTGGCTGTAAATTAAATTAATAAAATAAATAAATTAAAGAGTCTAGCCACTATATTTTTATTCATGTCCTATACTTAGAATAGATCATTAATATCTGATTGGTGGGAGTACAACACCCAGCACCCCTACTGATTAGCTGTTACCAGCATGGGAAGCTGTTGGAACTGCATGGATGCTGTCATAACACAGAAGTTTTGTCAAAACTGTAGTGGCACTGGCCAGATTCTCGGCTGCATGCCAGATCTTCCATTCATCACTGACGCTCTTACCAGGTCGGTGTCACTCTCCCAATAATCATATATTGATGGATGTTGCTATACTAAGTTCTCAGATGCTGCCAAAACACTGAAGCTGCAACAGTTTTACAGTGCCTGCTGCCAGTACTACAGATCCACCCACATTATGCAGCACCCGGCTGCGATCATTATAGCTTTGAAGGACCTGCTGTGTTCTGTCAGCACCCGAAAACTTATGACCAGCACTGGTAACACTCCCACCGAACAGAAATTGATAGCCTATCCATAGGATAGGTTGTCATAAAAAGTAGTGGCCCCTTTAATGACTGTTCATTTTTTACCATATACAGTATCTTTGAAGCTATACATAGAGTATGTAGCTAAAAAATTAAATATTCAAGAGGTTTATAATTTGCTACATAACTTCTTTAATGAAATACTTACCCTTATTTCTTTGGTTCAGTGCCTAAATACTTCAAATAGTTCAAATGTGTAATAATAGACATGAAACATAAATGGCTTAATCACTGATTTCCAAGTTATAATTTATAGTTAATGGGTAGAGTTCAGCGTTACGTATTAAAGCATATTAAAGTTTATAAAGCAACTGAACTGTAAAGACAATTAAATCATACATTGCTTATAATCATGTATCAGTTCGCTTAGTTTCAAATTTTTTTTGTCATACATTTTGTTTCTGTACATTATGGTACACAAGTCTAAAATAAGACATGGTTTGCTGTTTTAAATGGTACATTACAATAAAATAGCTTCACTAGTTTAAAAATGTACTTTTATGTATATAACTTAATTAGTATTATAAAAACACTAATAATAGTTAAATAGCCAATGTCGTTGAAATAAAAACTCTTGTAAAACTGTTCATCACTATTATATATCAAAATTATAATGGCTTGTCACGTTTCTTGTTTTTTTCTGTTATAAGTGACTATTTCAGTGTAATATCTTGTGAGAAAAAGAACTGAAAGCCTACAACAATTAAAGGGGTTGTCCACTACTAGGAGAACCGCTTTTTAAAGTAAATGTTTGGCACCCAATTAAATAATAAAGCCTATATTCACCGCTCGTGTTGGCTCTGTTCCAGTAGTGTTGTCACTCGCTCTCCCCAAGGCCATGATGCAGTGTTTTCACACGTGACGCTGGCGCCCAATCAGGGCTGGCATCACTGTCTCTGCCTTTGGACAAGCTGAATATGAAAAGGAAGTCTGGCCTGCAGCTGATCCTTGGCTTCTTCTTCATGTTGAGTTTGTCCATACAACCACAATAAGTTGTACACTCTATAGAGGTGGCCTTTATGAAAGAGTGGGCAGACAAAAGCCTTTAATTACACACAAAAATTGTAAGGTTCGTTTTGAGTTTGCCAAAAGACAAGTGGGAGACTCCGCAAATGTATGGAGGAAGGTACTGTGAACATATGAGACCAAAATGTAACATTTTGGCCACCAATGTAAACACTTTATCTGGCACCAAACTATCACAGTTCCTCACCCCAAGAATACCATCCTCACAGTGAAGTGTTGTGAGTTCATTTTCCCCTTCACCATTGAGGTCTGATGAACTCCCTCTTCTGGTGAAGGAAGGTAGTGA